>NC_092709.1:75401567-75707852 GCF_047496885.1 Scyliorhinus torazame | reverse complement strand
GCACACACGGGGAGGATGTGCAGACTCCGCACAGATAGTGACCCAAGCCGGAATCGAACCTGGGACCCTGGAGCTGTGAAGCAATTGTGCTATCCACAATGCAGCTGTGCTGCCCCCTTGGCACTTCATGGAGGAGGAGGACACTTGCTCTCTCTCGCCGTGAAGATCACCGCAGCCCTGGACTTCTATGCCTCCCAATCATTCCAGGGTTCGAGCGGGAACTTGTGTGGCATCTCCCAAGCTGCAGCCCACAGGTGCATCCTTGAAGTCATGGATGGCTTGTTTTCCCAGGCAGAAAACAATATATACTTTGATATGGAGGAGGCCCAACAAGATGCCCGTGCAGCAGGATTCTCTGTCATCAAGGAGATACCCCAGGTCCTGGGGCGAATAGATGGCACTCATATTGGCTCTTGGGGGATAAGGGGTGCGCACTTAGAATCTGGCTAATGTCGCCAGTACGGAGACAGATGTGGAGATCCGATACAGCAAGGCCCATGTGACCACCTGGTCTGTCATTGAGCGATCCATCAAACTTATCAAAATGCGGTTCCGATGTCTCAACCGCTCTGGTAATGCCCTGCAGTACACCCCCCAGGTGGTCGCCCGCTTCGTGGTGGGCTGATGTGTCCTTCACAACCTGGCACAGCAGCGAGGCGTCATGCTGGAGGTAGCGTGGGAGGAATACGTGGCCACCTATGACCAGGAGGACAAGGATACCAGCAGGAGGGCGTGGGCAGCATGGCAGCACAAGTGGATAGCACTGTGGCTTCACAGCGCCAGGGTCCCAGGTTCGATTCCCTGCTGGTTCACTGTCTGTGCGGAATTTGCACGTTCTCCCGTGTCTGCGTGGGTTTCCTCCGGGTGCTCCGGTTTCCTCCCACAGTCCAAAGATGTGCAGGTTAGTTGGACTGGCCATGATAAATTGTCCTTCGTGACCAAAAAGGTTAGGAGGAGTTATTGGGTTACGGGGATAGGGTGGAAGTGAGAGCTTAAGTGGGTTGGTGCAGACTCGAAGGGCCGAATGGCCTTCTTCTGCACTGTATGTTATATGTTCATATATATATATGATGAGGAGGTGCCAGACTAGGGTGGGTGGGCAGGAGAACAATCCGGGGGAGTGCCTGTAGGATCTGCCGGAGGATGGATTACAGGCAGGAGCGGCGATGGTCCGTGCTCAGCCCTCACAGTGGAAGAAAGCGCCATATTGGTCAAGGTCAATAGATTTTAATCATTAATGGAAGTGTCCCCAACTTTCCCACTGTCCTGATGTTGTGCCGCCCCACTCTCCCCAGACCTTCTTTCCACTCCCACCCTTTCCCCATCCCTCCCAATGCACCCTCCCGAAGTGCCCTCTCAGCGATCCTCAACGTGCTTGGCCTTCTGTGCTCTACCATTGCACCGACATGTGTCCCCAGGATGCACATCAAAGGTGGAGGCAGCTGCTGCTTATCACATGCTGTGGTCTTCAATGGCCTGGTGGCCGTCTTCTGGTGATTCTGGGGCCAGAGGGCCCCAGCACACTTGCCGCACTGTACGGGTGCTGACTGTCCAAAGCACTGTTGTCAGAGGGATGGAACTTGCGGGAGCTGGTGGCTGCTGTCGCCACTCTGTAGGATATCTCCAGCTTGACAGCCAGCACCCCCTCCTGATCGGTGCCATAGGGCCCTGGGTTTTACCTCGGGACAGAGGGGCAGCTGGATCAAGCACCATCTGCCCATGCGTCATCTGGCCCTAACAGCCCTTGGGGCCCCCCAGTGTCTGCAGCATGGTGTCGACACCCTCGGCAATGCTCCTCAGTGACAGGGACATGCTATGCAGCAGCTCGGCAATGTCCATCTGAGACTGGGACATTATCTTGGGCACCTCATCAAGGTCCACCTGGTGCTGGGTGACGCCCCCCAGTGACTGGGGCACGCTGTCGTGGCACTCAGCCATGGTGGTCACCGACTAAGCCATGCCTTTGATATCTCCGCTCATGCTGCCGACGTCATGCACCAAAGCTCTCCACTGCGGTCGCCACCCGAGGAGTGTTGGCCTTGGTGCGACATATTGCTGGCACCAACTCCTGTGCCCATAGCTACTGGAACTCCACCAATCGAGGAGTCGGGGGTCCGGTACCAATTCACCTGAGTGGCCCGATTCTAATGTGCTGCTAAAATGTCAGCTATTAGTCAAATCCCTCAGTGGTCCCTTGATAGAGAGAGTAAATATAATGTTGACCTGTTAGTTAGATGTGACCTGGGATCTGCCATTTTTTATAGAATACCCCAAAATGATACAATAATATTCTACACCAGTGAGATCGTGGTGGCCTCTGGGTGCCAGCAGTACCTGGTCCTGCTCCTCAAGACAATGGCTGCTGCCACTTCCTCTCAGTCGGCACTGGCTGCCCTGTGGCTGACCCTCTGGGGAACAGGGCATCCCATTAGGCCTTGACTGCTTCAAGTAATCTGCCCAGGTCTGCATTCCCAAATCGTGGGGCTGGCGTCTTGGATGCATGGCTGCGAGCTGAGTGGGGTTGGTTGAGCAGGATTGGTTTAAGTGCTGTTCACCTTTGTGAGCAGGGGGCTGGCGAACGCGGTCCCGGTAAATCAGCCGGCGGGGCCATCCTTTATGCTGAGAAACCTATGGGGCCTTGTTAAGTGGACCAATTAACATTTTATTGTGGTTTCAGCCTCACCGTGCCGAGTCTCTGGAAGCTCACAGAAGTTCGCGCTCACTACCCCACTTAGAAACTTTTCTGTTAAATTGCACCCTTTGCGTATATCACTCATCCATTTTGAGCTGTTATGAAATTCCATTCCACTGACATCAGGAATAGTCTTGTGTTCCAACCACGGTCTCACTGGTGCAGAATATTATTGTATCATTTTGGGGTATTCTATACAAAATGGCAGATCCCAGGTTACCTCTAACTAGCAGGTCAAAATTATAATTTACTCTCTCTACCAAGGGACCACTGAGAGATTTGACTAAAAGGGAAGTGGCTGAATTTTAGCAGCACATTAGAATCAAGCTGAAAGATGGAAGAGGTGGGAAACTGGTGATGAAAGATGTCGGAATGGAAGCCCATGTTTCTGCCACAATGGCAGGGTGGTAGTGGCTCATCCACCACTGACTGGTAATTTTCCATGTCCGCCAGCATTTTGCCCGCAGTGTCATCGCTCCCCATTGTTTATGGAAGCAGCCTCCCAGCAGCTTTCCTGGATTGGGTGGTGGAGCTGAGGGGAGTAGGGGATGGTGAGAGGGGAAGAGAGAGACAGAGGAGTTTTTCAGAGCCTCCGTACACTAAAGAAGGGCCCCTGGTAACAGTGGTCAGTCCTGCAGCTGTAGTGCTGCCATCCGAGGGGTTACCCCTTTGATCGCTGGGGCCAACCTGGCCCAGGACAACAACATTATTTTCCATCTTGCCTTCAAGGGCATCTCTATATGGAGGTGTCCTCTCGTTTCTCTTGCGTTTCGGCAGCAGCCATCTCAATCACTGACGTTTCTGATGGTGAGTCGCTGCCGACCCTCGGATTGGAACAGCCTTGTTGAGAGGGTAGCCCACCGCCCTGCATCGAATGGCAATCCAGGTGGCGCCGTCTTAATTAGCTGCTGCTGGGAAGATTGCTGCCACAGTCCCGTTGTCTTCCTTCCTGTGCAAACCTGGACCCAATCAGTACTTTGTTGCAGCTAAATCCCAGCTTCTATCTCCTTCAAAAAATGTTGACATTGAGAGAATTCCAAAGAAATATATTTTCCCTTTCAAATCATGTAATTGAGCACCACTTCATACGTGGTCGAGAAATCTTGCTTATTAAGTGCATAAAGTGTTTTGGTACATTGGAATAGTATGATTAGATCAAGCATGCCTCAATCTGAAATGGAATGTAGTAAATATATTATTTGCTTGCATATCAGGCATTTGTGCTGATTGAGTTACACAGGAAATCTTATTCTGCAATTTACCCAATTTGTACTTGTATAACATTTATAGCTCTAGATAATGCCATTTTCCATTTTGTAGGAAGGGTAACTTTTTAAGAAGAGAAGATTTATAGCTTTTTAAATACTGGCAAGTGTCCATTTTCTAATTAACCTACTTAAATTTAATTTATAAATACTAAATTAAGTCTAATTAAAGTAATTAATACTTATAATCACAATCTCACTTAGCAGAACAAATAAAGCCTCCAGATTTTATGTAGGTAAGCCTTAGTCTTAAGTTACTAACAACAGTCTAGACATACGGACTGTTTCCTTCCTCTACTTGCAAAGGTTGAGTCAAAAGTTTATTTTAATTTACCGTATAAATATTCTGAATGATCATGAAGTGTTCGCATTTTGAAGCCAATGGCCAATGGAATAATTATAGAAATGAGGTTCCCTGGGGTGTAGATAATTAATGAGGGATTGTTTACTCCTAGCTAAGCAGGTCATGGGACATCTTAGTGGGATACAGATGATGTAATTAATGGGGGAGCCAGATCTGTCTGTAGTTTTGGCAGTTTAGCTATAGAATTCTAGTCTGTCAAGACAGAAGGATTTTCAGGCTGTTCCTGAAAAGGTCTCTCTCCAAAGATCTCACGGAGAATCGCAAATAATCCTGATTGCTAACTTTATTTATGAGTGGATTTGTTGGAATATATATAGTGGCAGGTGGAGGTAGAGAGTGAATGTTTTTTTTTCTTTTAATTTAAGAACTATTTAATTGTTAATTGTAAAGCTATTTCTTTAGTGTTATTTCTTTAGTGTTAATGTGGTTAATTCTGAGTTTAAATCGAAGTTTGTTTTAACATAAAAGATAGCTTTTTGTCTGAGTCATCACTGCTGGGGTGAAGTATCCTTTCCTTATAGTTATACAAATTGCAAATTCTCTGGGGTTTCTCATCCAGAATCCGAACAAAAATTGGGGTCTGGTCTGGTTTCCTAACAGGTAAATTGACTCTGTTTTATAATGCTGTGGGTTGTTTGATTTAGAATGTTGTGGATTTTTCGCAGCTGTTGTGGTGGAATTTGTCATGGCTGTCAAATTGTCAGAAGAGTTGTTGGATGTAGATTAACCACAGTCCAAAGAGATCTAGATCTCTAACATTATATGAAATTTGTAATGTATCTGGAATAATGAAGTAAACCTGATTGCAAATTCGATTGACACGTTTTATAGCGAAAAAAGATCAACTAAAAATGCACAAATGTCATAATGTAGTTTAAAAGATAGATACCTTTCTAAAGAATAAAGGGATTCTGCGATATGGTGTACGGGCCGGAGAGTGGATCTGAGTCCACAAAGATCAGCCATGATCTCATTAAATGGCGGAGCAGGCTCGAGGGGCCAGATGGCCTACTCCTGTTCCTCGTTCTTATGTTCTTACGTAACTTTTAAGTTAACTCAGGGTGGTTTGCAGAGGTATGCGCTGTACTTGTTACTCAACATTTTTAGTTTTCTCTTTGGAAACGTTATGATTTTTTTACTTGCACTCAATAATGAGCCTCATTTATGAGATATGCTTTCACAAATATATCCATGGTAATACAACATAATTTGAGATCCCTATACCTAGCTACTATATAAAGGAAATATGTATTAATTGTAAGGTTTTTTTTCAAAAATGGATTTAAGTTACCTGTTTTTTAGTAGTTTATAATAAAGGAAATGGCTTAAGGTTATGGAACTAGAATTAGAGTTGAAGCCTCCAGTGCAAGTGTTTGCACAGTCATAGGGGACCCGGTATCTACACTGTAATTACACTAAAATTATTCCCGTGGCATTAATTTACCTACATATGGCACAGATTTTGTAGTACATAACTTCAAATGCGTCTGTGCAATATAGTGGACCATGGGAGAATTTGAAACCCTATTAAATGAGTGAAACTCCTTTCTTGGCTAGTTCAGGGAGTTGCTGCATCGGCGCGGTGGAGTCCCGGGTAGTTATCCGCTTCGCACACCTGTCCTTTCCCGCGCTCCCAGTGGTTGGAGGAACGCTCATTGAGCCCGCCTGCCATAGCTGGGAAAATTTCCGGGGGTTGCACTTATCTGCACAGCTACCATCTTGAGTGTTTCTCCCGTGTTCGAGTGACACAAAGTAAGTACCGTTAAGTTGTGGCCTTACCAAAACCCTATCCAACCTCAGTGTGGCTGCCTTAGACTTGATCGCTGTCAGCCATGATCTAATCACCCTCCAGGTGCTGTGAAATGCCTCGGGACCCTTTCCGCAAACTGGCAAGATCCGAAATCCAACCCGGGCTGGGTCCTGAGGTTTCCAGGTTTTGCGCAATGAACTCAAAATTGCCAAGCTTTCTCTCAATACTCCTCTGAAACGGACAGCAACTCCTGGAGCCACCCATATGCAGTTAAGTATAAAAACCCAGACGTTGCTCTCTGTGATTCGATGTTTCCCCGCAGGATGGACTGCTAAAGTCCTCCCACATTATTATCAATGTCATTGTGAGAACACTTACAGGCAAAGATCCTTGAAAAATTCAACATCAGAAATTGGTGATTATATATTAGTCACTTTGAGTTTTGGTGCTCTGAAACTTGGAGGATGAAAATTGATTGAGGGAATAGGAAATTTCAATTTGTAAGCAAACTTGTCCATATATAAGCAGCCTTTTTGCATATGAGGTACCACAAACATGGCGATAAATGAGTGGTTAATCTATTTTGGTGGTATTGTTTACACAAATATTGGTTGACACTAGGAGAACATGGTTACTTTTCTTTCAATAGTTCATTAGGATATTTTATTTCTCCTTGAATATAGTGAATGCTTTATCTGAAAGACAGCAGCTCCAACAGTATGGCACTCCGCAATGATACATTGACCTTTTAATCTAACCATTATTAGGAACCATTATGCTGAAAATCTTAACACCAATAATGATGTGGGGACATAAAATTCAGGATAAATATTTTGTTAACAACAATTTCCATAACATGAGGAAGTAAATAAGATGAGGCAGTCGATTTAGACTTATATATTTAACAAATTTACATGTTGGGTCAACAGGAACAAATTTCTCAGAAGAAAGGTAAGTTGAGAATAAGACATCTTGCTCATTGGAAGAGCTATATTGCGGTGAGGGAAATGCTAAGTGGCAGATCTAGGGTGCTGAATAATTGTTATTTTTCATTTGGACGAATGAGCTGGACATAGAAACTCAATGCAAAGTGATCAGATTTGTTGATGCCAAACTAGGACGAGCAATGGAACTGCTGCATTACAGAGGAAAATGACAAAATCTGGAAGTGGGCAGATGTTAACACAGTGTTGAAATAGTAAAGACTGAAAAAGAAAATCTGCAGTCTTGGGAGAAGAGAACATTATAAATGTCATATCAATGCAAAACAACAATCAGCAAAGCTAATCGAATATTGAATTATGTAGTCAAAACAGTTGTACTTAAGTCAGATGAGGTCATGGTCAAACTGTGGAGTTGGTTAGCCAGACTGAACTTTGAATATGGCTGGAACTGGTTGCTGAGACAGATGGGAGACCTGCAATTCCTGGAAGTACTGCAGTTACCAAAAAAAGCTGAACCCAAGAGAAATGAGTCTTCTAGAAATTGGACAACAAAGGCTCAGCAGTATTTATTGCGCATCTCTCATTACCCGAATGACATTAACAGCCAATCACATATTGTGGGTCTGGTATCACGTCAGCCAGGCCAGATGGGTGCAATGTGTCTCTTCTCTGAAAGATACGGGCTTTTACAACAATTGACCACTTCCATGGTGATTATATCAGCTGCCAGTCCACAGGTTGCAAGATTTATTGAATTCAATTTCACAGCTTGTCATGTGGGATTTTGAGCTTGTGGTAGTCTGTGTAGAGGTATTACGGTACCTAGTAATGCTGGAACACCATTGATAGATATTGTATGTTTCCCATTGGTCAAGCTGTATGGTAGCTCCACCCTGCAAGGTGGGCTATAAGAGCCCTTGCCGCCCCAGCAGCCTTCTTTCTGTACCTGAGCTGCTGAGGGAAACAACTAACTTATTAAAGCCTTCAGTTGGACTACAACCTCACTTTAGTGTTCATTGATCATGCATCAATTTAATAAGCTAGATTTAAAAGGATGAAGCTCCAAATCAAGCCGGAGTGTCTGCAACAAAGCCCCACGTGGCAAACTCAGCGGCAACCTTCAAGCACTGGCTGGCGTGTTTTAACGGATATCTCGGAACGGCCAAAAACACACCCATGGGAGAACAGAAATTGCAAGTCATGGACTCGAGGGTGAGCCCAGAAATTTACACCCTCATCGAGGACGTGGATGACTTTGATGCAGCAATGGAGCTGCTAAAAGGACATTATATTCGCCGGTAAACCAGGTCTATGCCCGACATCTGCTAGCGACGAGGCGACAAATCCCTGGTGAATTGCTGGAAGACTTTTACAGTGCGCTCCTGGTGTTGGGGAGAAACATCAGCTGCCCGCAAGTTTCGGCGAGCGACCACACAGAACTTTTGATCCGGGACGCTTTCGTTGCAGGTATGCTGTCCTCCCAGATCCGCAAGCGATTGCTGGAGAAAGACATCCTAGACGTCAAGGAGGCACGGGCCCTTGCCGGCTCCCTGGATGTGGCCTGCCGAAACGCCCGCGCTTACGTCCCCGACCGCGCGGCAGCCCCCTGGGCAGCGTGGAACCCCCCCCGCGGCCGACCCCCGAGACATTGCCCATCCACCCACAAGCTTGTGCTGCAAGACGGCCTGGCAACCCTGAGGGAACCCGCTGCTATTTTTGTGGGCAGGCCAAGCACCCCCGGCAGCTCTGTTCGGCCCGCGCATCCACTTGCAAGGGATGCGGTAAAAAGGGCCACTTCGTGGCGGTATGCCAGGCCCGGGCGGTTGCTGCAGTCTCCGGTGGCGAATGCGGACCGCCACCACAATCCTCTCCATGGTCCCCGTGCAGCCAGTGGGCGCTGCCATCTTCCTCCTCCAGGGCTTCGTGCGGCCTCTGGGTGCTGCCATCTTGTCCCGTGGATGCCATGTGCGATGAATGGGCGCCGCCATTTTGTGCACCCCCAGCCATGTGCGACCCATGGGCGCCGCCATCTTGGATGGACTCCCAGGACCCCAGCTCGGCTGACCACACACCGCCTGAAGAGAACATTCAACTGCTGCCGCAATTCGCCTCGGTGACCCTGGACGAGTCCCGGGCTCGAATACTCTCAGCCGCTACAACAACGGTACTAATCAAAGGACACAAGACATCCTGCTTAATCGACTCTGGGAGCACGGAGAGCTTCATACACCCCGACACGGTAAGGCGTTGTTCTCTCCCCGTCCACCCCGTTAATCAAAAAATCTCCCTGGCCTCCGGTTTCCAGTCAGTAGAGATAAAAGGGTTTTGTGTAGCAAACCTCACGGTCCAGGGAAGGGAGTTTAAAAATTACCGGCTCGACGTCCTTCCCCACCTCTGCGCGGCCACACTCCTAGGGTTAGACTTCCAGTGCAACCTCCAAAGTCTAACTTTCAAATTCGGCGGCCCTGTAACCCCTCTCACTGTCTGCAGCCTCGCGACCCTCAAGGTCGATCCGCCTTCCCTGTTTGCGAACCTCACCCTGGATTGCAAACCCGTCGCCACCAGGAGCAGACGGTGCCCAGGATCTGATCTTTATTAGGTCAGAGGTCCAAAGGCTACTGAGGGAAGGAGTCATTGAAGCGAGCAACAGTCCCTGGAGAGCTCAAGTAGTGGTGGTAAAGACCAGGGAGAAGCATAGGATGGTCATCGACTACAGTCAGACCATCAACAGGTTTACGCAGCTGGACGCGTACCCTCTCCCCCGCTTTTCCGTACTGGTAAACAGGATCGTGCATTACAAGGTCTTCTCCATGGTGGATCTCCAGTCCGCCTACCACCAGCTCCCCATCCGCACTCGTGACCGTAAATACACTGCCTTCGAGGCAGAAGGGCAGCTCTACCACTTCTTAAGGGTTCCCTTCGGTGCCACTAACGGGGTCTCGGTCTTCCAGCGCGAGATGGACTGAATGGTTGACCGGTATGGTTTACGGGCAACATTCCTGTATCTCGATAATGTCACCATCTGTGGCCACGACCAGCAGGACCATGACACCAACCTCCGAAAATTCCTCCAGATCGCAAAGATCCTTAACCTTGCGTATAACAAGGATAAATGCGTGTTTAGCACCGACCACCTAGCCATCCTCGGCTACGTAGTGCGAAATGGAGTTATAGGCTCCGACCCTGAACGCGTGCGCACCCTTATGGAGTTCCCAATCCCTCACTGCTCCAAGGCCCTGAAGCGCTGCCTAGGCTTTTGTCTTACTATGCCCATTGGGTCCTCAACTACGCGGACCAGGCCCGTCCCCTGATTCAATCCACAATTTTTCCCCTGTCGAAAGAGGCCCGCCAGGCCTTCAGCCGCATCAAAGCAGATATTGCAAAGGCCACGATGCACGCCATCGACGAGTCCCTCACCTTCCAGGTCGAGAGCGATGCGTCCGACGTAGCTCTGGCGGCCACCCACAACCAAGCGGGCAGACCCATGGCCTTCTTCTCACGTACCCTCCATGCTTCCGAAATCTGCCACTCCTCAGTCGACAAGGAGGCCCAGGCCATAGGAGATGGCAGGCAGGAAATTCACTCTCCTCATTGACCAATGGTCGGTCGCCTTCATGTTCAATAATGCACAGCGGGGGCAAGATTTAAAAAAAAAAACGATAATATCTTGCGGTGGAGGATCAAACTCTCCACCTACAACTATGAGATCTTGTATTGTCCCGGGAAGCTAAAGGAGCCTCCTGATATGTGCCATCGCACAAGTGGACCGCCTCCGAGCTCTCCACGAGGACCTCTGCCACCCGGGGGTCACTCGCTTCTTCCACTTTATCAAGACCCGCAACCTGCCCTACTCCATCGAGGAAGTCAGGACAACCATCAGGAATTGCCAAATCTGCGCGGAGTGCAACCCGCACTTCTACAGGCCAGAGAAAGCGCACCTGCTAAAGGCTTCCCGTCCCTTTGAACGCCTCAGTATGGACTCCCCTCCACCGACCGCAACACGTACTTCCTGAACGTGATTAATGATACTCCCGGTTCCCATTTGCCATCCCCTGCCCCGACATGACCGCAACCACCGTCATCAAGGACCTCCATAGCATCTTTACGTTGTTCGGGTTCCCCGCTTACATACATAATGATAGGGGGTCCTCCTTTATGAATGGCAAACTGCGTCAATTCCTGCTCAGCAAGGCATTACCTCAAGCAGGACGACCAGTTACAACCCCCGGGGTAACGGACAGGTAGAGAGGGAGAACGGAACGGTCTGGAAGACCGTCCTACTGGCCCTACGATCCAGGAATCTCCCAGTCACCCGCTGGCAGGAAGTCCTCCCGGATGCCCTCCACTCCATTCGGTCACTGCTTTGTATCACGACCAACCAAACACCTCACGAACGTCTCCATGTCTACCCCAGGAAGTCCTCCTCTGGGACCTCGCTCCCGACCTGGCTGGCAGCTCCCGGACCCATCCTGCTCCGAAAACACGTACGGGCGCTCAAGTCGGACCCGTTGGTCGAGAGGGTCCATCTTTTCCACGTGAACCCCCAGTACGCCTACGTGGCGTACCCCGACGGCTGATCAGATACGGTCTCCCTACGAGACCTGGTGCCCGCCGGATCTCTACGCACACCCCAGCCACCAGTCCCACCCTCCCTCCCACCGGTGCACCTTACATCCGCCCCCTTCCCAGGAGGATTGGTTCTTCCGCCGGCCCCATCGAGACACCCCCCCCCCCACCCCCGCTCCCTTCCCTGGTCAATCGGCTTCCCCACCAGCGCCATCTAGGGGTATTGAAGCAGCCACAGAGATCGAGGCCACGCTCCCGGAGTCACAGACGCCCGAGCCTCCACCGGCGTCACCACCAGAGCTTCGACGATCACATAGGATGACCAGGGTCCCCGATCAACTGATTGCTTCATTTTAAAGTGTATATAGTTAATTGTGAAATTGTAAATAGTTACGACAATAAAACAATAAGACAAAACGCTGAACGGAGGTATTACGGTACCTCCATAACCATAACTTCTACCACATTACCATGTTGTAATACCAAGTCACCACCCCGCCAGATTCTTTTTTTAACAGGGGGTGAATGTGGTAGTCTGTGTAGAGGTATTACGGTATCTAGTAATGCTGGAACACCATTGGTAGATATTGTATGTTTCCCATTGGTCATGCTGTATGGTAGCCCCACCCTGCAAGGCGGGGTATAAGAGCCCGTGCTGCCCCAGCAGCCTTCTTTCTGTACCTGAGCTGCTGGGGGAAACATCTAGCTTCTTAAAGCCTTCAGTTGGACTACAGCCTCGCTTTAGTAGTCATTTATCGTGCATCAGAGCTCGTGGGGTGGAATTTCTTGCAGGTAAGGGGAGGCCTGGATACTTGCGGGAGTGTTAAATTCTCAAAGTTATGTTGGGTTGGGATTCTATCATCATTCCACACTTCTAATTTCACTTGGGCGCTTTGAAGGTCTGCTGGGAGCCCCCACGCACCTGCTGGGTAAAGTGCTTAAGTATTATAATAAGCAATTAATTTCAGTTTTACCCATGTGTTCTGGATTAACAGGCAGAGGATGTATTTTGTGAGCTGTGTGCAGCTTGCGAGGGTCATTGTGGTGAGGACACAGTGAGGCGAGCTACTTCAAAGCTGGGAAGCCTTTAATAAGTGAAACTGAAGAGCTCCCCAATGAGAGGCTGCTGCTGCTGTAAGCACTTCTCCGGTCTTCTGCTGCTTGACAGGTGATTGCCAACATCTTGGAAATCACTTCACCTGACTTGCACATCACACCTTCAGCTGCCATTCCCTTGCTGCCCCCATTGCCATGGCTTGGGAGTAGTTTATGAAAATCTGCTGCCTTCTTCTCAACCACATGATCCTTTGAGCAAAGGGGAGATCTAGTTTTTTTTTCAAGAAAAATTCTAATTAAGGGACAATTTAGCTGGCCAATGCACCTACCCTGCACATCTTTGGGTTGTGGGGGTGAGACCCCACACACATGGAGAATGTGCCATCGCCACACGGCCAGTGACCCGGGTCCTTGGCTCCGTGAGGCAGCAGTGCTAACCAGTGCTCCACCGTGAAGCCCACTGAGATCTAGTTCTAAGGAGACAAGACCCCCAACACAGGGTCTACAGGCTGAAAATTATCTCCCTCGACATATGTCAGCGCCAGTGCTTCAGGAGGCTCAGGCTTTCATGGCAGATCTTTGTTGATTTTTGCAGCCACCTGGAACAAGATCCCCTTCCCAGTTCATTGTATAAATTTTAAGTCTTAATCCAGTTCCTTTGTTCCATGTTTACTTCATAATGCTTAAATTGCACCTGTCACACTCTATCAATATTTATCAATACAGTACCATGTCTGAGTTCATCAATTGTAGCATGTTAAAGTTGGCTGTCGAGTGAATTGTCTTAAAACCTAATGAACAGTGCACCATGACACAATAATGTCATCCCAACACTGATCACATCTGTCAGTTTGTTTGTTTTTTGGGGGGGGGGGGGGGGAAGAAAGCAATGAAATTTACATTTAAATAAGGAAAAACTGGATAACAAAAGTTGACATTGTAGCAAATATAATGCTAAATGTGGCAGAGGCTGTCACCTGGTGAGCAATATGGCAATGTTACAGTGGAGCTCACGTTTCGAGGGATGGAACCCATTGAATGTTTCCCATTTAGATGACGACAGTTCCTTTCAAGTCAAATCAGTTGGAATTAGTCACACTTGTGTAGACATCTCAATTTGGTATTTTAATATGCTCTGAAATCTTTTGCCTTTCATAAATCAAATGGAATAATTCAATAAAAGCAAAATAATACGGTTGCTGGAGTTTGAAACACAACTAGAAACTGTTGGGAAAAACTCAGCGGGTCTGGCAGGACCTGTGGGGAGAGAAAATCGAGTTAATGTTTCGAGTCCACATGGCTCCTCTTCAGAGCTAAAGAAAGGGAGAAATGTGTTCTATTCACACCAGATTAATATCCACCATTGACATTGGTTTAGTACTAGCGCTCTCACCTGGGGAGGTTGTGGGTTTAATTCTGATTTAAGACTAGGGTACATAACCTGGGTTAATGTTCAGTGTCTTACTGAGGAAGTAATGTCCTGTTGGCGGTGTTCTCTTTTGGGTGAGACATTGACACAGAATGCCCACCTTCTCAGGGGGAACATAAAGCATTCCATGTGATAAAGGATTAGAGTCATAAAGCCATATAGCGCAGAAAGGGCCCTTTGGCCAATCACCTCTACGTCAGTCAAAAACAACCACCTAACTTATTTTAATCCTGTTTTCCAGCACTTGGCTTTGTATGCCCTGGGTTTGCAAGTGCACATCTAAATACATATTAAATGTTATTCAGGTCTCTGCCTCCACTACCCTTTCAGGCACTGTGTTCCAAACTCCCACCACCCTCTGGGGATAAAAATGTTTTTCTTCATCCCCATTAAACCTCTTACCTCTTACCGTAAATCTGTGCCCCCAGCCATAGATTTGACCCCTCTACCAAGGGAAAATGTTTATTCCGTCTATCTATGCCCCTCATCATGTTATACATCTCAATCATGTCCCCCCTCAGTCATATCTGCTCCATAGAAAACAATCCCATGTTTATCCAATCTCTTCAGAACTAAAACTGTCCAGCCCTGGCAACATCCTGGTAAATTTCCTCCGCACCCTTTCTAGTGCTATCACATCCCTCCTATAATGTGGATTCCAGAACTACACACAATACTCTAGCAATGGCCTAACCAATGTTTTACACAGTTTCAGCATAACGTCCCAGCTCTTAAACTCTATGCTTCAGCTAATAAAGACAAATATACCATAGGTCTTCTTAACCATTATATCCACCTACTCTGCTACCTTAAGGGACCCGGTGTACAGGCATATCAAGATCCCACTGATCCTTGGTGCTTCCCAGGTCCTTGCCTTGTTCTCCTGTCCAAATGCATCACCTCCCATTTACCTGGATTGAATTCCATTTGATCAGCCCATCTGATCTGCATATCTATATTCTCTTGAAATTGAAGGCTATTCTCCTCCCTGTTTACCACCCCACCAATTTTAGTATCATCTGCAAACTTGCTGATCAACCCTCCTACATTCATATCTAAATAATTACTATAAAACACAATCAGCAAGGGCCGCAACAATGATCCCTGTGGGACCCCACTGGACACCGCATCCAGTCAGAAAAACACCCCTCGACCACTACCCTCTGCTTCCTGCCAGTCATCCAATTTTGGATCCAATTTGCCAAATGTCCGTGGAACCAGTGGTTCCTTTGCTATCATCCTCCCATGTGAGACCTTATCAAAAGCCTTGCTGAAGTCCAAGTAGACTATGTCAACTGTATTTCCCTCATCTACACACCTCTTCGAAAAATTCAACCAAGTTGGTAGGACATGCCCCTTAACAAAACCATGCTGCTTGTTCTTGAGTAACCCCTGCCTCTCCAAATGCATGATGTGGAGATGTCAGCGTTGGACTGGGGTGAGCACAGTAAGAAGTCTTACAACACCAGGTTAAAGTCCAACAGGTTTGTTTCGATGTCACTAGCTTTCGGAGCGCTGCTCCTTCCTCAGGTGAATGAAGAGGTATGTTCCAGAAACATATAAATAGACAGATTAGAAACTTAATGTCAGTGTCTATATGTGCGATCTTCCTGGAGATCCCCTCTACTTTGAGCCGGCAGTTTGCGGTGTCTATGGTAACCTGGTGTTGTAAGACTTCTTACTGTGCTCACCCCAGTCCAACGCCGGCATCTCCACATCATGGCTACCATCGACACCGCAAACTGCCGGCTCAAAGTGGAGAGGATCTCCAGGAAGATCACGCATATAGACACTGACATTAAGTTTCTAATCTGTCTATTTATATGTTTCTGGAACATACCTCTTCATTCACCTGAGGAAGGAGCAGCGCTCCGAAAGCTAGTGACATCGAAACAAACCTGTTGGACTTTAACCTGGTGTTGTAAGACTTCTTACTGTGCTCTCCAAATGCAGATTAATTCTGTCTCGGAATTGCTTTCAATAGTTTCCCCACCACTGTGGTTAGACTGACTGCCCTGTAGTTTCCTGATTTATCCCTTCTTGATTAACGGTACGACATTGGATATCCTCCAGTCCTCTGATACCTCTACTGTGGCCGGAGAGGAATTGAAAATTTTTGCAAATGCCCCTGCTATTTCCTCCCTTGCCTCACGCAGCAGCCTGGGTTACATTTCATCAGGCCCTGGAGATTTGTCTACTTTTAAGCCTCCCAGAGCACTCAACCTCTCTGTGTTAATCTCTTTAATTTTATTACAGTCCTTCTCCCTGATCTCTAAATCCACAATGTCCCTTTCACAAGTGAACACTGACACAAAGTATTCATTTAGAAGCCTACCTACAACCCCCTGCTCCATGCACAAATGACCGCTGTAGTCCTTAATGGGCCCTACTCTTTTTCCAGTTATCCTTTTGCCCTTGATGTACTTATAATAATAATCTTTATTGTCACAAGTAAATTTACATTAACACTGCAAGTAGGTTACTGTGAAAAGCCCCTAGTCGCCACAATCCGGCGCCTGTTCGGGTACACAGAGGGAGAATTCAGAATATCCAATTCACCAAACAGCACGTCTTTCGGGACTTGTGGGAGGAAACCGGAGCACCCGGAGGAAACCCACGCAGACACGGGGAGAACGTGCAGACTCCACACAGACAATGACCCAAGCCGGGAATCAAACCTGGGACCCTGGCACTGTGAAGCAACAGTGCTACCCACTGTGCTACCATGCTGCCCTTGTAAAACAACTCCGGATTTTCGTTTATTTTACCTGCCAGTATCCTTTTCATGTCTGCTTTTTTTGCTCCCCTAATTTCTTTTTTAAGTTCCCTCTTGCACATTCTATATGCCTCCTAGGGCTTCTGCTGCTTTGAGTCCTCAATATTGGCCATAAGTCTCCTTTTTTCTCCACTATGATGCAATAGATCGCTCGATATCCAGGGTTCACTGGATTTGTTGGTCCTTCCTTTTTTTTTTGATTGGAAAATGTTGGCTCTGCCTATTCCTTCTTGAATGCTTCCCACTGTTCTGTCAGATTTACCTAACATTGTCTGCTCCCAGTCCACTCTGGCCAAATCATATCTGGGACGGGATTCTCCCCTACCCGGCAGGGCGGGGGGTCGCGGTGGGAGGGGGTGGCCTGAACCACTGTGGCGTCGGGCCAGATTTCTCCGCACCTTTAGGGGCCAAGCCATCACCATTAGGGGCTAGACCCGCGCCGGGGTGGTTGCCGTCCTGCCGGCTGGCGTGGAAGGCCTTTGCCGCCACGCCAGCCGGGGCCGAAGGGACTCCGCTGGCCGGCGGACGTCCGCGCATGCACGGGAGTGTCAGTGGCTGCTGACGTCATCCCCGCGCATGTGCGGGGCGGGGGGGGGGGGGGGGTTCACCTCCGCGTCGGCCATCGTAGAGGCTATGGCCGATGCGGAGGGGAAAGAGTGCCCCCACAGCACAGGCCCGCCCGCGGATCGGTGGGCCCCGATCATGGGGGCACCCCCCGGGGCCAGATCGCCCCGCCCCCCCCCCCCCCGCCCCCCCAGAACCCGGAGCCCGCTCGCGCCACCTGGGCCTGCTGGTAAGGGAGGTGGTTTAATTCACGCCGGCAGGACCGGCATTACAGCAGCGGGACTACTGCCCATCGCGGGCCGGAGAATCACCGGGTGGGGCGCGCCGACTGGCGCGATAACCGCCGAATCTCCGGTGCCGGAGAATCAGCAGCCAGCAAGGAATCCTGCCCCTGATCTTATTGAAATTGGCCTTCCCCCAGTTTACAACTTGGATCTCTGGCCCATCCATTGATGCCAGGAGCATCAGAAGCTTCCGGGGGCAGCACGGTAGCATTGTGGATAGCACAATTGCTTCACAGCTCCAGGGTCCCAGGTTCGATTCCGGCTTGGGTCACTGTCTGTGCGGAGTCTGCACATCCTCCCCGTGTGTGCGTGGGTTTCCTCCGGGTGCTCCGGTTTCCTCCCACAGTCCAAAGATGTGCAGGTTAGGTGGATTGGCCATGATAAATTGCCCTTAGTGTCCAAAATTGCCCTTGGTGTTGGGTGGGGTTACTGGGTTATGGGGATGGGGTGGAGGTGTTGACCTTGGGTAGGGTGCTCTTTCCAAGAGCCGGTGCAGACTCGATGGGCCGAATGGCCTCCTTCTGCACTGTAAATTCTATGATAATCTATGATGAATTTTTATAACAATCTTGAATCTAATGGAGATATGATCACTGTCTGCAAAATGTTCCCCCACTGATGCTTCAACCACTTGCCCAATTTCGTTACCGACTGCCCCCTCTGTTCTAGGTCCTTCTACATACTGGCTTAAAAGATTTTCCTTTTACACTATGACTACCCCAGTTAATATTGGGGAAGTTGAAATCCCCCACTATCACTACCCTATTACATTTACACTTCTCTGAAATGTGCCTACATATCTGTTCTTCTATTTCTCTCAGGCTCTTATGGGGCCTGGAGAACAATCCCAGCAATGTAATTGCTCTTTTATTTTAAGTTCTACTCGTATGGCTTCAGTTGAAGAGCCTTGTCGCCCCTCCTTACTGCTGTAATTAATTCCTTGATCAAAATTATTACACCCCCTGCTCTTTTATCTCCTTCCCTATTTCTCCTGAAGATCCTGTATCCTGGAATATTGAACTGCCAATCCTGCCCCTCTCTCAACTGTGTCTCAGTGACAGAAATGACATCATACCCCCATGTTTTAATTTGTGCCCGCAATTCTTCTGCCTTGTTTGTCAGACTGCTCGCATTAAAATAAATCCCATCCAATTTTGCCAAACTCCGTTGTGACTAAACTGGTGTAGGCATTTTTTGCCTTCCTGACTAACTTGATGGCTCCTCTAATTTTGACTGTGCATCTGTCCCTGCTGAATCTTCTCTCATGATCACAGACCCATGTCAAATTAGTTTAAACCCTCCCAATAGCACTAGCAAACCTCCCTGCAAGATTACTGGTCCTATTTCAGTTCAGGTGCAAACTGTCCACCTTGTACAGGTTCCACCATCCCCAAGAATGGTCCCAATGCCCCAGGAATCTAATGCCCTCCCTTCTACACCATTTCTCCAGCCACACAATCATCTGGACTAACTTCCTATTTCTATACTCTCTAGCACGTGGCACTGGAAATAATCTTGCAATTACTACCTTCTGGTGTCATGGGAGTGTACGTTTTAAGGAATGTATTGTCTTCTCAAATGGCATCAGTGATGTCATTGTGGGGGTGGAGCTGGGCTGTGGCCCTGGCTTTTACTTTTGTTTTGAGCTGGGAGCTGGCTGTGGCTCTGAGTTTTACTTTCGGTTTACACTGTTCGAAGCTGGATTCAGACAAAGAAGGCTTCCCCTGTCACTATGTTAAAAGGTGTTCAGATCACTTGATAATTTAAAAGTGATAACTGTTTTCTGGAAAGAACACAAACCTACTGTTTTGGCAAAAGGTTTTTTTTGGTTTATTGGATGTTGTTATCAAATTGAAACAGTTGAAAGGGAAGTTATTATGGGTTATATATATGTAGACAACTGTAGCTGTGTAGGGTATTTATGTTTGTAGTTGATAAAAATGCTTTCTGTGTGTGTTTATAAAAATGTTAACAGAATTTATAGAATAAACTTTGTTTTTGATTAAAAGTGCTTAAGGTCTCTGTTGAATAACACCTGAAAGGTAGGCCCTTATGCTCCTCATAACCAAAATCTATAAACAGTTGTGGGTCAGGTGAACTCCATGATATACTTTGGTGTTCTCTAACCCTGGCCCTTAACACTGGGTTCAGTTTTTTAATCTACCTCTTAGCTCCCTAAATTCTGCTTTCAGGACCTCATCCCTTTTTCTGGCTATATCATTGATCCCAATATGTACCACGATATCTGCCTGTTTGTCCTCCCCCTTCAGTATGCCCTACAGTCGTTCAATGACATCCCTGACCCTAGCACCAGGGAGGCAACATACCATCCTGGAGTCTCTTTTACAGCCATAGAAATGCCTGTCTGTTCCCCTTATAGTTGAATCGCTTACCACTATAGCCCTGACATTCTTTCCCCCCCCCCCCCCTGTTGTGCAGCAGACTCACCCATGGTGCCATGAAGTTGGCTGCCACTGCTTTCCCCTCCACAATCATCTTCCCCAACAGTACCCCAATATATCTGCTATTGAGGTGGGTGGCCAAGGGGACTGCTGCACTATCTGCCTTCCTCTACTCTGCCTGGTGGTCATCCAAGACCTTTCTGCCTGTTCAATCCTCACCTGTGCTGTGACCACCTCACTGAACGTGCTATCCACAAGCTGTTGTATGTGTATTCGTATGTGTAAAACGGGTGTCAGTTCAAACCTTGCATTTGTATATAATGGGGATTACCTTTCATGGTGGTTCATTCTTCTCCTCGGCTGCATACTGAAATCCTCCTTCATGACGACCACAGATCCATTGAATTCTGAGTACGCCACTGAATTACTTAAATTAGTCAGATGCCTCGTACTTCTCTGGTCACGTTTTAACAGCTAGGCATACAATCGAGAGGTAGTGGCCTGGGCAGCGAGGAATATTTCCCAGGTGGAAGCACCAGCAAAACTTGGGAACTGATCAGTACTATTCCAAACTTGTCTTCTGTACCTTAAATTGGAACTATAGTTTGGGTTAGTTCATGGTTTCTATATAATACCAATGTCAAATTATTTTGAACATATATTTTGACTTAGAACACCATTGGATTCATTAGTTTCCCACACAGTCCTATCTTTCAACTTTGTTTATTTTTTAACTGAAGGCTACTCAGTGGTAACTGCTGCCCAACACCACTTTTACAGCTGTTAAAAGTAGCTTCTTAGTGGGCGTAAGATAGCTAGCGTCACTTACAAGTGACAAAGAAGGCAGGTTCACCTTTTGAGAACAGAAAAGTTTTGCCAACAAGTCATAAGTAACACCTTTCAAATCTCCAATGTACTTATCATTAGAAATTCCTGAAATGTTTCAATTACTGGAATAGCCCTGACAATGTTCTGGTAATAGTCCTGAAGACCTGTGCTTCAGAACTTGCCGTGCCCTTAACTGAGCTGTTCCAATACAGTTACAACACTGGCATCAACCCAACAAGATGGATAATTGCCCAAGTATGTGCTGTATACAAAAAGGACACATCCAACTCAGCCAATTAACTCCCTATCAATCTACTCTCAATCATCAGTAAAGTGATGGAAGGGGTCATCAAGAGTGATAGCAACGGTACTTACTGAACAATAACCTGCTCACCGCTCAGTTTGGATTCCGTAAGGGTCACTCAGCTCCTGAACTCATTACAGCCTTGGTTAAAACATGGACAAAAGAGCTGAACTCCAGAAGCGAGCTGAGAGTGACTGCCTTTTACATCACGGCAGCAAAGTATGGCATTAAGAAGTTCTAGCAAAACTAGAGTCAATGGGAATCGGAGGAAAAATTCTCCACCAGCACAAAGGAAGAAGGTCTGACCAGAGGTCACCTCAGACTGGGGACATCACTGCAGGAATTCCTCAGGGTAGTGTCCTATGCCCAACCATCTTTAGCTGCTTCATCAATGACTTTCTTTCCAACATAAGGTCAGATGTAGGGATGTTTGCTGATGATTGCACAATGATCAGCAACATTAATGACTCCTCAGACACAGAAGCAGTCCATGTGCAAATGCAACAAGATCTGGTCAATGTCCAGGCTTGGGTTGATAAGTGGCAAATAACATTTGCACCACACAAGTGCCAGTCAATGACCATCTCCAATAAGAGAGAATCAAACCATTGCTCCTTGACATCCAATGGCATTACCATCACTGAATCCCCCAATATCAACTTCCTGAGGGTTACCATTGACCAGAAATGGAACTGGACTAGCCATATAAATACAAGAGCAGGTCAGAAGCTAAGAATCCTGTGGCGAGTAACTCGCCTCCTGACTCCCCAAAACCTGTCTACCACCTACAAGGCACAAGTCAGGAGTGTGATGGAATACTCCCCAATTGCCTGGATGAGTACAGCTCCAACAACTCTTAAGAAATGCAACACCATCCGAAAAAAGCAGCCCGCTTGACTGACATCCATTCACAAATATTCACTCCCTCCACCACCGACACACTGTAGCAGCAGTGTGTTCCATTTACAAGATGCACAGCAGGAACTCACCAAGGCTCCTGAGACAGCTCCTTCCAAACCCACAACCACTACCATCTAGAAGGACAAGGGCAACAGATACATTGGAACACCACCACCTGCAAGTACCCTTCCAAGTCACTCACCATCCTGACTTGGAAATATGGAGCTGTTCTTTACTGTCAATGGGTCAACATCTTGGAACTCAAGAACTAGTAGCACAGTGGGTGTACCAAATGGACAGCTGCAGTTCAAGAAGGCAGCTCACCACAATCTCATCATGGACAGTTGGGGATGGGGAGCAAATGCTGGCCTAGCCAATGAAGCCCACACCCTGTACAAATGAACAATAAGACGTCCGTTAGCAGCCCTTCTCGCCGACAAGGTGTTGTGCGAAACAAATGTCACATGCCTAAGATGGCTATATAACCTGCAACCACATTCTGGGAGGCACTGACGGCAGTGAAAAGGAGGGAATAATAGCATATAGGACTCTCAGATACAGGAAGGCAAGAGTGGATGGGCAATGGCTGATCTTCTCCATATTGGAGGTGGATCGCCAGTACTCTATGGCCCCAACTGTGGTGCTGCTGACAGAGAGAAAAAAAACTACAAATGGAATTTGATCCTCCACGGGGAAAGTGGTGAACCAGCTCTGCCATACATGGGGGACTTTTGTGAACATGGGGACAAGGCCAGTGTCTACTGGCACACCAGTTGAGAAAGCAGGCGGCCACAAGGGAGATAGCACAGGTAAGTGATGGGAGTGGTAGACTAATAACAATCCCGAATAAGATCAACAAGGCTTTGTGACCTTTCGGGGTCTGTACACCTCCAAGCTCCCGGAGGGTGACTCAAAGAGCAACCAGTTTCTCGACAGGCTGGACTTACCAGCAGTGGGGAGGAAAATAAACCGGGACTGATTGCTAGGAGTGGGTAAGGTCTTGGAGAGCATCAACTCCATGCAGTCAGGGAGGGCACCGGGACCAGAAGGGTTCTCCGTGGACTTCTGTAACAAGTTCAGGGCAACACTGGCCCCGCAGCATTGGGAGAAGTTCAACAACTTGCTGGCGAGAGGGGCCCTGCTGCCCACGCTGGCACAGGCCTTGATATCGCTGATCACTAAGACCCAATGGGTCATACAGATCCATCTCACTGCTGAACACTGACACCAAAGTCCTGGAAAAGGCTTTGGTGAGGTGACAGGAGAGTTGCTTGCCGGAGGTTATCATGAAGATCAGAACTGTTTTGTCAAAAGCAAACAACGAACAATGAACATCAGCCCCCTGCTGAACGTGATTATAACCCCACCAGGGGAGGAGACAACTAACGATGAACATCGGACCCCTGCTGAACGGGATTATAACCTCATCAGGGGGTGAGACAACTAATGATGAACATCAGACCCCTGCTGAACGTGATTATAACCCCACCAGGGGAGGAGACAACTAAAGATGAACATCAGACCCCTGCTGAACGTGATTATAACCCCATCAGGGGAGGAGACACTAATGATGAACATCAGACCCCTGCTGAACGTGATTATAACCCCACCAGGGAGGAGACATCAGAAGTGATCATCTCCCTGGATGCAGAGAAGGCCTTCGACAGAATCGAATGGAGGTACCTCATGGAGGCGCTGGAATGGTTTAGGTTTGGGCCAGGGTTGACCTTGTGGGTGAAACTACTGTACAGCGCTCCCATGACGAGAGTACAGACAAATGCCACCAGCTCTGAATATTTCCGGCTGCACAGAAGCATGAGGCAGGGATGCCTATTGTCGTCGCTGCTATTTGCCCTGGCAATCGGGCCACTGGCCATTGCTGTCAGATCAGCGAAGGGGCGGAGAGGCATTCAGAGCACAGAGTCTCACTCTACGCGGATGACCTGTTCCTCTAAATCTCAAACCCCTAGCCAGCATGGGGAAGATAATGGAACTCCTAAGGGAGTTTGGAGCCTTCTCGGGTTACAAACCTAACCTGAGCCAGTGCAAAATCTTCCCTGTGAGCCCCCAGGGGGAGATCCAGAGCTGGGATGCTGCTGTTTAAACTGGCCCAAACCAAGTTCCGATACCTGGGGAATCGTCCCACCCTCCCTGATGGGAAGAGAGCAGACAATAAAAATGAACGTGCTGCCAAGATTCCTCTTCCTATTCAGGTCCCTCCCGATCTTCATCCCAAGGCCTTCACCAAAGTGGATAAATTATTATGCCATTTGTGTGGGTGAGAAAAAAATAACATCCGCAAAAGCATCTTATAAAGAAGGAGGAGCATGGGCGGGCTTGGTGCTGCCAAACCTCCTACTCTACCACTGGGCTGCAAACTCAGAAAGGATACGGGAATGGGTGAGAGCTGGAGGCGGAATTGGTGTAGTTGGAGGAGAGTTCCTGTATAGGGATATCTCTCCGAGCACTGGCCATGGCCCCACTCCCATTTCCCAGCCAAATACTGCTGAAACCCAGTGGTGGGTGGCCATGCTAAAGACCTGGAACCAGCTTGGGCACCATTTCAATCTTGGTGCAATGTCTGCTGAGGGTACCTTCTGTAAAAACCATAATTAATTCCAGCAGAGATAGAAGCCTCCTTCAAAACGTGGAGACAGAATGAAGGGGTACTGGCAATATGGGACCTGTATGTGGGAGGGGGGGGAACTAACAGAAAGGCTCCCGAAAGGAAACCAGCTCCAATACCTACAACTGAGAAATTTCCTCCACAAGGAGACCGCAACGTTCCCCCAGCTACCTGGAAACACGCTACTGGCAGCAGACTAATTACTGCACCAACATGTATGGACAAATGTTAGAGGAGGTAAGGGCCCTGCTGGATGAGGCACAGCCATCGTGGGAAGAGGGGCTGGAAGTGGAGATAGGGGGAGAACTCTGTATCAAAGCACTACACGGGGTGAATTCCACCTCCTCGTGCACAGGGCTGTGCCTAACGCAGCTAAAGGTGGTGCACCTGACCAGGACACGCATGAGTGAGTTCTTCCCGGAGGTGGAGGACAAATGTGAATGGTGGCAGGGAGGCCCAGCCAAACACATCCCATGTTCTGGTGGCCCAAAACTTGTCGGGTACTGGACTTCTCTTTCAAAGCCATGTCCAGGTTTGTACGGGTGAGGGTGGAGCCATGCCCACTGGCGGTGGTCTTCAGGGTGTTGGATCAGCCAGAACTCTTTTATGGGGAGAGGGGCATACACCCTAACTTTTGCCTCCCTGATCGCCCGCTAGAGACTACTCCTCGGCTGGAGATCAGCAGCGCCACCCAAGGTCACGGATTCGCTGTCTGACTTCGCGGAATTCTTGAAATTGGAGAAAATAAAATTCAGGAGATTGAATAGGCAGCATGGTAGCACAATGGTTAGCATTATTGCTTCACAGCGCCAGGGTCCCAGGTTCGATTCCCGGCTTGAGTCACTGCCTGTGCGGACTTTGCATGTTCTCCCAATGTTTGCGTGGGTATCCTCTGGGTGCTCCGGTTTCCTCCTACAAGTCCCGAAAGATGTGCTGTTAGGAAATTTGGATATTCTCAATTCTCCCTCCGTTTACGGAAACAGGGGTCGGAATGTGGTGACTAAGGGCTTTTTACTTCATTGCAATGTTCATGTAAGCCTACTTGTGACAATAAAGATTATTATTGTAAAATATGGCTTCCATAGAGGCTATTCACCAACCTCTTTGCGGACCTGTTTGTCACCAGCAACTAGGGGGGGGGGGGGGGTTGTGTGTGCGTGGCGTGAGGTGGGGGGGGGGGGAACTGCGAACTAAATGGGGGGGGGGAAAGGAGGAGGGAGTAATAAAAGGGGAGGAGAGGATAAGTAGAAGAAGAGGCAACAATCAGAATACAGGGCAGAGGAACACGGAGTTGTTGAAGGGAGCTGAGGGAAGGTATAAACCTATTTATGCTGCCGTGGCGACTAATGTGCTACACATCTGTTGCCTCGTTCACAACCCTAGTATGTTTCAATACAATGGGCTAGCCTGTATATATTTTCTGGTATGGATGTTGGAACTGGCCATTTGTATTCTACTGTTAATATCCCTCGTGTTCTTGTATATGTTTACTGTTTTCTCTCATCCTTTCTCTTTGTTATAAATACAAATTCAATCAATAAAACATTTTAAAAATGAATAATATAAAAATGTATTATCTGGAAAGACGGCATGGTAAGACAAGTGATTTGACTTTTTTTCAATTGGAATTGTGAAATGGAATCTGCTTTAGTGTAACGGAAGTCTGGCCAAATTACTGGCAGTATAAATGAAGAGGTCCATGAACACTTAAATGAAGATGAACAATCATATTTCCCTCTGACTCTTGTCTTTTGTACATACTCCCTCCCCTTTGCCATGCCACTGGTAGCCATCTCAGGGTTCAATATCCTGAAATCCCCCTCCCCCCCCCCCAAACTCCTCCACTTCCTTTAAAGATCTTCCTTTACCAACTCTTTGACCAAACGTTTGGTTACACTTTTAATATCCTGTTTGGCTTGGTGTTCATAGAATCCTTACAGTGCAGAAGGAGGTCATTCGGCCCATTGGGTCTGCACCGATCCTTTTGAAGGAGCATCCTACCTAGGTCCACTCACCGATCCACCATGCCCGCAAATAATTTGTTTCGGATTACGCTTCCGTGAGATGTCCTGTGACATTTCAGTTAAAAGTATTTTGCGCTAGTTGTTGTGTCTGTGTTGTGGAGGACAAAAGGCAGACAAGTACAATTGTCCAATAATGCCTGCTGAATATGTGGATGTTAGATGAGGACAGGATTTGGCTCAGCTCTGCTATCACTATCCGGGAAATAGCCTTCTACACTTACTTCCCAAGAGCCTACAAAATATGTGATGTTACTGTGCCAAGCCCCTGCAGAACAGCATCCCAGCTTGAATTTCATCCTTTAGGAGAAAGTTGGAAGGACGTACCTGTCACAATGGTCTCATCACTTTATATAATGAATGTGCAATTATCAGCATGGGAGTTCTGAACTGTGATGGAATATTGATCACTTTGACTTAGTCTCAAAAACTGTTTGTTTTGAGTCTTAACTGGCTGGTAAATTTTTCAGCTTGTGTGGAGGTCAAGAAACTCGTTTTTGTGGCCTTGTTAACCAAGTGACTGGGAGTGTATTGGAGTCACACACTTGTTCTACTCCAGACAGCTCAGCAATGAAGGATTGAACCGGAACCAATCTTCACACTTTCTGTGAGCTTTAATTTACATACACAGATTACAAAACATGCACCTCCGAACCCAACAAATCCTGGCTTCAGTCAGTTCCTATTTCTTGGAAGTACAAGTGAATCTACAATAATGCCCCCCACCTGCATACAATTAAACCACAATTAATATATAATTAACACACGAGGTAATTTTACAAATGCACACTCCCAGTGCAGAGACTTGGCCACCAGCAACACTTATTGGAAATTAGTGTACGCACTCTCCCAAGATGTTTCATCCAGCAGCACTAGAGTTAAAACACAATCTAAACTGATGGAGCCTTCTAATTTTAACAAATGGATATGATTCTCCGTAACTTAGTTGTAAAAGGTGGTAACATTGCATCGAAAATGAGAGGAGTGTTTGATGCAGACAGTGGGAATAGAAAGTGACCAAACATTGCACTGTATAAGTATTGGTAACAGCTTCCAACAGCTCACGTGGTAGATAAAGTTGGCAAGAGAAAGTTTATAAAATAATTACTTTAAATTGTTACTTGTCCCTTTACTGTCAAACATTTCTGGCGAACACTAATTGAAGGAGTACAATTTGTGTGTTTAGTTTGGAGGTGAATGGGTGTATCATGCTGAGTCTCATTATTATTATTTGCGTCAATACTCATTAGATGTTTATATTTGCCTTGTTGCATCTATTCTAATAAAAGTGAAAAAATATAACCTTTTAGTAAATACATTCAATTGTCGCTTTTTGGGATGGTTGCTAATTTACCTTTCTCATTATTATATTTGTGATATTTTAGTACCCTCTGATTTTTAAGAGGGTTTGTGTAAAAGTGTCTTTGTCTGACCCATCTATCCCCTGTAAATGGTACTCTGATTGGAACAAGAGTTCTCTGTGCATTGCACAGCTGAAGGCACTGCTGGATGGGATCAAGGCAAAGTGGGAGGAAGAGTTGGGAGAGGGTATCGAGGAGGGGTTCTGGTATGAGGTGCTCCGGAGGGTGAATGCCTCCATCTCGTGCGTGAAGTTGGGGCTGGTACCGCTAAAGGTGGTGTACAGAGCGTACCTCACAAGGGCGAGGACGAGCTGGCTCTTTGAGGGGGAAGAAGATGTGTGAGCTTTGTGGTTCGGGGGGGGGGGCAAACCACATTCATATGTTTATGGTCCTGTCCAAAGCTGGTGGATTACAGGAAGGAGGTGTTTAGGGTAATCGCCAAAGTGGTGCACGTGGAACTGGACGCGAGCCCTCGGGAGGCCAAATTCGGGGTGTCGGACCAGCCGGGGTTGGAAACGGGTGCGGAGGCAGATGGTATAGCCTTAGCCTCGTTGATTGCCCGAAGGCGGATCCTGTTGGGATGGAGAGCAACCTCTCCACCCTGTGCCCTAGCATGGCAGGGGAGACCTGGAATTCATGACTCTTGAGAAGGTCAAATTTGAACTGAGGGGAAGGATGGAGTGGTTTTACAATTCATGGGTGTTATTCATTATGCACTTTCGAGAATTGGATTACATCGAACATTAGCGGGGGAGATGGGTTGGGAGGATTGGGGGAGGGGGACTGTATGTGTTAATGGTGACTACGGGTGATTCCTGATTCATTTTTATTATTTGTTTATGCTGTTTGGGGGTTTGGTGGGAGGATGGGATTGTTGTTATTGATATGGGGATTGACTTGCATTCGTTACTGATCATTGTTTATTGTTGGTGGGTGTATATCTGGGAGAAAATGTGTGAAAGGAGGAGAATAAAAATATTTATAAAAATAAAAATAACAGGCCCAACTTGGTATTGGGACGAGGCCGTTGAATCTCACTGGGCGAGATCCAGATCTGCATATTTAAATAAGTTATCGGAAACACTGAATTCATGAAGGTCCCTTGACTTGTTTAATTGATATCAGATCACTTGGGACAAGGGACGTTCCTAATCTGGGTGGCTCAGTGCCAAACAACATAATATATTAATTCTTTGTACCATCATAGAGCGAACGCATACATTTGATGTGACACTCAGGCTTTGAAAGCTAAAGACTAAGCGGATCGATGCATTAACTTAGAAATACAGCTCTGAAACAGATAATTGGCTGAATTGGTCCAAAAGAGTGTCTTCTCCTCCTGTCTTGTTCTCTCTCTCTCTCTCTCTCTCTCTCTCTCTCTCTCTCTCTCTCTCTCTCTCTCTCTTTCCCCCCCCCCCCATCCCCCTCACTTGATGTATAATGCTACCAAAGGTATGAGAATAGGTAATGCAGTTTCTTAATTTGGTGAGGACCAATGGGTGATACATGGAGAGAAATCAATCCAGGGAGAGAGAACAAAACCGTAAATTTGCGCCCTGGTGGTAAACATAATAGCCATATAGGCCTGGCAGTCCCAGGTTTGGTTTATAATAAATTACATGGGGGCTGATATTTGTTACAGACAGGAAAGTATCCATTCAGGAACTGCGCTGCTGATGCAGGCAAATATCTATTGCAGACCCTCCGAGAAACCCTCCTATTTAAGGGGATTCACTTGATTGTTTTAAAAATAGTTTTTTCTTTGGAGATTTAAGCCACAGTTTTGGTCGGGACCCTTGGGTGCGGCACATTGCCATCAAGTGACTTACCAGTCTGACTGTATTCTCGAGAGTGAAATACTGGGTCTCAATGAGAGCCAGCAACATTCAACTGTTGATCGAGGGAAAGCAAGTACAGCTGACATATTCCTTTTACCAGAAGTCAATAGATATTGGTCAGGTGCAGTTACCTAACCTGAGTTTTCCACTCCTTATCAATGGGCAATGAGGTCAACTTTAGCACTCTTACCATTACCACACTTTAAAATTCATGTGCATGTGTTTCATTTTTTTCACTTTTAATGCCATGTTTTTAAAAGATGAGGAAATGCCCTTTGTTTCTATGCTTTGTATGAGGCCACTTCCTGCAAATGTCAGAGAAATGCTTGCACGTTGTAAAATTATTCTAGCAATCACATTTGTATTAATTTAGCTATATAAAAGTGGTGCTTCTCTCAGTTAATAAACTACAGTCTATTTCAATTTTTCCATGATTCAACTGGTAAATTTGCTGTCCAATATTGAATGGAGGCACATGGAAATTCCAACGATGCTAGACTCTTTTCCTGATCTAGGTGGAGATCACTTCAGGCATACAGACAAGGGAAGCTATTCATCCCATCTAAGCTGATCTGTGCATGAGGAAAAAAAACTTACAGCTTCTGGGTTTCAGGCAACGTGGAAGCAGGGAGTGTTGAACGGACTCAACATTTCTGGACTGTGGTGAGGAAAAAGTGAGCCTGATTCCTGTCCAGAAACTGCATGTATGGATATTGAATAAGTACAGAATTGCATTTGGGTGTGATGCACCCTGCAGTTGACTAGAATGCCAACATTTGATGCCTGGGCTTGAGCATTCAGAATTAACCCTTTGCAAGACACTGGAGACGTCTTCAGTGCAGGAGATTTGCAAAATTAGATTTTTTTAAATAATTTGAGTTTTAGCATACAAAGCTGTGGTTCATTTCTTTTGGTGCTGTTGGAGTAATATTAAATTCAAAAATGTTTGTTTGTTTATTTGTTTTATTTTGTTACCTAAACTTGAAATCATCCAAACTCTGCTGCTCATGTCCTAACCTGCACCAAGTCCTGTTCACTTATCGACCCCGTGCTCCCTGATCTACATTGGTTCCCAGTTAAGCAACAGCTCAATAAAAATTTTGTAATTTAAAAAAAAAAGTACCCAGTTCATTCTTTTTCCAATTAAGCGGCAATTTAGCATGGCCAATCCACATACCTTACACATCTTTGGGTTGTGTGGATGAGACCCACGTAGAGATGGGGAGAATGTGCAAACTCCACACACAGACAGTGACCCGGGGCCAAGATCGAACCCAGGTCCTTGGCGCCGTGAGGCAACAGTGCTACCCACTGCACCACCATGCAACCCCCCAACAGCTCAATTTTAATATTTTCATTGTAGCAGTAAGGCCCAGCTTATGCTAAAATAACTTATTACAGGTCTGCTGGGAGACTTGGTCAAATTCAAACGACAATATTCAGGGACTCTTTGACCTGACCTATTTTTCTTTTGACCTGACCTATTTAAGGAATGTTTGCACATTGCAAATTTCATTTGCTTTATGTTAGTGCCGTAAAAAGGGGGCATGTCCTTCTTTGCTCCATTCCTTTTGCACTTTGCTGCTGGAGCTGTGGACATATTTCACTTCTTCAGTCTCACCTGGACTCGGTGTGGCCTGAGTCAGGAAGGTTGGGCGCTTACCGTTTCAAGTGCAGGTAAGTTGCTAAGGAGTGGTAATCTGCTGCTGACTGCCACGCTGAGGAAGTTACGGGCTAAAATGTGAAAAGATTTTGTCCCGTTGTGTGAGGTAGAGTTATAGAAAGAAATTTGGCAGCAGAACTAGAGCTGATTGTCATTTTCATTATTGATTCTATCACCCGCAAAGGAAATTACATCACTATGTGTCGGTTATGCCATCACTCTAGCTATTTATGAACAAAGGTTTCTGACACTAGAATTGCCTTTATTCCAGGAATCCAGTTAGCAACTTTTAATCTATCCATTTTGGAAGTATATAGATAGTGGCAGGCCTGCCTTTCTAAATAATGCTTGACTGTACCGTCAATAAGTAGTTCTGTTTGTCTCAATCAACTAAGCACAAGCTCTGCAGACCTTTTGCACACGGAGTCATAAACATAATGGGGGTAATTTACACCCCACAATGGGTCGTGGTAAATTCTTAACAATCTGAAACCCACCTTGAACACATCACCTTCTACTTTATACAGAGAGGTTGAGCAATTAACCTGCTCTCGGAAGGGCAGTCAGTCATTTAAATATATTAATAAGGGTATGTTCCTCAGATTTATAGTAACCATTTAGATTTAACTGCTGCAGGTCACTGAAAGGAGGCATAAACTGTTGATTCCAGCATTGCAAGTTTCCCCCTCATTACTCATGGACCAATAGGAGCAAGAATCCTTCTCTTCTCCCCTCGCTCTCGCTCTCGCTCTCGCTCTCGCTCTCGCTCTCGCTCTCGCTCTCGCTCTCGCTCTCGCTCTCTCTCTCTCTCTCTCTTTCTCTTTCTCTCTCTTCCCCCCCCCCCCCCCCCCCCCCACACACACACACACACAACCTCTCTCCTTACATGCTTCCATGATTGGCCTCATCCCTGACACACAGCTAGTCCCCTTTAATCTGATGCTGCTCCCAATCCACTCCTGGACCCCCAGTGGTCTCCAAGTTGACCTGTGATTTCAACCCCTCCACACCATGATTTCCCCCCTCCTTCCTCTCTCTCGTCTTGGTGGCAGCCTTCCAGTGCGGGCCTAGTTAATCTTAGCCAATCAGTCAATCCCAGTTGTTCAGATGAGGTCCTGCAGTCAACTTCATCAGGACATCTGAGTTCACTATACATCTGGATTTCCCCCTCACTATAGGTTGCCAGCCACGTGTCCCCCCCCCCCCCCCAACCAAACCAACAATGTCCTACTTTCTTGATGTTTCCGCAGAAATATTTTCGTCAATGTGAAAGTTGAAAATTCACTTTTGTTGTGAATTCTTGTGTCCAAATCTTTTGCTGGTAGCCTGCGTTCTAACTGGGCGAATCAATTACTCTTCAGCACGGGTAGCAAAACCTTCAGACAATCTGGTATGGCAATTTTGAATTTTCTTGCATAAACCCCAGTTGCCCACAGTGCTCTGCAATATCCTCCTCCTTAAAATGAATCACTTCATCAGTCATTCTTGCATCTCTCTAAATTTCTGATCAGCATCTTCGTCCCCACCACCTTCACCCATTGTGAAACATTTTGCGACATATTTCGCTGGACACCATATACCAACATACAATGGATTAATGACCGTATTTTTTAAAAAAGCATAAAGGAATTGTAAATGTGTTAACTGGAGAAATTTAAATCCCAGCTGTCAGTTCGACAACATATGGCATTTTTAACAACAGCAATATGCCGTAAAACTTCAGAACAATTGCCAATTTACAGCAGTTTAGAAAGAGCAGATCTGCAGTTCTGATCCCCGATTACTCCACAACCATTGCACACACCAGATGGATTTTTAATAGCTGTTACCAGCCAATTTGTAAAGACCTACTGGTGTATTGATACCAGTCACTCTTACTTTTTCTTCTCTTGAATGATGGATGTTGCTGCGATCTCACAAAATGGAGCAGACATTTGTACAAAACACAATGATTTGATGATCAGTAAGTAGATGATGCAAGTGACGTGATCTATGTGATGCAGTTAGAACAAAGTTTGAACATTCTACTCGCATCTGCTTAGACACTCAGAGCCATTGGGGTACAGTTGCCACCGAGTTTTCCAATTACCCACCCTAACTTTGTGGATAATCAGTAGAAACCCCGAATGTGCAAAAATGGTGATTTGCATAAATCTTCAGAGGTTTCCTCTGAACTTTTGGCAAAGCTATGGTGGGAAATTGGGGACTCATTAGAATTCTGACCCCTATCTTTGGATTCTCAAGGGCTGGGTTTCTAAACGCTACCCAGAAAGTTTTTAAATGGTTCTGATTGTGTTAATACAATCCCTCATTGATCTCCATGAAGCAAAGTCTGTAATTTGAATTTACTTTTCTGAGGCTCATGATTGAATAATCTCCCCATTAATAAAATCTTTTGCGAAACATAGCCATGGAAGGTCACTTGGTTCATTTTGCTCATTTGTTCATGGGAAAATAATCCCCTCAACTAACTCCTGCCATTTCAATATGTGACTGTATGTATCTTCATTGAATCTAACATTTTAATGTCCATTCTAGTAAGAAGATCGTTCTGACCATTGATGACTCTTTACGTGCACAAAGTAATTCCTCTTGACATCTGTCCTAAGTTGTCCTTTCGTTGGTGTGAGCCCAGGTTTCCTTGTTCTATTGTGTTGCCTGAAAAGATCACATTGCATGATTAAAAACACATTGCGAACTGAACTTTCAAACTTGGAGGTCTGCTTAATGTTATGGAAATTTAGCATGAACAAGCTACTTATTGTGAAGACAACCCATGAACTTGCATAATTGTCCAGCAAAATGCATAATTCTAGCTGCTGGGACTTGTGCTTGAATTCCTTCAATTAGATTTTTGTCCCGCCACTGTAAGGAAGAGTTCCTTAACAAAGTCGCAAGTGACATCCTATATGAATGTGTCCTTGGTAAACTGTTTCTTATCCTTCGCAATCTGTCTGCTGCCTTGGACATGGCTGACCATACCAATCTCATCTGATATCTCTCCCTGCTATCCAACCAGGTGGAACTGCCCTCACCTGATTTCATGCCAATCAATCAAGTCATAGCCTGAGAATCACCTGCATTGGCTTCTCTTCCTACTTACACATTGAGACCTCTGGTTCATCTAGGATCTATACTTGGTCCCCTGCCATTTCTTATTTACATGCTGCCCCTTAGCAACATCATCTGAAAAGACATCACGTTGAACATGTATGTTGATGACTCAGAACTCTGCCTCACTACCACCTCTTTCAAGTCCTCCACTCTATCTGATTTGTCGCACTGCTTAACGGTGCACTCCAAATACAGCAGAAATGTTCTCTCGTCTTTAAATCGACCACCTTGCTCAAGGCCTGCGCAGGGATTTTCAAGTTGCTGTTCAGTTGCGCAGGTGTGCAGCTTAGAGGGCACATTTGCTGGGATTTTCTGGATGTGGAATATAATTGAGAGGCCACGATATGGGAAACCTTCCTGCCTCTGTTTTTGCACTCCAGTTAGGGAGGGTGGGCTCTGAAGATATAAGTATGGGACATCATATTTCAGTAGAGTCTGACAGTCCCCACTGTGAGGCCAGTAGTAGTGCTGCTGGGGGTCAGGCTGATGCAGCGGCAGGTAGGCACTGCAGCCGTCAATAGTGTCTGTGGAGCAAATGTTAAGTTTGGTTCATATGGCCAATGGAGACATCCCTCTCCATGATACTATCACTCAATGGCAAGGCTGCAAAAGGGACCGAGAGCTTACTCACCATTTTCCGCCAGTTAACTCTTTTAATAGCCTTTGAGGTTATGAGGCTTGAATCTCCTACGGTGAAGCAACTTCCTCTCACCTGCTGGGGAGGGGGCTGGGGGGGGGGGGGGGGTGATGCGGGGACTTGGCAGGGAACCCATGTGTTATTTGTAAGATCTCGTTGCAATGGATCACGTTTCTTGCCCTGTAATCAAGCTAATTGGGTACCCCTCCCCCACTTCGGGTAGGTAATTTCCCCTGAGACCTTGTCTTTCCAATGACCTTCTTAAAATGAATCACTTCATCAGTTATTCCTACATCTCTCTAAATTTCTGGACAGTATCTTCTTCCCTCTTATGTTGATACCATTGACTTTGACCAGGCTTTTGATCATCTATCCCAATGCCTCTCTATGTGGTTCTAAATGCAGTTGGAAACAGATGAAAGATACTAATGAAATGAACGAGCGATGAGCATTATGATTCACCCTTATGTGCTGACAGCTTATTTATTTGTCCATAATATAGCAAAAGGAAACATGTATTACTCTTCCACAAGTCATAAACATGCACTTATCTTTTTCTACTGCAGTGTTATTGGTGTTATTCAGGATTGCCAATACAGTATTTACTAATGGACTCGCTAAGAAATTAGATTGCTGAGCTACTGTGGCCAAACGTTGTCTTTTGGTTGCTGTCAGTTTTAATTTGGTTTGTGTTCAAAAGCTGTGAATAGTGTTTGATTTTCTAGACCAAGATAATATTGTATGATTATTCACATCTAGGTGCAAAGTCATTTGAGATGAAGGATGCAAAATGATCATGTGAGTTAAATTAAAAGTGATGACGATAAATAATGAAGTTTGTCATAAATGAGGGGTTACCTTGCTTCCTGATCTTACCATGCCAATATCATATAAAGCGGCGTTTTATTGAGTCATTTTATTGAGAATGGTGGCCACTGCCACCTTTTTAAATGAGAAATAAATTAGGCCATGTGCAGTCACCCAGTCATATGTGGCAGCAGTGAATTGGTCATGCACCCTGCACATACACTCACCGTCAAGCTCCGTGTATGTATGTGCTTTTGGTGCCAACTCAGCAAGGAGAGCTTCTTCCATTTTCTAGCTGCTGGTAAGCAAGGCAAGAGGAATGTGAAGATGATTCATTTTCTTACAAGTATGAAATGGCCAGAGACCCACACAGGCAGAGTGCGTACTGGCCAGGATCTCACATCTGAATCTGCTGGAGAGAGCTGCACAGGAGAGTCAAGGGCAGGACAGCGCAGTGCTCGTTTAAACTCTGTACAGAGCACCAGAGCCTCTGGTGAACAGCCTATAAAGAAGAAACTTAGCTTGGGAATAAAGCAGTACAAAGATGATTTCTTGAGATATGGTTTTGTCAATTGTGCCAATGTAAATAAGGATGCAAAGCCCATGTGCACCTGATATGCGCATTGCCCTCTCCTCCTGTGAATCTAATTGGAGTGAGATCGGGAGGACCAAGCAGCCTCCCCATTCACATTAAAGGTAAGCAAACATGGCATGGGTCCCAAAGCCAGCCTGTTTGCAAGAGTGAGTCCTGGGGAAAAACATGTTTGAAAAACAGATGCAAAGCATGATATGGTGAGATGGGTTTTGAATCTTCTTTGCTGTGCAAATTCCTTTGTGAAGATTAGATTGACAGCACAATATCTGCCAAAGTGAGACATTTCATCCCTCTCTGTGGATATGATAGTTTTTTGAAGAATAAAGGGATTAAGGGTTACTGTGTTCGGGCTGGAAAGTGGAGCTGAGCCCACAAAAGATCAGCCATGATATCATTGAATGGCGAAGCAGGCTAGAGGGGCCAGGTGGCATACTCCTGCTCCTAGTTCTTATGTTCTTATGACGTGGTGGGTGCAGGTCGGAGGTTATAACTTGGTTGGGGGGGGGGGGGTGTTGGGGAGTTGGGAGGGACAGGATGGACCACAGTGGGGTCGTAAAACCCTGGCCCTGCTTCTCACTGGGTTTCCAAGGCTGTGCTGGGATTGAACATTCAGCATTCCCACCTCAGACCAAATTCGGCTTGGTGCCTATCCCTGCGCCATCCGCCTGTTGAATGAATCTTCCACTGCTTTGTAAGGGAATTCTCTGGACTTGCGCATTTGGCTTCACCCCAGAAAATTCTGGTGAGCAGTGCTAAGTGGCAGGCTGCATTTTCCAATAGATGCTGTATGATTTTGGACACAAAGCCAAGTTTGGTTCCACTCGTCTCTTCCTTTTAAGTTTGCTCTCATTTCCAGCAAATAACCAATTTTGATTTAACCTGTATAATCCACTGGAATCACTAAGATTTTACAGAAAAAATAATTTTTTAAAGTTTAACTAGGGATTGTGATTGTAAAGGCAGAGTCGCCATAACTGCTCATTTTCATTATATTTTCATTCCCCCATTTCTCTCCACTTACGGTATTGACTTCTCTCAATATACAGTTCCATGGGCTTTTGAGGGCTATTGTTAGGATTTCTGTGTCAATCAGCACAAGAGTGAATATTGAAACTGGGAGTTTCCTCATACGTGTGTCTGAGGACCACCACCCCCTGAACTAATTAACCACTAGGCCATCAGGATGATCAAATCAAATTTTAGTACTTCCATGTCTTCTATTGCCAATGAAAGTATTTGAGCAGATTTTTGCATTGCATCATCAGATCAATTAAATAGTGTACAAAGGGAGAGTTGTTTTATACAAAAGGCCGCTGAAGAATCTAGAGGGCAATTTTTTTCACCACTTGATATGTCAAATAATTTGTTTCCCTCCTTAATAATAGACAACTGTTCCAATTTGAAGTTTTTTAATGCTGCCTCAAGCAACTCTATTTTTGTGTGCGTCTGTGTGTGCCTTTCAGAGAATTTGTGCTTATTCCCAGTAAAACCAATAAATAAACTTGGCTTCTTCAATTGGAAACTAATTTATAATCATTTCTAAATCACTGAGGGTGGGCTTTGATGAATCAGTCAAAAAATGGGCTGGGTGAATAAAAGGCCATTACGACTTATTAAGAGAACACCAAGAAGAGAAATATATTTTCTGTCCAACAATGCAGCACTACTGGATAGAGAGAATGCAATTCTAAAGAATTTTACACATTAACATTCCATCGGATCTGGTAAAAGGCTTCTTTTGGTGGCAACCAACGCCCTTATGGAACAAAAAAGTACATTTGACAAAAGCATTTATTGTGTAGCATGCAGTTTTCATCAAGCAAATTCACAATGTCATGTTTGAACCTTCTTTCACTTAATCAGAAGAAAAAATAGCTTGGTACAGTTGTTGCTGAGATTTTGGAATGAATATTATTCACCTTTGGGTGATGGGTTGGAGCAGGGGAACTGGGAAAACAGCGGCTCGCGGACTCCGTCCCGCAGCCAGGGAGGTATGCCAGAGAAGAGACTAGCCGTAGCACAGGTGCCTGCTAAATGGATGTGGGTGGCCTATTTGAATAATTAAGGGCCGAGTTAATGCCGATTTTCTCAGGCCACTGGCATTTTGCCAGCAATGGCGAGACCACTTGCCACATGGAGGCAGTCTCTCTGCAGCTTCTGGAGAGGGGGTGGGGGTCCATTGGGGTTGAAGGCTGCATGGTCCAAGCGGCTACTGCCAGTAGCAAAGGCTGCACCTGCAGCCCAACACTGCTGCTGGTGGGATTTCATCCCATCTGGTTTACGGGGCCTGCCTGCTTGGTCCAGCAAGAAGATGAAGTCGTGCTCGCCCCGGTGAGGGGAAGCACCCTCGCATTCTCCTCATTTCCTTAGCATTAACCACATTTCTTAGTGGCACTGCCAAGGCTCCAGAGAAGCTGTTTCACTGGGCCAAAAGCATGAAAGGCCGACCGACCATCCTTAATCGGCTGCCTTCTTGCCTGCTCGGCAGTATTTAATGGAGACAATGGTGGTCTCGCCCTCCTGCTGGGGAGCCAGCGAGAGTCCTGTGTCTCCTTTTTTCAGGAATTAAGTGCCAATCAAGCTCTTAACTAGGCAGCGGCAGGCCTTCCGTCTTGGGGGCAGAATTTCCACCTGTTCAGAGCTGGCGTAAATCGGAGTCCAGCAGCTTTATTGAACGGCAGTTCCGGCTAGGAGGTGGTGGTCGCTGCTCGTATGACACCCACCTGAGACCCAGAATCGTCACTGGAGGAGTGTTGCTGGGGAGGGCACTCGGCAGCAAAAGCAGAGGGCCGGCTCTCCGAGGAACCCCCCCCACTTTTCCTGATGCCAGGTTCCTCGGTCAGACACTGAGGCAGACAACACATGGGTTTGCTTATTGTGCTCTCTGCATGGTGATCGTCCCACATGCGACTGGGTTTATATCCGTAGCCGTGGGATGAGGCCCTTAAGTGGGCATTAATTGATTCATTATTCACAGTGGAAATGGGAAGGCCAGGGAGGAGGGGAGTTGGGTCTCCATCTGCCTGATTTAATGCCATGCCCCACCAAACTCACTGTAGAGCAAGATCTTAATTGCATTCTCCTTTCAAAGGAGAAATCTTTCCTTGCCTCTAACTCGGAAACCCTGAAAATATGACCTCCACCATTTTTGGAAAATTTCTGCCACCCTTTCTGAGTCTGATTGAGACAAAGATCATTTTTCCTCCCCAACCATCTTCCGCTCCTGATTCCAGCTTAGATTAGACATTTCCCAGAGAGGTATTGAATAAATATTTATCTGTTTTCCATGACTGTCAACTTGCATCTCCCTTCTCCATGCTAATTTTCTAGATGGTCCTTGGTTGATACCCACCAGCCTGAAATCTGGATCTTTTGAGATTCAAATCATCACGTGCTCCCCTGGATTCCTACAGCACATTGACCTCCAGTTTGGCCCCCTTGTTCCGGCCACCTTCAGATTTGTAGACATTAATTGCTCTTTAATAGGTTAGCCAACATTTAGAACCTCTATTTCTTTCTCCACTTGTTGACGTTAACTGATGCCAAAGAGAATTTCCAGTAATATCAGAAATATACTGGAACAGGGTGAATCAAGTGGAATTATGAGATAAAACATTAGCAGAAAACTGGGGTTTTAATTAAGATTACATCAGGTGATGTAAAAATACTGTGCACCCTGTAAGAAATATCAACAGGCCAATTGTGTTCAGAAGGACGTTTTGCGAAAGGGATTTACTCTTATGTTACTGTTGAGTAATTGATGGGCATTTAATTAACACTTTAACTTGCATATTAATAAGTGCAATTTATTAAACACGCATTTTCATTGGCAAAGACTTTTTATTCACTCAGCATTGGAATCCATTTCCATTCTCTGATGACAACACTGTGGGGAAAGGAAATATAATAATAATAATATTTATTATCACAAGTAATAAGCAGCACGGTGGTTAGCACAGTTGCTTCACAGCTCCAGGGTTCCAGGTTCGATTCCCGGCTTGGGTCACTGTCTGTGCGGAGTCTGCACATCCTCCCCGTGTGTGCGTGGGTTTCCTCCGGGTACTCCGGTTTCCTCCCACAGTCCAAAGATGTGCAGGTTAGGTGGATTGGCCATGCTAAATTGCCTTTAGAGTCCAAAAGTGGCCTTAGTGTTGGGTGGGGTTACTGGGTTATGGGGATAGGGTGGAGGTCTTGTGTAGGGACTCTTTCAAAGAGCCGGTGCAGACTTGATGGGCCGAATGGCCTCCTTCTCCACTGTAAATTCTATGATTCTATAATGAAGTTACTGTAAAAAGCCCCTCGTCACCACATTCCGGCGCCTGTTCGGGTACACGGAAGGAGAATTTAGAATGTCCAAATTACCTAATAGCACGTCTTTTGGGACTTGTGGGAGGAAACCGGAACATCCGGAGGAAACCCACGCAGACAAAGGAGAATGTGCAGACTCTGCACAGACAGGTGACCCAAGCCGGGAACCGAACCTGGAATACCATGTGTTTGGATCTGGAAAGCGAGAAATTGAACTGAGCTGGATTTTCATCTGTGAAGCAGGTTGCAGGAGTCGGAAGGTTTCTCAGCTCGGCACATCTGCCTCAGAAGAAAGTGCAATCAAAGGTGGGCGTGGGTGTTAACAGGAGTCTGACCAGCTGCCCCTCGAAGAGTTTGGAGTCAGTCACAGAGACCGCAGAAGTGGGCTGTTTAAAAGACCAGCGTGGGTGAGCAGCTGTCCTTTTTTGAAGGGACGACATTCCGAACAAGCAGTTGGTTGATTCCATAAAAATGCATTTGTAGTCCCGAAAATATCCAAGGTGGAGTCACCCCAGCTTTCAGTCCTGAGCAGCAATGCTAAAATACTGACCTTACTCTGTTTTTCGCAAGATTTAGTCATTTATTAAAAGTAAGATTCCTCACAGGTTCTATGAAAAAGCATACTTTACAACCTCTCCCTTTTACTTTATAAACAGGTTATTGATCTGCACGAGCTTAGAGTCATCTGAGAAGAGGTGAGGGTAATTGGGAATGATGGTCAGTGGCTAGAGAGATTTAGATAATATTAGATGTGGAAGCAAAGCTCAAATAGGATGTAACCTTTATATGAACCTGAAGATTGTAATCACTCCTTGGGTGATGGTGCTTATTTTAAATTATATTTTCAGGTTTGTGGGAATGTTGAGGTGAGAAACATTTGAGGTGTAGACTCGGTGTACTCCATGGGTTTCTGCATAATGACATTGATATGACAGTCAGTTATTGTGCTGTTCCAACTGTATGTTTGTCAAGAAATCAGGGAATGTTCTGTAGATGTTTAAATGAAGCCCACTCACATTGTGTCATCTTGGAAAGAGCTCTTAAAATATTGTTCAATGTATTTTGGACCCTATAGGAATGAGTTTTAGTTGTTTTATAAGATTTTAGTTATTGTTCGAACAAGTACACACTGGGTTTCAAGAACATACTGGCTGACATGGTTGACTAGCAGTGCACAACCAACTAATTGTAGGAACAGAGTAATTTGTATGGTCTGGGCAACCATTAGCATCTGCAAGCTACTTCAATGGCACTTCTCCAATCCTACCTTGCAAGATGGAACAACGATAACTGTATGAAGAGTAGAAAGCTCAGATAGGGGATTGACTGGGTTACGGCTGCACGGATCAAAAATAAAGGAACAGAGTTCCAGATTGTGGTAGTGCATCCCCTTTAAGGGGGTGGACTCGACGAATCACGTGACCGATTTGGGGCCAACTGCGCGAGAATGTGCACACCCCAGCCAATAGGGAGTTTGCATGGCCCCTGGGAGCAGCACCCTGGGCAGTGTGGACCTGGAGCTGAAGTGACCAAACCTGTTGTATTATGTTCTGTGCCTGTATACTGCGCTGCCTTTGCCTTCCATCAATAAACCCCTTGTTACTACTGGAACCCTCCAGTCTCTGTCCCATGTCCTGCACCATAACACAGGTGAACTGAGTTTGATTCCACTTAGCCACTCTTCCTATGCAAGACCAGTACTCTTAGGCAACCCTTTTTAATATTACAACTCATAGGACCCAATAATTCATTTAATTTTTCATTGTGTTAATCCTTGAGCTGCTCTGATGACACCAATTTGCTTAAAAGTTGAACAGTTACATTAACATCAAAATAAAATGTTGGCCCTAATTATGCACTGAGAACTTTTGGATTTGTTGAACATGCAATGTGGAAAATACTTCTAAAAATGAAAAAAATAGTTCATAAATAAAGACACATGCTGATTTGAGGAGTTGAGCATGCCTCTGGAGAATCTCCTTGTCCAGCATCTCTGTTCTGCTGTTTTACTGATTTTACTCAATTTATGAGTGCAAGATTCTTTGGAGGGAATTCTGAAAGGGAAAGGCATTACCCTACAGCTTTCAACTGTTTTCTTATTGTTTACTTGTGCTATGTACAAATACAATCAAAGCATGATATTGCGTAACAGAAATGTTAGTGACTAAAATGGTGTGTGCTATACCCTGACAAAACCTGTTCCTACTTAAAGTACAACCATTTTCATATTGGGTGAAAAATATTGGGCATATTGAGGATGATAACTTGACTTGCTCAAATATCCCAATAATCTTATACTTTAATACCTTAAGAATTTAAATTTTCTTGATGCTGTTATTGTTTGATCTTCCTCCTTGCTGTAATTTCATTAGAAGAGGTATTATTGATCCCGAATATAGCTGCTGGAGTGTTAATAAACAGCCTTTGTCTGCGTGCTGAATTTAAACCTACATCCCAGAAATGTAGCAATTATGACTTGGTGCAAACCAACGGATACCTTCCTTGGTTAAAAAGTTAATAGATTCCTATTGAAATTATTGGACAATATTAAGTGTAATTATGTTGCATTGTAGCAGGTCACCAATTTAAAAAGACAAGGTAAAGGGAGAGAGAAGAGTAGAAATGTGGCAGAGCTTACTGATATGCTGTTATTCACCTTTTTGACTTGTGCTGTCAAGGATCCAGCATTTTCAGTCCATTGTGCAGATATCGTGTTCTGTAAAAATATTAATTATGATTCCTTTTCTGCTGATCAGAGGAGTGAATTACCATGGATGTTCTCCCATTCATCTACTGAAATTTTGGATACAAGAACCATGGGAATTCTGAAAATAAGGAATGGGCAATGTTTCAGGATTTTGTGTGACCCTTCCACCAAAACTATTGCAGACATGAAAGGAAAGGAAAACCTCATGGATGTTCATTGCTTTCGTATTTTAAAACAAACTGGAAGAATCTACCTTCTGTTCAATGTTTTATGAAGGTTATCGGAGGATGTTAGTACGCTAGAGAGCATTTTTCTGGTATTCACATTTTTCTGGTATTCACATTTTTCTGGTATTCACATTTTTCTGGTATTCACATTTTCCTGGTATTCATATTTTCCTGGTATTCTCATTAAGCTGTAATTGAGATCAAGAGAAAGAGAAGAGGATGTAAACAGCTCGATGATTAGGATTGGACCTGTCTGAGTTCAGATGAAGCAGGCATTTTACATAATGAATATAGCCTGTCGTTTTTGTGCCTTGAGGTGTTTTGCTACATTAAAGCCACTATATAGATATATGCAAATTGTTGTTTATGCTTTGCAAATTAAGCCAAGAACCAATATTTATCTTCTGCTTACAGTAGCACCCTCGAGGATTTGGTGTAGTGAACCCTGTGAACTGTGCTTACAAAAGTAACACAGAATTTTAATTTTGCTCCTTCCTCGCCCGGAAGTGCTCACTCATTAGATTGTGTTCCAGGGACATTGGCTGTCCATTAATATATCACTCAAGTAGCCACACTTGATGAACCTCGAAAATGAGCATTAACATGCTTTTTCATCACGGCCAAACACAGTCTTCATCTGATACTCGCATATGAGTGCTTTGCAGCAGCTTACTAGATGATCAACAAGAATAATGATGATAATAACAGTCAATCCTGGTTGACTTTCTTCTCCCGATGTTCACGCTCCCAATTGTTATATTCTGTCTGAAATCAATGAACTGAGCTGAGAGCAAGGATTGAATCTGATGACCTAAGTGATTCAGTACCACACAAGCATGCAGAACATTTTTCAGCGTCATATGAGGTATAAAACAATGGACGTGATTCTCTGGCCGTGTTCGTAGAATCATAGAATTTGTAGTGCAGAAGGAGGCCATTTGGCCCATTAAGTCTGCACCGGTCCTTGGAAAGAGCACCCCTCTTAAGCCCACGCCTCCACCCTATCCTGCAACCCCATAACCCAGTAACCCCACCTTTTAGGACACCAAGGACAATTTATCATGGCCGATCGACCTAACCTGCACATCTTTGCACTGTGGGAGGAAACCGGAGCACCCGGAGGAAACCGGAGCAGACATGGGGAGAACGTGCAGACTCCACACAGACAATGACCCAAGCTGGGAATTGAACCTGGGAATGTGAAGCAATTGTGCTCCCACTGTGCTACCGTGTCCCCCCTTGGCGTTGCGCTTGAGCGAGAGCACAATGCGGCCGGAGAATCCTCCCACGGGATTCACCCAAGTCCCGCGAGGCATCAGATTCAGAACTCCGTCCAAAAGTGGCGAGATCAAACGGCGCTCATGGAAATAGGTCTTCAACCTACTTGAGGCCTACTTATCCGGGATACGCAGCCTCCCCAATGAGGCAGCTGGGCGCCGATCAGTGCTGGTGTAGGAGAATGTGGATTAGGCAGAATGGCACCCGGGGCTCTCCGAGGCCATTGGACACCCCTGGGTGTCCAGGGTCAGTGTAGGGTGGCCCCTTGGCCCTCCCCTAGAATGTGGGCACCTTGGCACTGTCCAGATGGCATCTTGGCATGGCTCCTGGCACTGCCAAGGTGCCCGTGTGGCACTGCCAAACTGGCTGAGCACTGCCAGGGTGCCAGTGCAAGAGTGCCACTGCCAAGGGTCAGGGCCCGAAGGGGGCCATGCCCATGAAAGGAGGGTGGAGGGGTGGTTTGAAGGGTGTGTGTGCGCAGAGCTGCTACGTAAGGGCCTCCGGGTGGTTGGGGGTCCTGGAAGGGAGGGGTGCTGTATGGGGGATTGGTGAGGCCTGAAGAGGGGTGTCCCCCAGGGACCCCATAATGGGGTGTACCCCAGGGACCCCATAGTGGGGTGTCCCTAAGGGACCACATAGCGGGGTGTCCTCGCTTGGTGGCTGTGTGGTAGTGCCCATGTGTGTGGGGGTGGCATTGCCCATGGGTTGGGGGGGTGGAGGACCCACAAGCTCACTTAGAGATTGGGGCACGCTTTCAAAACGGCGACCCGATCTCTTGAGTTCAGCTCCCAGTGTTAACAATGTGGGCTAAACCAGTGAGAACCTCACCAGGGTCCACCAGGGCCCAGAAAAGTGACTCAGTGTCATTGAAAAGCGGTGGGGAACACAACGGTCAAAATCCCTGAAAGACTCGCCAATGAATTTGGAAATTGTTTGGGAGAATCGCACCCAATGAGTCTGAACTAGTTGGTGGTAAATTGCCATTGAAAGAAATTTCAAGTTTTGAAAAAAAGAAGTTTCAGGTTAATTTCTGATGCATGCCGAATTAGCTTCCCTTAGCTGGAGCAGTGATGGCATAATTTCTGTTGGCTCCAATATTCTCAGGCTAAGGAGGCAAAGATTAGCCACTCCTGATTACTGTCCAGTGAAATTTGTAGGTGTCAGATAATGACGCAATGAATAACCGTCACTTTCTCGACAAATCATAAGTCTTTTCTTTTGTCTATGGGAAAGCCGTGACTGTGAAGTGTCATGGGAATGTCACTTTGAGAAATGTTTGTCTGCTCAAGTGGCTGCAGTGATGTCAGATTGTGGGTGGAGCTGAACTCTGGCTCTGCTTTTTAGATTCGCTTTGAGGAAAAGCTTGGGTGTGTCCGTGTTTTTTAGTTTTGTTTTAGTGTTGGAGCTGCAGCCGGCCAAAGAAGGTGTAATTTTGATCTCCCTGCCATCTAAAGACTATCTCTAGATCATTTGGTGAATTCAGAGTGATAACTGCTCTCAGTAGAGAATTTAAACCTGATGTGTTTCTGTAAAGAGGATTCTTTTTGTTTTATGGATGTTGCAAAGAAAGATTAAGAGTTACTTAGAGAGTACTGTATTCTTTGGAAGATTTATTGGTGTTGATAGTTGTTAAGATGTTTACTTTGGGTTTATAAAGTGTTAACTGGTTTCATAAATAAACATTGTTTTAATTTAAAAGTACTGTAGGTACTGCAGAGTAGGCCCGTGTGCTTCCCCATAACCACAATCTATTCAAAGTTGTGGGTCAGGTGAACTCCATGATACACTTTGGGGCTCTCTAAACCCTGGCCCATAACAGAAGAGAATAAAACATCTTAAATAAGGCAGTAAAGATTTTAAATTTGAAATTGGAGAACAGTCATTTATTATAAAAGTGAGACAAACGAGGGCAACAGGAAAACTGAACTAAAGAGAGATTAATAATAATAACCGCTTATTGTCACAAGTAGGCTTCAATGAAGTTACTGTGAAAAGCCCCTAGTCGCCACATTCCGGCGCCTGTTCGGGGAGGCTGATACGGGAATTGAACCCTCGCTGCTGGCATTGTTCTGCATTACAAGTGGGTCGGTCCATTCACATTCTTAATAGGGCAGGTGTATAATGCATGGTTAATATTCAATTTGAGCAATCATTTGCAGAGAAGTACTTCAACTTATACTTATGTTATATTACAGAATGTAGGCTGCTGGTCCAGTTGAATAAGCAGCTTTTAAATTGGTATCAGTTGACGTTTTGCTACTCAATCCAAAATTTCAGGGGCGGTATTCTCCGGTCCACCAGCCGCGTTTTCCTGCGCGGCGTGCCCCGGCTGGCAGCGGTATTCTCCATTTTTGCAGCCGGTCATTGGGTTTCCCATTGTGGCCACCCCACATCGTCAGGGAAACACGGAGGCGTGGGTGCGCTTACAACAGACCGGGGGATCCCGCCGACGGAGAATTCCGCTGACGGAGAATTCTGCCACAGATCTCTCACAACTGGTGGCAATCGCAACAAAATCTGAAACATTCGCCAGATTGTTGCAGTTTTGTGCACTCTAATGCCGGAATTTTCCAGCCCTTCCAGCCAGTGGGATCTTTCACCAAAGTCGACCTTCCGTGGCAGGGCTGGCAAACCACATGGACTGCCACTGACTTCAGTGAGGGGGGGGTGGGGCGGGGCGGGGTGGGGGTGGGTGGGGGGGGGGGGAGATTTGTGGCCATATATCTCTTTGCCCCTTCCATTTCTGCCACATTTTTTCTGTCATTTTCAGATCTTGCCTCTTACTTTTATCTTGCTACATTTGGTTCTCCCCCTCACTTTTATTTTCCTTCTGTTCTTATTTTTCACTTTTTCTCCTATTGCCTCTTCAACATTGTGTTTCTATTCAACTTCCTGCAACACTGGAACTGCCACATGTGGAGCAGGATGGGAACGCTAAAGGAACTAGATAGACCTTTCAGTCAGCTAGGGAGTGGGATATTAAATAGAGCACGAGGAATGGGACTTTGAAAAGAGCAGGACTTTAACAGCATAGTATCAATACTTCAAAAAGAACAGAGGAAGTGGATTTTAAAAAGAGAATAAAGTTTCAAAAAGAGAAAATAGTGTGGGGCTTTAAAAGAAGCAAGACTTCCAAAAGAATATTGAAAAGGTAAATTAGCAATCTGGGTCCCATTTATTTAAAAAAAAAAAAAAAAAAATTTTTATTTTCCATTTTCACATTTTCTTCAGAATTTACACCCCACCAACAAACAGTAAATGGTAACAAATACGATATCAATCCCCTTATCAACAATAACGATCCCATCCTCCCACCACCCCCCAAACAACGGCCCGCATGACAATATAAGCATCAAATAAAATTAAACCTCCCAAGGAGGAAAAAAGAAAAAGGAATCCGGAATCGCCCCGGTCACCGTTGACATATATAGTCCAACCCCCCAAACCCCGCCCCTAATATTCAATGCCATCCAATCCCCGAAAGAGTACCATGAATTGCAAACACCACCCCCCCCACCCCCCACCCCCTCTCCCAGACTCCTCCCCTCCCAGACTCCTCCCCTCCACTTCCTCATGTCAACTCCTCCCCCCAACCTCGGTTCCTTCCCTCAACCTTTCACCCCGGCTAGACTCACCGAAACCTGTTCTACCAGGCTCCGATGGCCGCAGCCCCTCCCCCCCACTTCATTCCCATTCACTGGCCGGCTTAAACCGGCCAGCGTGGAGGCCCCCGCCCGGGTCTCCTTCCCCCTTGCCCCGTCCCAGGAAAACCAAGAAATCCCCTTTTAGCACACAACCCCAGCATACACACCCAAGCCCTAAAGAACCATCATTGCAAATGAAAGTCCCAACTCTTCCTTTGTCCAAATATACAGCGTCAACTCATTTAGTACACACACCAACACGCAATGAAAAAGTAAAGTTACATGAGGCTACATCGGTACACGACCCGCTCTCGGTCCCATTTCTCAATTCTGCCACAGTCCTTCTGCCTTCGCAAACTCCTCCGCCGCTTCCGCCGTCCCAAAATAAAAGTCCTTGGATTTGTAGGTCACCCTCAACTTAGCTGGATATACTATACTGCACTGCACCATGCTGATGTACAGTGCCTTCTTCACCCGGCTGAAGGCAGCCCGCCTCCTCGCCAGCTCCACCATAAAGTCCTTGTATATACGTATACCAGCTCCAGCCCACTGCACCACCCGCTTCTGCTTTGCCCAGCGCAGGACTTTCTCCTTCATGCTATACCTACGGAAACACAGAGTTACTACTCTTGGCGGCTCACTCGCCTTTGGTATAGGCCTCCACGACCGGTGAGCCCGATCCAGTTCGTATCGAGAGGGATCGTCCCCCTCCCCCAATAGCTCCGCCAACATCATGGCAAAATACTCCGTCGGACTCGGGCCTTCCACCTCGTCGGTCAGACCCACGATCCTCAGATTCTACCGCCTGGATCGGTTTTCCAGGTCTTCCATTTTGGCTCGCAGAACCTTGTTGGTCTCTGTCACCTTCTGCAACTCCTTCCCCATCGAGGTGAGTTGATCACTGTGCTGCGATAATACCTCTTCCACTTCCTTCAGTGTCTCACCTTGCTCCCGCACCTCCGCCGCTGCGCTTAATACCGCCGGCCTCACCGGGGCAATCGCCTCCTCCACCAGCATTTTCAATACCGACCCCATCGCTTCCATGTGCTTTCTGAACTTTTTCAAGCTCCACAACCATCACTTCGGTCCTTTCTTCTGCTGTGAGCAATGCGGCCTCCCCTGGTGCTCCAGCCTCCGCTTTCCTTACAGTTCCTGCGCTGACTTTTCCACTCACCGGCGGACTTTCATTAACCCCCTTTTTCACGGCTGTTTTTTTCCCAAATGTGGTGGTATGTATTAGGGGTCATGTGGGACTGTGAAGCCGAGATGCTATTGGCTGACAGATCCCGGGTCCTGGTTGGCTGCCGACTCCTGGCTCCGCCCTGAAGGCGGAGTATAAGAACCCGAGCTTCTCCCCGCAGCTTCATTCTGTTGCTGAGCTGCTGGGGACAATCATTGCTTAATAAAGCCTGGATCGACTTCATCACTTTTCGTCTCTCGTAAGTCATTGTGCGCTGCACCAAGCTTGGACATTTCTCCTCCCTGTGCCTTCTTACAGCTTTTTCAGCCTCTGTTCCCCCTGGGACCGGGCATTAAAACCCCCAAATTTCTATTCCTGAGCTGTGTGCGGCTGCCTCCCACCTGCCGTCACCGGAAGACCTCAGCTGGGTCCCATTTTGAATTGCTTCAAACTGCCCTGGCCAGTGATTGTTACCACTCCATGATGCCTCCTGTTCCTTACTATCTCAATATCCTCTGTGTCTCCCTGAGCTGAAGGTTATGTTACTGAAGGATGGTGACAAATAATATTGTTAAAAAGCAGATTCCTGTTTGCTGGAAGAGGAAGTGAGACAGAGGAAGAGGAAAAAGAAATACATTTTGCAGACCTGACACTACAGGAACTCTTAGCCAGAGGGGCTGAATTTTTATGTGGGAGTCAAGCTTGAAAAAGTTTGAGAACCACTGGAATAAGACAGTAGTCTTTCAATTTGTTGGTAAGATAGATAATTGACCTGAACAGGTCTTGAATAAAGATGTAGGATGGTCTTAACATTATCCTCTAATGAAAACTACAGAGAATCTCTTTGTTACTTGCCGAAAATCTGTCGTGGAGTAAAGATACATGACTGCAATTGGATTTGTTTTATGATAATCTTGTATTCAGATCTTCAAAGGACTCTATGTATTTCCATAATGAAATTAAACCAGTATTATGGAATGCATTTTCAACTTCTGCCCCATTCCCTCAAAGGATTTAATGTGATTGAAGTTCAGAACAAACTCCTTGAAGTGTGGACATTTTCTGCTCTCAGGCTTGTGTTCTAAACATGGTTGAAGGATCAGTTAGAACCCATTGTCTTTTCTCCCTGTCACAAACTTTGCTCCCTAACCCTCCCTCCACTCTATAGCCCTCCATCCGTCCCCTAACCACTGATTCCATCCCTTTGTCTGCCAACTGACTGAGGCTGAACCAGACTGTTTGCAACTTCATATCTGACCTAGAGATCAGCTTCTAACAAGATCCATGTCATCACCAAGACCACCTTCATCACATCACTTGACACAGTCCTAGCCTCAGTTGCTGAAACCCTTTGTTATCTCTAGACTTAATTTATTCCAATGCACTCCTGGCCAGTCACCCATATTCTACCCTCTGTACACTTAAGATCATCCAAAGCTCTGCTGCTCGTGTCCTAACTTTCAACAAGTCCGATTTACCTATTACCCCTGTGCTCACTGACCAACAGTGCTCCCGGGTAAGCAACATCTTCATTTTAAAATTCTCATTCTTGCTTTCAAATACCTCTACTGCCTTACCCTCCCCGACTCTGATCTCCTCTGGCCACACCACTCTCTGAACTGTCTATGCTGCTCTAATTCAGGCCTCTTACGCATCCCTGATTTCAATCATTCCAACATTGGTGATTGTGCTTTCAGGTGTCTGGGCACTAAGCTCTGGAACTCCCTCCCTAAACCTCTGTATTTTGCTTTCCTCCTTAAAGACACACCTTACGATGTACATTTTTAACCAAATTATTGGCCACCTGTACTAATATTTCCTTCTGTAACTCTCTGCTGGATCACTGGAGATTGGGCGTGAGAATTTATTTGTGTTGGAACTTTGTGAAAGTCCTGGTGCTCTGACGAATGCCTACATGGGAATTTTCCAGAAAGTTTCAACTTCTAAAAGGCAATTCTCCTGTTCCCTGAACTTTCTGCTGATGTCTCTGAATTGAGCTGGACAGTTTTGGATAGTTCCATGGAATCTGCCTAGTTACCCAGGAAATGTTCTAGATTAAAATTTAATCTAACACTCGATTAACTACACAATTTTGGCATACCAATGAAATCCCACAAAGCTGGTTAAACAACATGCTCAGATTTCCCACACTTGCTTCTTTGAATTTAATCTTTGGAGGATGTAAAACAGCAATATATAAATTTCCTGCAGATTTATTTTAACCCCCGACACTGGAGCAGGGAAATTCCCCTCGTTCAATGGCCTTAAATTGAATTAGACTGAGCCTGGCACATGATGAGGAGGAATTAACCCTGCCCAGGACCTCTGCCCACAGACCCGCTTCCAACTCCTCACCTAGCTCCTCCTCCCACTTGCCCTTGAGCTCCTCCACTGGGGTTTCCTCAGCCTCCTGTAGTTCCTGGTAGATATCCAACACCTTCTCCTCCCCACCCAGGTGCCGGAGACCACCCTATCCTGTATCCTCAGTGGCGGCAGCGTCGGAAAGGCCACTACCTGTTTTTTCAGGAAGGCTCGTACTTGCAGATATTTAAAGGCGTTTCCTGGCGGCAGATTAAATTTGTCCTCTCGCGCCTTCAAACTGGGAAAGTTTCCGTCTATGAACAGATCCCCCATCCTTCTGATGCCTGCCCTCTGCCAGCTCTGGAACCCACCATCCATCCTACCCGGGACAAACCTGTGGTTGTTACATATCGGGGTCCAGACCGACGCTCCCTCCACCTTCTTGTACCTCATCCACTGTCCCCAGATCCGCAGTGTTGCCACCACCACCAGACTTGTGGAGTAACGGGTCGGCGAGAACGGCAAAGGGGCCGTTATCAAAGCTCCCAGACTAGTACCTTTACATGACGCCGCCTCCAGCTGCTCACCCCCCCCCCCCCCCCCCCCCCCCCCCCCCCATCGCCCACTTCCTAATCATAGCTATATTGGCCGCCTAGTAGTAATTGCGAAAGTTCGGCAGCGCCAACCCAACCGCACCCCCGACTGCGCTCCAACAGCGATCTCCTTACTCGCAGGGTCTTATTCGCCCACAAAGCCCAAAATGATCCTACTCACCCGCTTAAAAAAGGCCTTAGGGATGAAGATGGAGAGGCACTGAAAGACAAACAAAAATCGGGGGAGGACAGTCATTTTCACGACCTGCACCCTCCCTGCCCATGACAGCGGGAGCATGTGCCACCTTTTAAAGTCCCCTTCCATTTGCTTCACCAACCGGGTCAGGTTGAGCCTGTGCAGGGCATCCCATTTTCTGGCCACCAGTATACCCAGGTAATGAAAACTTTTCTTTACCAACCTGAGCGGCAACTCTTTCAGTCTCTCCTCCTGCCCCTTGGCCTGGATCACAAATAACTCGCTCTTTCCCATGTTCAGTTTGTACCCTGAAAAACTATCAAAATCCCTCAGGATCCGCAGAACCTCCCCCATCCCCTCCACAGGGTCCGAAATGTACAGGAGCAAATCATCCGCGTATAGCGAGACCCGATGTTCCACCCCCCCCCCCCCCCCCCGAACCAGTCCACGCCAGTTCCTCAAGGCTCTCAGCGCCATAGCTACAGGTTCTATAGCTAGGGCAAATAGTAACGGGGAGAGGGGACACCCCTGCCTCGTTCCCCAGTGAAGCTCGAAGTACCCCGACCTCAGCCGGTTTGTACATACACTTGCTCCAGGCGCCTGGTACAGCAATTTCACCAAGCCAATAAAACCCTCACCAAACCCAAACCTCCCCAGCGTTTCCCACAGGTACTCCCACTCCACTCGGTCAAAGGCTTTCTCTGCATCCATCGCTGTTACCTCCTCCGCCTCCCCTCCCTCTGAGGGCATCATAATAATATTCAAAAGTCTCCGGACATTGATATTGAGTTGTCTGCCTTTAACAAACCCAGTCTGGTCTTCCTCTATCACCCCTAGGACGCAATCCTCAATTCTTGTGGCCAGAATCTTAGCTGGCAATTTGGCTTCCACGCTTAAAAGCGAAATCGGCCTGTATGACCCGCAATGTTCCGGGTCCTTCCCTCGTTTAAGAATGAGTGAGATCAAGGCCTGTGACATTGTTGGGGGGAGGGTTCCTTTCTCTCGAGCTCATTGAAGGTCCTCATCAGGAGTGGGCTCAATATTTCTGAAACTTTCTTATAGAATTCTACCTGGTAACCGTCCGGCCCCGATTGCATGCCCTCTATACCCTTGACAATCTCCTCCAATTCAATCGGGGCCCCCAGCCCCTCCACCAGGTCCTCTTCCACCTTTGGAAACCTCAACTGGTCCAAAAATTGCCTCATCCCTTCCACTCCCATCGGGGGCTCCGACTCGTATAGTTTGCTATCGAACTCCTTAAAGACTCCGTTCACCCCCCCCCCCGGATCCAAGACGATGTTACCCTCCTTATTCTTTACTCCCCCGATTTCCCTGGCCGCCTCCCTCTTTCGCAGTTGGTGTGCCAGCATTCCACTCGCTTTCTCCCCGTACTCATAAACTGGCCCCCTTGCCTTCCTCAGCTGTGCTACTGTTTTCCCTGTGGTCAGCAGTTCAAACTCCGCCTGTAGACTCCGCCGCTCCCTCAATAGCCCCGCCTCAGGCGCCTCCGCATATCTCCTGTCCACTCGGAGTATCTCCTCCACCAGTCTCTCCCTCTCCGCTCTTTCTCTCTTTTCCCTATGGGATCGAATTGAGATGAGCTCCCCTCTCACAACTGCCTTCAGAGCCTCCCAGACCATTGCTGCTGCTACCTCACCCATATCGTTTGTTTCCAGGTAATCCTGGATGTTCCTGCTAATCCGCCTGCAAACCCCTTCGTCTGCCAGCAGCCCCACATCCAGTCTCCAGAGTGGGCGCTGCCCTCTCTCCTCACTAAGCTGCAGGTCCACCCAGTGCAGGGCATTGTCCGAGACTGTGATTGCTGAGTATTCTGTCCCCGCCACCTTTGGGATTAACGCCCTGCTCTAGACAAAGAAGTTTCTGCGGGAATAAACTTTATGAACGTGGGAGAAAAAGAGAACTCCTTCACTCTCAGCCATGTGAACCTCCAGGGATCCACCCCCCCATCTGCTCCATGAAACCCTTCAGTTCCTTAGCCGCTGCCGGTCGCTTCCCTGTCCTGGACTTCTACCGGTCCAGCTCGGGGTCAATGACTGTGTTAAAGTCTCCCCCCATGATCAGGTTGTGTGACTCTAAGTCCGGGATTTTGCCTAGCACGTGTCTCATAAATTCCACATCATCCCAATTTGGAGCGTAGACGTTCACAAACACCACCTGGACCCCCTCCCACTTTCCACTCACCATTATATACCTGCCCCCCTTATCTGCCACAATTCTCCCAGCCTCAAATGCCACACCCTTACTGATCAGAATTGCTACCCCCCTGGTCTTCGAATCCAGCCCTGAATGGAACACCTGGCCTACCCATCCCTTTCTCAATCTCGTATGATCTGCGGGCTTTAAATGTGTCTCCTGAAGCGTTGCTACGTTTGCCTTTAACCCCTTTAGATGCGCTAACACGTGCGCTCTTTTGACCGGTCCAACCAAACCCCCCACGTTCCACGTGATCAGCCTGGACGGGGGGCTAACCCCCCCGCCGACTAGCCATCGCCCTTTTTTGGCCAACATCGAGCCCGTGCCCTTCGCTTCCTTGAGTGCCCCCACAGGGAGCCCCCGACCCTCAATTGGCACCCCGAAATTGATACCTCCTCTGTCAGCAAAGCAGCATTCCCCCCCTCCCTCCCCCCAAGAGCCCCACGACCCAATCCCCCCCGCCAAGCACCAGCTGAGCACTTACTCACCCCCCACTACGCTCCCGAGAGTCAGCTAACCCATGCTGACCCCAGCAGCTCCCACCTCTGGCGCCGATCAGACTGTCGCCTCATTGTCCGGACCCCTCTCCCCACATGAATAAACCAATTAAACTACCTCTCCAGTCCCAGTGAGCAAATAGTAATACGAAACGAAAAATAAACAAAAGACACTAACATTGCCCCGTGAAGAAACACTTGTTGAGCCAAGGCTTCAACTTTCTGAAAAATCACCTACCACTTACTCATGTACCCATCCTGTCCACCTGCCCACTCACCCGCATATCTACCTACCAACTTACCTACTTCACTCACCTATTCACCTACCCATCTGCTAACTTAGCCACCTAACCCATTCTACCCATCTCACCCACTACTCACACCCACTCATCCCTTCACAAACATTCAGACTGGACATTTAAGCTTGCCATTTGGCAGATTCTGATGATGATGCCATTTGTTGTATCACAGGTATCAGCTGAGAAATGTTCCATGCCTGGATTCCCATACATTTTGGGCTGCAAAAAATTACCAATTGCTTTGGATCTTTACTATGATACTTTTCTTCAGATTATTAAAAATGTTGTTAATGTTCTCCCAGGTGTGGCAAGGTTTAACACACACTATTTACATTCTCAGATGTCACACCTTGCTTCTGAGGATTTTCTCCAACCCCAATATTTTTATGTCTCCAACCCCCACCCACCCCAGTTATAGGAGCTCACCTGACAGAATTTTTCCCCCGTTCACCTGAATCTTTTTAGCATTGGGAAATTTTCCACTGCAGCAGAATCTTTATTGTCTGCAAGCCCTTATTCATGCTGCTACAGTTGTTCATAAGTGAGTTTGGGGGATTAAATATCCAACAGAAGCTCATTATTATTGGCATACTATTACATTGATATCCAAGTTAGGAAGGGAGCAAGAGTTCTCTGCAATGCATTGCTTTCCACCAGTAAAAAGCTTAATTTCAACATGGATCCACTCTAGTTACTGCTGCATTGCAGAATCCTCAGAGCACTTATTTACAGAGAAAATGGCATTTGGCTATGCTTGTGGTTAAATATTTACTGATATATTCAGTTCTTTTAACAAAGAAGGTTAAATTAATGTATATGAAATGTTTGAATTTAAGAGGAAGACTTGAGGAAGTCAACTATCTATGCTCTGTGAAGGAAACTCTCCTCATATTTATAGAATTTTGGGAGATGATCACCAATGCATCCACATCTCTAGAGCAAACCCTTTCAACACTCTGGTGCATATTAACAGGTCCTGGGGACTTATCAACTTTCAGATCCATTAATTTCTCCGATACAACCTTCTTTTTTTTCAGCAAACAATTTTATTGAGGTATTTTAGGCATATAGAAAAAGTGACATTGTACAGTACAAACAAAAAAGAAGTCCAGACACAAATTACACATGGAACATACTGCAAACCACGGCTCTGTTCACGCACGGACCTGCCTCAATATCCCCCTACTCTACTCTACGCTACCCTACCCTAGCCCCCCCCAACCCCCCACCCCACCCCCGCTGACGCTCACTCCTCTGTGAAGAAGTCAATAAATGGCTGCCACCTTCGTGCGAACCCTAGTAGCGAACCTCTCAAGGCGAACTTGACTTTCTCTAGGCCAAGAAAGCTCGCCATGTCCGATAGCCATACCTCAGCCCTCGGGGGCTTTGTGTCCCTCCAGTATTCGTCGCCGGGCTACCAGGGAAGCAAAGGCCAGAACATCGGTCTCCCTTTCTTTCTGGGCTCCCGGGTCCTCCGAAACCCCAAAGATTGCCACCTCTGGGCTCATTACCACCCCAGTTTTCAACACCCGGGACATGACATCTGCAAGTCCCTGCCAATACCCCCCCGAGTTTAGGGCACGACCAGAACATGTGTACATGGTTAGCCGGCGCATCTAGCACACTTGTCCTCCAGCCCGAAAAATCTGCTCATCCGGGCCACCGTCATGTGGGCCCGGTGCACAACCTTAAACTGGATCAGGCTGAGCCTGGCGCATGTTGCGGTTGCGTTTACTCTGTTCAGGGCTTCTGCCCAAATACCATCCTCCAGCTCCCCCCCGAGCTCCTCCTCCCACTTAAGCTTCAGGTCCTCGGTCTGCGTATCCTCAGCTCTCATTAGCTCCTTGTAGACGTCTGAAACTCTCCCCTCTCCCCTAAAAACTACCCTGTCCTGCCTCCCCTTCGGTGGGAGACGTGGGAAGGACGGCACCAGTCTGCGTACAAAATCCCTCACCTGCAAGTATCTAAAGTCGTTCCCTCTCGTCAGCCCAAACCTCTCCTCCAGCGTCCTTATGCTTGGAAAGCTCCCATCCAGGAACAGATCCCCATCCTCATAATCCCCGCCCTCCTCCACAGTCGATACCCCCTGTCCATGTTCCCCGGGGCAAATCGCTGGTTGCCGCATATTGGGGTCCACATATTGGGGTGGAGTACCGTGCCAGCGAAAGCGGCAGAGGCGCCGTGACCAGGGCTGCTAAGCTAGTGCCCCTGCACGAAGCAGCCTCCATCCGCTCCCAAACCGACCCCGCACCCACCATCTATTTCCTTATCATCGCTATGTTGGCCGCCCAGTAATAGTTGCTGAAGTTCGGCAATGCCAGCTCCCCTTCTCCTCTGTTCCTTTCAAGCATCACCCTCTTCACCCGTGGGGACTTCCCTGCCCATACAAATCCCAGAATAATTTTATTCAGCCTCTTAAAGAAGGACCGCGGGATAAAGATGGGGAGACACTGAAAAACAAACAAGAAGCGTGGGGGAATTGTCATCTTAACAGTCTGCACCCTCCCCGCCAGTGACAGCGGGAGCGCATCCCACCTCCGGACCTCCTTCCTCACTCGTTCCACCAGTCGGGACAGGTTGAGCTTTTGCAACCTGCCCCAGTCCAGTGCCGCCTGAATCCCCAAATATCGGAAACTCTCCCCCACTCGCCTGAACGGCAACCCCTTCAGCCTACTCTCCTGCCCCTCGCCTGAATTACAAACAACTCGCTCTTAGCCATGTTCAGTTTGTATCCGGAGAACCGGCCAAATTCCCTCAGGGTTGCCATAATACCGTCCATCCCCACCATTGGGTCCGATACATATAACAGCAGATCATTCACGTATAACGAGACTCTATGTTCCACTCCCCCCCCGGACCAGTCCTTTCCAGCCCCTAGAAGCTCTCAGTGCTGATCAGCCATCCCCTTTCCTTGGCCAGCCCCCCAGCCATGTGTCGCGCTTCCTCTGGCCTGCCAATGGCTCTATGGCCAGCGCAAACAGCAGTGGGGAGAGAGGGCAGCCCTGTCTTGTCCCACGGTGCAGTCTAAAGTAGTCCGATGTCGTCCTGTTGGTCCTTACACTCACCTCTGGGGCCTGATACAATAGCCTAACCCAGTCGATGGAACCCCCCCCCCCGAACCCTACCATCCTAGTACCTCCCACAGATAGTCCCACTCGACCCGGTCAAAAGCCTTTTCAGCATCCATGGCTACCACTATCTCTACCTCCCTACTCTCCGGGGGCATCATAATCACGTTGAGCAGCCTTCTTATGTTGGCCACCAGCTGCCTCCCCTTTACAAACCCGGTTTGGTCCTCCACAATTACATCTGGTACACAGTCCTCAATTCTGGTCGCCAATATCTTGGCCAGTAACTTGGTGTCTACGTTAATCAAAGAGATCGGCCAGTATAACCCACAGGCCTCCGGGTCCTTATCCCGTTTCAGAATGAGCGAGACGGTGGCCTGCGACATCGTCGGGGGTAAACTCCCTCTGTCTCTTGCCTTGTCAAAGAACCTGACAAGCACCGGCCCCACTATCCCGGCAAATGTTTTGTAAAACTCCACCGGATACCCGTCCTGCCCTGGGGCTTTATCCAACTGCATGACCTTTAGGCCCCCCAACACCTCTTCGATCCTGACCAGGGCCCCCAGTCCGTCCACCAACCCCTCCCCACACTTGGGAAGGTCAGTCCGTCCAAGAATCGCGTCATCCCCCCCCCCCCCCCCCCCGGTCCCCCGGGTGGTTCCGAAGTGTACGGCTTTCTATAAAAGTCTCCAAAGACCTTGTTCAGCCCTGCTGGATCACCCACTAGATTACCTTCCCCATCCACTACCCTCCCTATTTCCCTAGCCGCTTCCCTCTTCCTCAGTTGCTGCGCAAGCATTCTACTGGCCTTCTCCCCATGCTCATAAATCGTGCCTTTTACCTTTCTAAGCTGCTCTACAGCCTTGTCTGTAGTCAGCACCCCAAATTCGGCCTGCAGCCTCTGTCGTTTCCTGAGTAACTCTGGCCTCGGGGATTCCGCGTAACTCCTGTCCGTCGGTAGAATTTCCTTAATCAGTCGGTCCGTCTCTGCCCTATCTGCCCTGTCCCTGTACGCCTGGATTGAAATCAGCTCCCCTCTCACCACTGCCTTCAGTGCCTCCCAGAGCACCGCTGCCGAGACTTCTCCAGTATCGTTCACCTGCAGGTAATTCTGCATGCATTTCCTCAGCCTTTCATACACCGCCTCGTCCACGAGTAGTCCAACTTCCAGCCTCCATGGTGGGCACTGAAAGCTGTCCTTACAAAACTGCAGGTCTACCCAGTGCGGAGCATGGTCCGATATGGCAATTGCCGAATATTCTGCCTCCACCATTCCGGCCAGCAGGTCCCTACTCACAACGAAGTAGTCATTTTGGGAATACACCTTGTGGACGTGGGAGTAGTACGAGAACTCCCTCGCCGTCGGCCGGCTAAATCTTCACGATCTGCTCCCCACATTTGCTCCATGAACCCTCTCAGTTCCTTTACCATCGCTGGCAACCTGCCTGTTCTTGAGCATGACCGGTCCAGGACCGTATTAAAGTCCCCGCCCATGATCAACTTGCGCGAATCCAAGTCGGCGATCTTCCCTAGCATCCTCCTAATAAAATCCACGTCGTCCCAATTAGGGGCATACACACTGACCAGGACTACACTCACCCCTTCGAGCTTACCCTTCACCATAACGAACCTGCCACCCCCATCCACGATTGCGCCCTCCATCTCAAATTGTACCCTTTTATTAATCCGGATCGCAGCCCCCCTCGTCTTAGAATCAAGCCCCGAATGAAAGACCTGACTGACCCAGCCCTTCCTTAACCTAACCTGGTCTGCCACTTTCAGGTGCGTCTCCTGCAACAAGACTATGTCCGCCTTCAGAACCCGCAGATACGCAAACACACGCGCCCTCTTCACTGGCCCGTTTAACCCTCTAAACTTTCCAGATGATAAGCCTGGTTGGGGCACTTCGCCCCCCCCCCCTTTGCCGATCAGCCATCCCCTTTACTTGGCCAGCCCCCCAGCCATGTGTCGCACTCCCTCTGGCCTGCCCCCTGGCCGGCACCACCCACGACCTCCTCACTGTTACCATGCCCAGTTTCCATCCCCATCAGCAGTACTCAAAGCCAAACCACGCAAAAAGCATACAGAGAACAAAAAAAAAAAAGATACATCCCAAAACGGGAGAGACACCACATATACTTAAAAACTCTAACATGAGTCCAAACGTCCTCAGCTCAGGGCCAGCCCTTGCTTCTTAACGAAGTCCATCGCCTCTTCGGGTTCCTCGAAATAGTGGTGCTGACCCTTATGCGTAACCTACAGTCGCGCCGGAAAAAGCCGCCCGAATTTCACCTTGTTTTTATACAGTATCTCATTCACCTGCCTGTAGCCTTCCCTCCTCCTGGCCACCTCCGTGCTCAAATCCTGGTACACGCGCAGGGTGGTATTGTCCCAAATACAGCTTTGTGTGCTCTTTGCCCACTGCAGCACCCATTCCTTGTCCAGGTACCTGAGAAAGCGTACCACCATCGCTCGTGGGGGACACCCTTGTCACGGCTGCCTCACCTGCACTCTGTGTGCCCCGTCCACCACCAGCGGGCGCGGGAACACCTCGTTCCCCAGCAACTTCTGGAACATACCCTCCACATATGCAGCAGCGTCTAGCCCCTCTGCCCGCTCCGGGAGGCCCACGATTCTCACGTTCTGCCGGCGAGATCTGTTGTCCAGATCCTCTAACCTTTCCAGAAGCACTTTTTGCTGGTCCCTCAGCCTCCGAATTTCCATATCCTCCCCTGTTTGAAAGTCAGCCTGCTCCTCCACTGACTTCTCCAACTGCTGGAGCTTCTCCGCCTGATCATCCAGCCTTTTTCCCATCCGATCAATCGACTTCTGAAGCGGCTCCAAGTTGTCACGCTTCAAAGCCAAAAAGCTCTTCTGCATAGTCTGCAGCAGCTGCTCCATTGTGGGCTGGGCTGTCGGCTCCTTGCTCTGAACACCAGCCATGTTGGTCTCTCTCACAGCCTCCACTGTGCCCTTACTCGATCACTTCTTCTGCTGTTTACGGTCCCTCCGGCTTCTTAGGTCCATACAATTCTGTGTAGGTCTAGTGCCTGAGTACTATTGCTTTCCAGTTCCGCGCTCAAAAGCGCAAAAAAGTCAGGGGAAAAGGTCCAAAAGTCCGACCAAAACGGGAGCCGCCATATGTGCGACCTACTCCCTAATAGCTGCCACCGGAAGCCCTCCGATACAACCTTCTTACACATACTAATTTCCTTCAACTCTTCATTCTCCCTAGTCAGTGAGAGGAAATATACTGAAGATCTCTACATCTGAGAGATTTCTTGTAACTTCCTTAGTGAAAACAGACAGAAAGTAATCATTAACTTCTCTGCCATTTCTCCATTCCCCATTTTGAATTCTCCGGAGTCTGCCTGCAGTAGTCACACGTTTGTCTTAGCCAAACGTTTCCTTTTTGCATACCTTCAGAAACTTTTACAGTTTTTGTTTCTTACTAGATTGCATTCATATTCTATTCTTTATCAGTTTCTTGGCCTTCCTTTGTATTTTTAAAACCTCCCAATCCTTGGGTTTATTACTATTGCTGGCAAGTTTCTAAGCCCTTTCTTTTAATCTCATGTAATCGTTAACTTCCTTTGTCAGCCACGGTTGACTGGCCATTTTTGCGTTTTTGCACATTGAAGGAAGTAGAGGTGCTGTAAGCTACGTAATAGTTATTTGAAGAATAAGAGATGATTAACATAGAATTTACAGTGCAGAAGGAGGCCATTTGGCCCATCGAGACTGCACCGGCTCTTGGAAAGAGCACCCTACTCAAGGTCAACACCTCCACCCTATCCCTATAACCCAGTAACCCCACCCAACACTAAGGGCAATTTCGGACCCTAAGGGCAATTTATCATGGCCAATCCACCTAACCTGCACATCTTTGGACTGTGGGAGGAAACCGGAGCATCCGGAGGAAACCCACGCACACACTGGGAGGATGTGCAGACTCCGCACAGACAGTGACCCAAGCCGGAATCGAACCTGGGACCCTGGAGCTGTGAAGCAATTGTGCTATCCACAATGCTACCGTGCTGCCCGATGATCTCAGGGAAACCAACAAAATACTTGAACGAATAGACAAGGCGATGCAGGTTTCCCCTGGTTGAGGAGTCTAGAACCAGGGGGGAAAATTTCAAAATAAGGGGATCCACTTAGGACTGAGATGAGGAGGAATTTATTTACACAGAGAGCTGTGTAGCTTTGCAATTCTTTACCCCAGAGGACTTTGGAAGCTCAGTCAGTAAGTATGTTTAAGGTTGAGATTGATAGATTTCTGATTAACAAAAATGTAAAGGGTTATATGGATAATGTGGGTAAAAAGCACTGAAATGTCCGATCAGCTATGATCATATAGAATAGCAGGGCAGGCTTGACGGACTGAATGGTCTACTCCTGTTTCTATGTTTATAGTGAGAGGATTTTTCTTCAGTATATTTCCTCTCACTGAGGTGATGACTCAAGCTAAGGGGAAAGTTTCAGTCTCGAGCATCTCCCTGCCATTTCATCCAAATAGACATTCTTTGCCTGATAGAGCTGTTCAACTGTATTTGCTTCATTTTTCTTCATGTTGTTTATCAGTGCCTGCATACATACATGCTTTCCAGCAGGATTGAACCTATTTCCTTCTTAGCCTGGGGGGCATTGAGAAATGTGATGCCGGACCTCTGGTCCAGCTAACATAGTACTGATACAGGAGAGGCATCATAAAGGCTATCAAAATCATGAAATGTTTTCAGAGCAAGGACAGTGAGCAAGTAACAAATGGTTATAGACTCAGAATTATCACTATTATTGAAATAATAAGAATTCTGTATATTTGAATGAAATTACCTCTCTCTTCCAAAGTCCAGTGAATAAAGGCCCAGTCTATTTAATAATTTCTCACAGGACAATTCCTCCATCCCAGGAATTAGTTTGATGAACCTTTGTTCGGCTCCCCCAATGGCAACTATCTCTTTCCTTGGGTAAGGACACCCAAGTTCCTTTCAAGTTCAACATTTTCCAGCTCCTCACCATTTAAGATGTACTCTGCATTTCTGTTTTTCCTACAAAAGTGGATAACCTCACATTTCTCCACATTATATTCCATCTGGCAAATTTTCTATGTCTCGAATTTTAGAACTAAGGTCATCTCTCACTACAGTACTAATGCCCTCTTTAATTAACAGAGTTACCCCACCACTTTTCCCAGTTTCCTGTCCTTCCTGAATGTCACTTACACTGTTTTATGGTGAACGCTGCAGGCATTTCGATACAGAACCCTTAATTCATTTTTGTAAACTCTTTCCTTATCATTAACATCCTTTGCAATCACTATTCTTTCCTGCCATACTATTTCATTGAATTTACAGTGCAGAAGGAGGCCATTCAGCCCATCGCGTCTGCACCAGTCCACACTTCCAACCTATCCCCGTAGCCTCACCTAACCTTTTTTTGGACGTTAAGGGCAATTTAGCATAGCCAATCCACCTAACCTGAACATCTTTGGACTGTGGGAGGAAACCGGAGCACCTGGAGGAAACCCACGCAGACACAGGGAGAACGTGCAGACCCAGCACAGACCCAAGCCGAGAATCGAACTTGTGCTAACCACTCTGCTACCGTGTTGCTCACTCTTATCATATTATTATCATTACCTTTATTGCTGCCTTGATCGCCTTTTCATTTTCATTTAATTTACTCAATCTTTCCCTAAATGATATTTTTTCCCTTCCCTTTATTTAGCTTAAAGTCCTCTCTACTTTCTTAATTGCAAACCTCGCTAGAACACTGGTTCCAACATATTTCAGCTGAGGTCTCTCCCAATGGCACAGTTCCTACTTTCCCCACCACTGGTGCCAATGGCCCACGAACTGGAACCCACTTCTCTCACACCGAAATTTGTGCGATGCATGCCTCTCTCTAACCTGATTTATCTTATGCCAATTTTCATGTGCCTCGGGTAATATTATTATTAACTTTGAAGTTCTGCTTTTCAATTTACTACCTAGCTCCTCATACTCCGTTACGCAGGATCTCTTTCCTATGTCATTTGTACTTAAATGGACTATGACAACTGGATCCTCCTACTACAAGTTTCTCTTCAGCCCTGAGCAACACAGCCTTCTGAATTCTCACTCTTTGCTGCAGAGAATTCTACAGTTCATGATTGATGAGGTAATACAAGGACACTTGGAAAATCATAATACAATCAGGCAGACAAATCGTGCATGGAAAATAGTGTTTGACAAGTTGTTAGAGGAAGTAACAAATAAGGTGGATAAAAGGGAATTCGTAGTCTTGTACCAGGGGATACTGTTTAAAATTAGGGATGTCTCATTTAAGGCCGAGATGAGAGAGTGTCCAAAGATGTACAGGTTAGGTGGATTGGCCATGATCAATGCGCGAAGTTGCGGGGATGCGTGCCTGTGCAGAGTGCTCTTTTGGAGGGTCAGTACCGACTCAAATAAGTCGAATGGCCTCCTCTGCACTGTAGGGATTCTATAAGGAGAATGTTTTTCTTCCAGAGCCATTAGCCTCAAGACATTTCTTCCAGAGTGCTGTAGACGCTGTATCTTTAATCATATTCTATAATTTTTATTTTATATTTACATATTTTATATATTAGTTAGTTTTTGGATTGACGAGGAAGTGAAGAGTTCTGGGGCGGAAAACTAGAAAGTGGAGTTGAGACCACAGTGAGATCAGCCATGATCTTATCCAATGGTGCCACAGGCTCGAAGGGCAGAATGGCCTCCTCCTAATTCTTGTATTCTGTTGTCCTTTTGATTTTAAAAGGGTATGGGAGATACTTTAGAATAAACAATCCCACTTTGTAAAATTCACAGCATCATGGGCATAACGACAATGCCTCAATCAAATATAAACAGTATTCTAACATAATTTGAATCATATGGCATCTTGGATATTACTTCCTTTAAAATGTTCTTTTCTTTCTCATTAGTTTGTCTATTCTCATTAATTTGCTACATGTTTCTTTAACTTGTCTATTCTAATTTGTGTAATTCCATATATTTAGTGATATTTGTGCTGGCAAATTAGAAACTGAAAATACCAAGGAGGGCACTGGGGGAAAAAGGAAGGCTCAACCTGACATATCGCTTTAGGAAGCCTGGAAGTTTGAAACAGATAGATATATTTGCAATGTTGCTAGTCATCCTCATGGTACTTTCACAGACCGCCTGGCAAGTAGCTAATAACTCGTAGAAAGCCTGTGGGAGCTGGTCACCCACTCGCTCTTAGGAAAGTGCCAAAATTAAAGGAATTGTACCCAACAGATATTTGCAAATTAGTACAGAAATAAATGAATGTTGAGGTGTCATGTTGATGAAAAAAAAAGTACGTTTTAAACAATCATTTCATAATGACTTCTGAATCTTTGGTGTTTCAGTGACAGGGCCACGCCTGTTGTGTGTGACAGCCATATGTTCATGTCTGCCCTCTAGCAGCCACGGTGCAGATTAACACTGGGAAACATGAACACTGAATCACAATACCTCCCCTTGCACACAGATTTCACGGCAGCTAAATGAATTGAATGTGCCAAAAAATGTCAAAACAATAGGATTCAGCTAGGTTTTAGGCCCAATTGTTTTCTGCCAGATTCCAAAATGCTGTCTTTTGTTTACAGAATTTGGAAGAAGCTGTTTACGCCACAGACATTACTAAGAAACTGATTAACCTTTTAAGGCGCAATTAACAAATTTTAAAGGAAAAAAAAAACGTAAGCAGAATATTACAACAGTCTCTTCATGTCATCTTTTTTTCTTAGCCATATGAAAAAAATTATCAGAAATATTGTGTGATTTGTTGTGACCTCAACATTCATTTATTTCTGGACTAATTTGCAAATATCTGTTGGGTACAATTCCTTTAATTATCAGAAATATTGGCTGATTTTGTTGATCTTGATTTTGCGCTGTATGGCAATGAAGATAAATTAGAAAAGCAGAAGAAATATGTTCTTCCCTTCATCATTTGCTTGCTGGAGACTGTAATGTCCAGGATTAAAATTTTAAATATGAGGGGCAGAACTTTACAGTCCCCTGCAACAGGTTTGCAGGTGGGGGTTGGGGCAGTGGGGCCTAACCTTCCTGGATGGCCTTCACACTGTCCTCTGCTCACCTCCCCATGCCAAGACATGCCCCTTCACCCAGCCAGCCACAACGGTCCCTCCTACCATCCCAAGCATTGCATGGCACTTGCATGCCCATTCATCCAGTATACACTCAGTACAAAATCAATGAACCTGAGTAACAGTGGCATATGAGAAACTGCTTAAAAAAACTCAATGTTTTGAAAAGAACTGCTATTGCCATAACCCTATAAAGGTGTCAATCAACTAGACTCTTAAAATATTAATAATATAAGCTTTTGAGCACTTTACACCACTTAACTTTCTGCAAATAAACTTTGAGCCATTGAAAAAACAACCACAGAATAAAATAGCTCATTATAATCTCAAATAGCTGCCATCCAAGCAGAGCCCACAATATTCTCCATCTCAAAGAACAAAGAACAAAGAAAAGTACAGCACAGGAACAGGCCCTTCGGCCCTCCAAGCCTGTGCCGACCATGCTGCCCGTCTAAACTAAAATCTTCTGCACTTCCGGGGTCCGTATCCCTCTATTCCCATCCTATTCATGTATTTGTCAAGATGCCCCTTAAACGTCACTATCGTCCCTGCTTCCACCACCACCTCCGGCAGCGAGTTCCAGGCACCCACTACCCTCTGCGTAAAAGACCTGCTTCGTACATCTCCTCTAAACCTTGCCCCTCGCACCTTAAACCTATGCCCCCTAGTAATTGACCCCTCTACCTTGGGGAAAAAGCCTCTGACTATCCACTCTGTCTATGCCCCTCATAATTTTGTAGACCTCTATCAGGTCGCCCCTCAACCTCCGTCATTCTAGTGAGAACAAACCGAGTTTATTCAACCTCTCCTCATAGCTAATGCCCTCCATACCAGGCAACATCCTGGTAAGTCTCTTCTGCACCCTCTCTAAAGCCTCCACATCCTTCTGATAGTGTGGGGACCAGAATTGAACACTATACTCCAAGTGTGGCCTAACTAAGATTCTATACAGCTGCAACATGACTTGCCAATTTTTATACTCAATGCCCCGGCCAATGAAGGCAAGCATGCCGTATGCCTTCTTGGCTACCTTCTCCACCTGTGTTGCCCCTTTCAGTGACCTGTGGACCTGCACACCTAGATCTCTCTGACTGTCAATACTCTTGAGGGTTCTACCATTCACTGTATATTCCCTACCTGCATTAGACCTTCCAAAATGCATTACCTCACATTTGTCCGGATTAAACTCTATCTGCCATCTCTCCGCCCAAGTCGCCAAACAATCCAAATCCTGCTGTATCCTCTGACAGTCCTCATCGCTATCCGCAATTCCACCAACCTTTGTGTCGTCTGCAAACTTACTAATCAGATCAGTTACATTTTCCTCAAAATCATTTATATAGACTACGAACAGCAAAGGTCCCAGCACTGATCCCCGTGGAACACCACTAGTCACAGCCCTCCAATTAGAAAAGCATCCTTCCATTGCTACTCTCTGCCTTCTATGACCTAGCCAGTTCAGTATCTTGGTTAAAAGAGTTAATTTTAGTAGTGCTGATCTCACTCGAGTATCATTATGCATACTTGGGGGTTCCAAAGGGGGCATTGGGATGGAGGGGCCATAAGTAGTCATTGAGTTGGCCTAGAGATTATAAGGGGTCTCCGTCATGGTTAATGTTGCTGCTGGGCCCACAGAGTTTTTAAAAAAAACTATTTAACTGACGTGGACATCGCTGGGTCAGCCAGCAATGTTATTGCCCATCCCTAATTGCCGTTGAGAAGGTGAACTCTCTTCTTGAACTGCTGAAGTCCATGTGGTGATATGGTGTAGGTAGACCTATAGCGCTGTTTGGGAGGGAGTTCTGGAAATGCCAACCAATAAGCTCTCTGAGGTAGGACCTCTATCAGTGAGGAATTAAATGATTGCAGGGTTGCCCGCTGACTCTTTTGAGTGGCAAGGTGGGAATCTGAAAATTCCTACCTGAGGTGTTGGGGGACCAGGAGTGTTTTGGACGAGTGTGACTAGCCTTGGGATAGGATTTGAGCTGCAGGGCATCAGATCAGCTGATGTTTTAGAACTTGGAGGATTGCATGCTAATCAGGAATAATTCTGGAAATTGTCTGAAGCCGAAGGAAGGTGATGTTACAAAGGTGGAAGTAGGTGATTTGTTTTTTGTGATACAGATGATGTGGTTGTAAATATCCCGCAATGGCAGCTGCAAGTGGGGGACTGGGAAGAAAATCTGAGGGGACCTTGCAATTGGAAGGAATATTCAATGGCACAGAGAAAATGAAAAAGTATGACCAAATATTGTTTGAACAAGATTTCATTATGTACTATCAATTAGTCTGAGGCTCTACCATCAGTGCTATTTGCAGCAGCAAAGCACCATCTCCTGGGTGCAGATCAACCTCAGTAGTCACCTATATTCACACTAACCTCAGATAATGAACGTCACCATCACCGCATTGATGGATGAACAAGAAGAATAATAGTTGTTTTTTTTAAAAATTCATTTTATTCAAAATTGTATCAAAGTAGGTTACAGCAAATAAACACCCCGGGAAACATTCTTCCCAACGATCAACTATACAGTTTGTACAGATTTTTCTCCTTTTTCACCCCTCCTCCCCATCAACCACCCCCCGACCCCCCTTCGACGAACAGCTCCTCAAACACGGTCACAAACATCCCCCACCTTTTCTCAAACTCCCCTGCTGAGCCCCTTAACTCATACTTTATCTTCTGTAACCGCAGGAAGTCATACAGGTCATCCAACCATGCTGCTACCCCCGGTGGTGATATCGACCACCACTCCAGCAAAATTTGTCGCCGTGCAATCAGAGAGGCGAAGGCCACGACATCAGCCTTCCTCCTCTCCATGAGCTCTGGCTTCTCTGAAACCCTAAATATTGCCACCAAAGCGTCCGGGTCCACTCTCTCCTCAACTATCCTGGCTAAGACCGCAAACACCCCCCCCCCCCAAAAGAATCTTCCCAATTTTTCACAACCCCAAAACATGTGGACATGATTCGCTGGCCCCCGCCCACACCTCTCACACTCATCTGTTACCCCCTAAAAGAACCCACTCGTTCTCGCCCAAGTCATATGCACCCTGTGCACCACCTTAAACTATATCAGGCTTATCCTTGCACAAGAGGAGATCCCGTTCACCCTTCGCAGTGCCTCACTCCATACTCCCCAATTGATCTCCATTCCCAACTCCGCTTCCCAGTTCTCCTTGATCTTCACCACCCGCTCGCCTCCCTGCTCCCCCAGCCACTTATATATATCCCCAATTCTTCCCTCCCCTTCCACATCCGGAAGCAGCAGTCGCTCCTGCAGGGTGTTTCCCGGCAATCTAGGGAACCCCTTCCAGACCTTTCGTGCAAAGTCTCTAACCTGTAGATACCTGAACTCACTACCCCACGGCAGCTCTACCCTCTCCCATAGCTCCTCCAGACTGGCGAAACCTTCCTCCAAATACAAATCCCTCACCTTGACCAGCCCCACTTCCCTCCACCTCCTGTATACACTATCCATCCCCCCGGCTCAAACCCACGATTCTCGCACAGCGGCATTAGCACCAACATCCCTTCCATCCTAAAATGTCTCCCCATCTGATTCCATATCTTCACCGTGGACTGCACCACTGGGCTCCCTGAATACCTACTCTGAGCCATTGGCACTGCTGCCGTCACCATAGCCCTCAAACTAGACCCCTCACAAGATTCCTCCTCCACCCTAACCCACTCTACCCCACCTCCTCACCACCGCCGCACCTTGTCCACATTTGCTGCCCAATAACAATGAAGCAGGTTTGGCAATGCCAACCCCGCCTGCTGCCTCTGCCTCTGTAGGAGGGCCCTCCCCACCCTCGGCTCCTTCCCCGCCCATACAAAGTCAGAGATGATTGTGTCCACTTTCCGAAAAAAGGCCTTTGGTATAAAGATCGGGAGAGCCTGAAAGATAAAGAACCTCGGCAGAATATTCATTTTCACCAGTTGGACCCTCCCCGCCAATGTTAAGTGCAGTGTATCCCACCTCTTAAGATTTCCCTGGCCTCCTCCACCAACTTTATTAAGTTCCACTTATGGAGCCCGTCCATTCCCTCGCTACCTGAATCCCCAAATACCGAAACCTATCACTCGTTACCGTAAATGGCATCCCCCCCTAAATTAGCCCGCTGTGCCAGCTCACTCACTGGGAATACCTCGCCTACATTCAGCTTGTATCCCAAGAACCCTCCAAACCACCCCAACAGGCACATAATCCTTCCCATACTCTCCAACGGATCCGAAACATACAGCAAGAGGTCATCGGCATAGAGCGACACCCGATGCTCCCTCTGTCCCCTCATTATCCCCTGCCACTCTGCCGACCCCCTGAGAGCCATCGCCAATGTCTCTATGGCTAGCGCAAACAGCAGCGGTGACAGCGGGCACCCTTGCCTTGTACCCCTGTGTAAATCAAAGCTTTGTGAGCTCATATCATTCGTCCTCACCCTCGCTCTTGGCGCCACATACAGCAACCGCACCCATGCCACAAATCTCGGCCCAAACCCAAACCTTCCAAAAATTCGAACAAGTACCGCCACTCCACCCGATCGAATGCTTTCTCCGTGTCCATGGACACCACCACCTCCGGTACCAGAGCTCTTGACGGATTCATCACCACATTCAACAGCTGTCTTATATTACTCCGAGCTGCCTGCCCTTCACGAAGCCGGTTTGATCTTCTGCAACCACCCCCGGGACACAATCCTCCATCCTCCCCGCCAACAACTTAGCCAATACTTTCACATCCGTGTTCAATAGTGATATGGGTCTATACGACCCACATTCCACCGGATCCTTCCTTTTATTTGGGATTTGTGTGATTACTGCCTGCTTCATCGTCTCTGGCAACTCCCCCTTCTCCAGTGCTTTATTAAACGCCCCCAACAGATGTGGTGTCTGGTCCGCCGCAAATTCCTGTTAAATTCTGCCGGGTACCCATCCAGCTCAGGGGCCTTCCCCGACTTCATACCACTGATTCTATCCAGCACCTCCCTCAGCCCCAGGGGCTCCTCCAACGCCTGCCTCTTTGCTTCCTCCAACTGGGGAAATTCCAGCTCGCCCAGAAACCACCCCATGTCCCTCTTCTCTCCTCCTGGGTCTGCATCATAAAGTCCCTGGTAATACTCTCTAAATGCCTCATTTATCTTCCCTGGCCACATCCCCAGCCCCAGTCCGGATCTTCAATATTTCCCTGGATGCAGCCTGCCACTGCAGCTGGAGCGCCAGCATGCGGCTCGCCTTCTCCCCATACTCGTATTGCACCCCTCTTGCCCTATGCCGTTGCCCTACCACCCTCCCTGTTGTCAGCCTGTCAAATTGCCCCTGCAACTTTTTCCTCCTCGCCAATCCCTCCACGGTGGGCACCCTCGAATATTCCCTGTCCACCTCCACTATCTCGCTCACTAGATGGTCATGTTTCGCCCTCCTTTCCTTATTCGCACGAACCGTAAATGAGATAATTTCTCCCCGGACCACTACCTTCAGTGCTTCCCAGAAAATGCCCGCTGACACCTCCCCATTCTGATTGAACTCCACATAATCCCTAATCGCCAACTACACCTTATTACAAAAACCTCCATCCGCCATCAACCCCGAGTCAAACCTCCACCCCGGCCTCTGCTCTCGTCCTGTACTGAACCGAATATCCAGCCAGTGGGGCACATGGTCCGAGATAACTATCCCCGCATACTCTGCCCCCTCCATCCCAACCAAAATCTCCCGACTCACTACTAAGTAATCAATCCTCGAATACGCCTTATAAACGTGTGAAAAGAAGGAATACTCCCTTCCCCCTGGGTTCTGTAAGCTCCATGGATCCACCATACCCATCATCTCCATAAACCCCCCCCCAGCTCCCTTGCCATTCGTACCCTACCCATCGATCTGGGGCTCGATCTATCCACCCTCGGCTCCAGGACACAGTTGAAATCTCCTCCCATGATCAACTGGCCAGCAATCCCCTCATAAAACGCACATCATCCCAATTTGGCGCATACACATTTACCAACACTACCGGTGCCCCTTCGAACACCCCACTCACAATCACATATCTTCCACCTGGATCCCTCACCTCCTTCGCAATCACGAATCCCATTTTTTTGCTCATTAAAATCGCCACACCCCTCGATTTCAAATCAAACCACGAGTGAAAAACCTTTCCGACCCACCCCTTCCTTAACCTAACCTGGTCCTTCACACGGAGGTGTGTCTCCTGCAAAAAGACAACCCCTGCTTTCAATCTCCTGAGGTGCGCGAACACCCACGACCTTTTAACCGGCCCATTCAGTCCCCGGACGTTCCACATTACCAACCTTACCGGAGGCTTGCGCCTCCTATCCCCTCTACCGTCTGTCATCTTCCCCACTTAACTCCTGCCCCTTTAATTCCACTCTGTACCTAGCCCATCTCAGATGGCCCCTTTCTTCACCCTTGACCATGTCATCTCTCACCCCCTGCCATGTCGCAGAAACCCCCCCCACCCCCGCTTTTCCCCTTCCCCTTCTTTCCCCCCCCCCCCCCACTTCCCCTTTCCCCGCCCCGCCCGGCCACCCCTCTTGGCCTTCTCCCCCACCACCTCACTTCCATTCACCAGCATAACCTGCTAGCGCGGCTGCCCCTGCCCAAAGGCACATCCTAATAACCTCCACTCCCTCTTTCCCCCCCCCCCCCCCCCACTCCCCAGCTCCAAGAAGAAGGCCTTACCCTCCCCCACCCAAACAAGGACTTCTCCTTTACTCCAGGTAGCCTTCTCCAAAAGCAAACAAACAGATGTTAAACACAAACATTCCCATAAAACGGGAGGGGGGATGGGAACATCCCCCCTCCCCTACAACTCCTTACAATCTCAACATTGAACAGAACACCCCCCCCATAAAAAAAGGCGAAAATCCCCCAATCCCTACACCCACTTCAAACATGCTCCCGACCATTACAGAGTGCCAGCACCCCGGTTCCCAAGCATTGTCCACTCAGTTCTCCCCCAGTTTATGCTCCTTAATCAAGTCTTCGGCCGCTTCTGGGGTCTCGAAATAATACTCCCGGCCTCTGAACGTCACCCATAATTTTGCTGGGTAGAGCACCCCAAACCTGATCTGCTGCCGGTACAGCACCGCCTTGGCCTTGTTGAAATCTGCCCACCGTTTTGCCAACTCGGCTCTGATGTCCTGATAAATCCAGACGTTATTTCCCTCCCAGTCGCAGCTACGCTTCTCCCTGGCCCACCGTAGAATTTTCTCTTTCTCCACAAACTTATGGAGTCTCACGATCACCGCCCGCGGTGGCTCCCAAGCTCTAGGCTTTTGCCTCAGAGACCTATGCGCTCAGTCCACTTTAGGTGCCTTATCTCGCACCCCTTCTGCCACCGCCAGCATCTTTGAGACGCACCTCGTGGCACTCACACCTTCCACTCCATCAGGCAGGCCCACTATTCGCAGGTTCTGTCTTCTCGAGGTATTCTCCAGCTCCTCAACCTTTGCCTTCAGCGTTTTACAAAGGTCTCCTCGGAGCCCCACCTCTGCCTCCAGATCCACCGCACGATCGCTGTGGTCCGAGATCACTCCTTCAATCGCTCGAATCTGTGACCCCTGCACCTCCAAACACCTCTTCATCTGCTCCAAAGTACTCTTCAGGGCTGCTACAGCTTCTGCAATGGCCTTTGCATGATCCTCATGCATTTTGTTCCTCTGTTTATGGAATTCCTCCTTGATAAAAGTCATCAGTTCCTGTATCTGGGGTCTTACTGCTTGCCCCTCCCCCACCTGCATGCTGGAAGAGACTGTGTGAAGCACAAGACTGTTTCAACTTTCCAGCCAAACCTCTCACTGTTTTCTGCCGGGTCCAGTGATCAGAAGGCATACCATTCCAGGGGTAAACTACTCCTCCAACATTCACCTACGCCTTTTCATCAAACTTCCACCCGGATCTGGGTAAAAAGAGCCCTTTTCTGTGACTTTGAACAGGAACAGCCCTTTATGTGACAAATCACTCCATGGCCACAAGCGGAAGTTGAAGAATTATAGTTGTACTAAACTCCTATATATTAGTAATAAAATCAGTGAGATGAGTCACTTACAGTAATGGAGAGTGATTAATTACGGCAGTTCTGTCATAAAACATTCTAATTATCATATTTAATTCAGCAATGTTCTGGTAACATTCGTTTCCTACAATACAAGTCCCTCATTGTGAGATTTGTGAATTTACTATCCAGTATTTGTAAACTGGATATCAGTTGTATAGCTGATAAGTTTATGGCTGATTGCTTTCAGACCATTTCCAGAATGATTCCAGTGTGTTCCTGATAAATCTTGTAAATCAGTTGGTTTGTGTAAGATCTTTGCTGAGGGTGAACAAAGACAGGTGTGGTTGAATTAGAGTCATGGTTATTGCTATTTGTTTGCGACCCAGAGGTGACATCTGCTGGCTGAATAGTGCTGCTGTTTCCTGTGGTGAACCACGTTCCACTGTTACTCACTGCTGTATATATATATATATATATATATATATATATATATATATATTCACTGTTATTGTTTGTTTCATTGTTACTTACTGTTGTTGTTGTTGTTGCTTCTGTTGGCTCCGCCTATGGCTCCGCCCCTCCGGCTTTGTATATAGTTGGCTGATCTGTGGCCCTGCCACCAGTGAGGGATCAGCAGCAGGCAGGCACACATCTCAGTGTATTAAAGCCACAGTTTAGTTCTATAACTCGCTTCGTCTGTTATTGATGGTCCATCATTTCCTTCAGTGATTACTATCCGTTTATGTTGAAAAGTAATTCTAATTATCCATTTTACAGTTTCGTGATCAAAATATTTTTCACTTTTTGCATGGAAAGGATTTCATTATTTTTTTGCTTTTGTGGCTGAGAATGTGGCTGAGAATTGTTAACTGACCTAGGTTTGCCAACCGCTCAGGTTGCCCGGAATTAAAGATTAATCTCCAGGAGGACAAGCTGCATTTTGCATTTGGGTGCTGTGGAGACATATCATCGCTTTCCATTGACCTCCAGCACAGCAAGGCCTGTTAAAAATAACAAACTGTTCAAAGTGCCCAGGTATCCCCAACATGTGCTGGAATCCCATGGAGCAGCATGCTATCCTGCCATCACATAGCCTAACTGACTAATGCACTGCCAGAATCTGGGTTTGAGAAATGCACGTCCAAACAATTAATTTGCGTGTTATTCTGCAAAGATCAAATGTGAGGCATGAGGTGGGCCCGACACTAATACACCTTAAAGGGTCAGCCACCTTAATTGCTGGTCAGGTCATTTTTGTTTTACAACTTCTTCTTCTGTATTATGTCTGGAAGCACTGTTGGGTGTTTCTGAAGGTCTTCTGTGTTGTGTTCCTGGGCTTGCAGGACAGTGTTGAGGGAAGACAGGATAATGACCTATGCAGACAAAAGCTGCAACAGATGTGGGGGCAGTAGTGACTGAGCCTCTGGGTCTAGCACAACAGGGAAATAGGACAATGGCCGTGCAGACGGTAAGCTCTGCACGATGCCCTCTGTCACTTGGAATTAGACTTCACCATGCTCCTCAAAAGTGACGTGAGGCAACCTGGCAGGCCAGCCAATGCACCCAACATCTTGGTATGTATCCGTATCAGTTTATGCCTGAATGTGGCACTGTCATTGTCCTTATTTGAGTCTTCAGAAGCAGATCAATCCGCTGACTTCACCCTCCTGCTTGCTGGAAAGCAAGCCATCCTTAGCCCTGGCCTGGTTGCAGCTCACTCATGCCCGGATGACTGATTAGATGCTGATGCCAACTCTAGAATAGCCACCAATATATGCCAGTATCTGAACTGGAGGCTGTGAGGCTGTGAGTATCAGATCAAGTGACGGGGCCTTTTGTCACTGTTGTGCTCTTGTTCCCTTTCTCTTATTGGGCTGATGTAGCTGGGCAGTTGGTTCTTAGTTGTCTAAATGTAGGGTATTGTAGGTTCCCTGGGATATGAAAAGAAATCTAGAACGATATTTGTTTTAAAAAATGGCCTTTCTGCTGAATAAAAAAAAAAGGGCTGCTACAAACCGCATGACTACAGGATCGGCCCATTGTTCTTAAAGCTACGGCCAGGGGTTACAAAAAAACAAAATAATTCTTTGCTCAGCCGATGGAATCTTGCACCCCCTTGTAATCAACAAAAGCCGAGATAGTGCAGATGAACTGGCTCCCCAACCAGAACTATCACAAAAGAGAGACATCAAAACTCATTATACCTGATGAGGTGCTAATAACCAGATGCTTTCCTAAGGAGGAACAATGGAATTCTGGCCAGATGCACAGAAATTGATTGTTAAGCTGTAATTAACTATTTAAAAAAATATATATATATATTTTATTGAAAATTTTTGGTCAACCAACACAGTACATTGTGCATCCTTTACACAATATTATAACAACACAAATAACAATGACCTATTTTATAAACAGAAAATGAATAAATAATAAATAACAAAAATGAAAACTAACCCTAATTGGCAACTGCCTTATCACAAGTAACACTCTCCAAAAATATAATTTAACAGTCCAATATATAATTATCTGTAGCAACGACCTATACATATTATACAGTATATATTAACAACCCTGAGAGTCCTTCTGGTTCCTCCTCTTCCCCCCCCGCCCCCCCCCCCCCCCCCCCCCCCAGCCCCCGATCCTGGGCTGCTGCTGCTGCCTTCTTTTTCCATTCCATCTATCTTTCTGCGAGGTATTCGACGAACGGTTGCCACCGCCTGGTGAACCCTTGAGCCGACCCCCTTAGGACGAACTTAATCCGCTCTAGCTTTATAAACCCTGCCATGTCATTTATCCAGGTCTCCACCCCCGGGGGCTTGGCTTCTTTCCACATTAGCAATATCCTGCGCCGGGCTACTAGGGACGCAAAGGCCAAAACATCGGCCTCTCTCGCCTCCTGCACTCCCGGCTTTTGTGCAACCCCAAATATAGCCAACCCCCAGCTTGGTTCAACCCGGACCCCCACTACTTTTGAAAGCACCTTTGTCACCCCCCTCCAAAACCCCTGTAGTGCCGGGCATGACCAAAACATATGGGTATGATTCGCTGGGCTTCTCGAGCACCTCTCACACCTATCCTCCACCCCAAAAAATTTACTGAGCCGTGCTCCAGTCATATGCGCCCTGTGTAATACCTTAAACTGAATCAGGCTTAGCCTGGCACACGAGGACGACGAGTTTACCCTGCTTAGGGCATCTGCCCACAGCCCCTCCTCGATCTCCTCCCCCAGCTCTTCTTCCCATTTCCCTTTTAGTTCATCTACCATGGTCTCCCCTTCGTCCCTCATTTCCCTATATATATCTGACACCTTACCATCCCCCACCCATGTCTTTGAGATCACTCTGTCCTGCACCTCTTGTGTCGGGAGCTGCGGGAATTCCCTCACCTGTTGCCTCGCAAAAGCCCTCAGTTGCATATACCTGAATGCATTCCCTTGGGGCAACCCATATTTCTCGGTCAGCGCTCCCAGACTCGCGAACTTCCCATCCACAAACAGATCTTTCAGTTGCGTTATTCCCGCTCTTTGCCACATTCCATATCCCCCATCCATTCCCCCCGGGGCAAACCTATGGTTGTTTCTTATCGGGGACTCCCCCAAGGCTCCAGTCTTTCCCCTATTCCGTCTCCACTGTCCCCAAATCTTCAGTGTAGCCACCACCACCGGGCTTGTGGTGTAGTTCCTCGGTGAGAACGGCAATGGGACTGTCACCATAGCCTGTAGGCTAGTCCCCCTACAGGACGCCCTCCCTAATCTCTTCCACGCCGCTCCCTCCTCCTCTCCCATCCACTTACTCACCATTGAAATATTAGCGGCCCAATAATACTCACTTAGGCTCGGTAGTGCCAGCCCCCCCCCCATCCCTGCTACGCTGTAAGAATCCCTTCCTCACTCTCGGGGTCTTCCCGGCCCACACAAAACCCATGATGCTCTTTTCAATCCTTTTAAAAAAAGCCTTCGTGATCACCACCGGGAGGCACTGAAACACAAAGAGGAATCTCGGGAGGACCACCATCTTAACCGCCTGCACCCTCCCTGCCAGTGACAGGGATACCATATCCCATCTCTTGAAATCCTTCTCCATTTGTTCCACCAACCGCGTTAAATTTAACCTATGCAATGTGCCCCAATTCTTGGCTATCTGGATCCCCAGGTAACGAAAGTCCCTTGTTACCTTCCTCAACGGTAGGTCCTCTATTTCTCTACTCTGCTCCCCTGGATGCACCACAAACCACTCACTTTTCCCCATGTTCAATTTATACCCTGAAAAATCCCCAAACTCCCCAAGTATCCGCATTATTTCTGGCATCCCCTCCGCCGGGTCTGCCACATATAGTAACAAATCGTCCGCATACAAAGATACCCGGTGTTCTTCTCCTCCTCTAAGTACTCCCCGCCACTTCTTGGAACCCCTCAACGCTATCGCCAGGGGCTCAATCGCCAGTGCAAACAATAATGGGGACAGAGGGCATCCCTGCCTTGTCCCTCTATGGAGCCGAAAATATGCAGATCCCCGTCCATTCGTGACCACGCTCGCCATCGGGGCCCTATACAACAGCTGCACCCATCTAACATACCCCTCTCCAAAACCAAATCTCCTCAACACCTCCCACAAATAATCCCACTCCACTCTATCAAATGCTTTCTCGGCATCCATCGCCACTACTATCTCCGTTTCCCCCTCTGGTGGGGGCATCATCATTACCCCTAACAGCCTCCGTATATTCGTGTTCAGCTGTCTCCCCTTCACAAACCCAGTTTGGTCCTCGTGGACCACCCCCGGGACACATTCCTCTATTCTCATTGCCATTACCTTGGCCAGGATCTTGGCATCTACATTTAGGAGGGAAATAGGTCTATAGGACCCGCATTGTAGCGGGTCCTTTTCCTTCTTTAAGAGAAGCGATATCGTTGCTTCAGACATAGTCGGGGGCAGTTGTCCCCTTTCCTTTGCCTCATTAAAGGTCCTCGTCAATACCGGGGCGAGCAAGTCCACATATTTTCTATAGAATTCGACTGGGAATCTATCCGGTCCCGGGGCCTTTCCCGCCTGCATGCTCCTAATTCCTTTCACCACTTCTTCTACCTCGATCTGTGCTCCCAGTCCCACCCTTTCCTGCTCTTCCACCTTGGGAAATTCCAGCCGATCCAAAAAGCCCATCATTCTCTCCCTCCCATCCGGGGGTTGAGCTTCATATCATTTTTTATAAAATGTCTTGAACACTCCATTCACTCTCTCCGCTCCCCGCTCCATCTCTCCTTCCTCATCCCTCACTCCCCCTATTTCCCTTGCTGCTCCCCTTTTCCTCAATTGGTGTGCCAGCAACCTGCTCGCCTTCTCCCCATATTCGTACTGTACACCCTGTGCCTTCCTCCATTGTGCCTCTGCAGTGCCCGTAGTCAGCAAGTCAAATTCTACATGTAGCCTTTGCCTTTCCCTGTACAGTCCCTCCTCCGGTGCTTCCGCATATTGTCTGTCCACCCTCAAAAGTTCTTGCAGCAACTGCTCCCGTTCCTTACTCTCCTGCTTCCCTTTATGTGCCCTTATTGATATCAGCTCCCCTCTAACCACCGCCTTCAGCGCCTCCCAGACCACTCCCACCTGGACCTCCCCATTATCATTGAGTTCCAAGTACTTTTCAATGCACCCCCTCACCCTTAGACACACCCCCTCATCTGCCATTAGTCCCATGTCCATTCTCCAGGGTGGGCGCCCTCCTGTTTCCTCCCCTATCTCCAAGTCTACCCAGTGTGGAGCGTGATCCGAAATGGCTATAGCCGTATACTCCGTTCCCCTCACCTTCGGGATCAACGCCCTTCCCAGCACAAAAAAGTCTATTCGCGCGTAGACTTTATGGACATAGGAGAAAAACGAGAACTCCTTACTCCTAGGTCTGCTAAATCTCCACGGGTCTACACCTCCCATCTGCTCCATAAAATCTTTAAGTATCTTGGCTGCTGCCGGCCTCCTTACAGTCCTGGACTTTGTCCTATCCAGCCCTGGTTCCAACACCGTATTAAAATCTCCCCCCCATTATCAGCTTTCCCATCTCTAGGTCCGGAATGCGTCCTAGCATCCGCCTCATAAAATTGGCATCATCCCAGTTCGGGGCATATACGTTTACCAAAACCACCGTCTCCCCCTGTAGTTTGCCACTCACCATCACGTATCTGCCCCCGTTATCCGCCACTATAGTCTTTGCCTCGAACATTACCCGCTTCCCCACTAATATAGCCACCCCCCTGTTTTTCGCATCTAGCCCCGAATGGAACACCTGCCCCACCCATCCTTTGCGTAGCCTAACCTGGTCTATCAGTTTCAGGTGCGTTTCCTGTAACATAACCACATCTGCCTTAAGTTTCTTAAGGTGTGCGAGTACCCGTGCCCTCTTTATCGGCCCGTTCAGCCCTCTCACGTTCCACGTGATCAGCCGGGTTGGGGGGCTTCCTACCCCCCCCCCCCCTTGTCGATTAGCCATCCCCTTTTTCCAGCTCCTCACCCGGTTCCCACGCAGCTGTATCTCCCCCAGGCGGTGCCCCCCCCCCCCGCCCATCCCCTCCCATACCAGCTCCCCCCTCTCCCCAGCAGCAGCAACCCAGTAATTCCCCCCTCCCACCCCCCCCCCCCCCCGCTAGATCCCCCGCTAGCGTAATTACTCCCCCCATGTTGCTCCCAGAAGTCAGCAAACTCTGGCCGACCTCGGCTTCCCCCCGTGACCTCGGCTCGCACCGTGCGACGCCCCCTCCTTCCTGCTTCTCTATTCCTGCCATGATTATCATAGCGCGGGAACCAAGCCCGCGCTTCTCCCTTGGCCCCGCCCCCAATGGCCAACGCCCCATCTCCTCCACCTCCCCTCCTCCCCCTTCACCACCTGTGGAAGAGAGAAAAGTTACCACATCGCAGGATTAGTACATAAAACTCCTCTTTCCCCCCTCTTCGCCCCCCACATTCGCCCCACCACTTTGTTCAAACGTTCTTTTTAATAACCCGCTCATTCCAGTTTTTCTTCCACAATAAAAGTCCACGCTTCATCCGCCGTCTCAAAGTAGTGGTGCCTCCCTCGATATGTGACCCACAGTCTTGCCGGTTGCAGCATTCCAAATTTTATCTTCTTTTTATGAAACACCGCCTTGGCCCGATTAAAGCTCGCCCTCCTTCTCGCCACCTCCGCACTCCAGTCTTGATAAACGCGGATCACCGCGTTCTCCCATTTACTGCTCCGAGTTTTCTTTGCCCATCTAAGGACCATTTCTCTATCCTTAAAACGGAGGAATCTCACCACTATGGCTCTGGGAATTTCTCCTGCTCTCGGTCCTCGCACCATCACTCGGTATGCTCCCTCCACCTCCAACGGACCCGCCGGGGCCTCCGCTCCCATTAACGAGTGCAGCATCGTGCTCACATATGCCCCGACGTCCGCTCCCTCCGCACCTTCAGGAAGACCAAGAATCCTCAGGTTGTTCCTCCTTGCGTTGTTCTCCAGTGCCTCCAACCTTTCCACACATCGTTTCTGATGTGCCTCATGCATCTCCGTCTTCACCACCAGGCCCTGTATGTCGTCCTCATTCTCGGCTGCCTTTGCCTTCACGACCCGAAGCTCCCGCTCCTGGGTCTTTTGTTCCTCCTTTAGCCCTTCGATCGCCTGTAGTATCGGGGCCAACAGCTCTTTCTTCATTTCCTTTTTGAGCTCTTCCACACAGCATTTCAAGAACTCTTGTTCAGGGCCCCATGTTAAACTGCCACCTTCCGACGCCATCTTGGTTTTTGCTTGCCTTCCTTGCCACTGTTCTAAAGGATCCACTGCAATCCGGCCACTTTCTCCTTTTTCCATCCGTATCCAGGGGGGATTCCCTTCTGGTTTACCGCACAGTGTTTTTAGCCGTCAAAATTGCCGTTGGGGCTCCTATCAAGAGCCCAAAGGTCCGTTTCACCGGGAGCTGCCGAAACGTGCGACTCAGCTGGTCATCGCTGCACCCGGAAGTCCCCAAGCTGTAATTAACTATTAATGGACCATGTCATATGACCCAAGCCTCTGTTCCTTTGGACAGTTTTAACATTACATCTTAGGCCTCACAGGCAATCTGCTGACATCCAACTGGTGCTCCATCAAGAAGCAGAACTCCATTCAGAACACCAGCTTGCTCCTTGAAGCCTGCATGTTCTGGAAGATTTCCTACCAACGCCTGCAGAACTGACCCAGTCTCTGTGTATCTTCTTTATCTTGAAGTATCAGCACCAACTGTAAGGCGAACTCTACAACTCCAGTCCTCAGCCAGCTGAACTTGAGCTCCTATGTGAAAGAACTCCTCATTGGGCTCTGACTCTGGAAATCATGTGAACTAATATTCATTTCTGCTCTACTGCTACTATCTATAGTCTATCCCCTTTACTGGGTGTGTATGTGTGTGTCCGGATTGTTATTATGGAATAAACTAACCTTCTGAGTTGATCATAATGCATGTTTGCTGGGGGTTAATAGTAAATTGAATCTGACACACCGAGCATTTAAGAAAAGCATTGTGTGCTTTAAAAAATAAAAATTCAAAACCCCTCTGCTTTCGGACAGGTGGTGAAAGAAAAAAGTACAGCTTTCCCCTCTCTCCTGCTCGTATCAATATCATAAGGGGAAGGTTGGTTTGAAGAAGTCAGACTGGGTGTAAGCAAGAGGTCCTTTGTTACACCATCAGCAGCTTGCTCATCGTCCTAGACAGCAGGACGAGAGTCTACTTGGATTTGCGATCGAGCAAAATCAGGAACACGTGGCCATTCTCAAAGTTTCCAGTGACACTGGATGACACGGAACTCATTGCACCCGACTCCATAATGCAGACCATCATCTTCTCTGTCGGGTTCGGAATATGCAGGTATCCTTGTGCGCTGCTGATTCTCTTCTGCCTCTCTTGTGTACCACCTTCTCCTGAATGAGATAGGGCCTAATGTCACTGACTGTGTAACTCTGTATTTGGGTGATGTGTCTGCCACAGCTGAATAGCCAGAGTTATTTGAAAGCAGTGAAAGAATGGTATGAGGCTGACAGCATTGGGAAGTGTGTGTATGCAACGTGAAGTATCTGGTTGTTAGGTGTAAGTCCTGAGTACAAGAGAGTGCTGGTGGTTGATGATGGGGATGTGGTGCATTGAACAGAGTGAGAGGTTAGTATTGTAGTGGGTAGAAGACATCCTGTGAAAATGCATACATTGATGTTGACCAGCTGGGTCATTGGACCTCTTGAGGGGCTGCTGTCAGGTCCTCAGTTCCAGACTCCGATCCAATAGTGGATCTCCCTGGCCTCTTGTTTCCACTACCAACTGGCCCCCTTTAACACATGGCACCTCTCCTTCTGCCCACCTCTACCACCAATGCTTCCAGTGCTGCATCTATCACTTGCTCTCTGTGCCTTGGTGATCATTTTGCCATCATTTGAATTTCAACGATATTCTTCCTGGGTTTCCTTTAAGAGGAAAGCCTAAGCTTTAAGAAGAACAGGTTAACTGGATGTGGCGTTTCTGAACAAAGCTACTGTGCCCTGTGCTGATAGCAGAGGCAGTTGGCAGTTTTAAGAAGAAAACATCACCACACGATCTGCTTGGCTGAATGCTACAATTATGCAGATAAGGTGGGTGCACCAAATTTACACGCTGCTCACCTTGACTATCATGGACATCATCCCATTTTCTGAATTTCTGTGAGCAGCCTGAAAGATAAATCATAGGAACATTAGAAGAAATGTGTTTTCTTTCCATTTTCTTTGACAACTTTAATTTCTTTGTTCTAAAACATGGGGAGGGGAAAAGGCTGCTTGACTGATGATCAGGAATAATTTAATTGGGCAATGAAGAGTTTGATCCCTTTCCAAAGAGGATAAGAACATCGTGTGACACAAGTTGGTGACCTGTGGTGGGAGCTTGGGGCAGGGAGGTAGGAGGCAGGTGGTCATGTGATAAAACTTCCAATAATATGTCCAACCCCAGAATTGACATCCTAGTTCTCTGAGTTGGTTGACAGGTATTATAGTGATACTCCTGGATCTGCCATTGTAATATGCAGCATATAACGGGGTCAGACTGCTACTGCACAGGGTGTGCAGCTATAGGGGGCACTTTTAACATCCTGCCAGGTGAGAACTGAATGGCCATGAGCCTGTTGCCTACTTGAGCAGAATGTAAATTGAGTGGCTAGATAGCCTAGCGCAGACACCTTACACTTGAATAAGTTGATGACCTTCAAGGGCCAATTTCCATTGACCCTCCAACCTGTCAGCAGTGCCAAGTCGAGGTTTGAAAAAGGATCCTGGCTACTGTCTAGGTCCAGATGCTTTGATCTATTAAGTTGACCCGTATAATTATGATTGGATTTCACTTCATGAGTTCCTGCAACTCTGTTAAAGTATTTACTTTACCTCCTCTCTTCGATTCTTCCAATTCACAGGCTGTTTCACAGGCTGATAATTCCCCTCGCTAACCTGAGACGACTGACATCAATTGCAGTAACCCTCAGTGTGCTATGATAACTAAGCGAAGCAGAAAAGTGATCTTGAAGTCTTCCTGATCTGTGGTTCAGAAACATGGGCGAGAATCTCTGACCCCCTGCCGGGTCGGAGAATCGCCAGGGGCTGGCGTGAATCCCGCCCCCACCGGTTGCCGAATTCTCCGGCACCGGATATTCAGCAGGGGCGGGAGTCGCGGCACGCCGGTTGGCGGGCCTCCCCCGGCGATTCTCCGGCCCGGATGGGCCAAAGTCCCGCTGCTGAAATGCCTGTCCCGCCGGCGTGGATTAAACCACCTCTCTTACTGGCGGGACAAGGCGGCGCGGGCGGGCTCCGGGGTCCTGGGGGGCGGGGGGGCGATCTGGCCCCGGGGGGTGCCCCCACGGTGGCCTGGCCCGCGATCGGGGCCCACCGATCCATGGACGGGCCTGTGCCGTGGGGGTACTCTTTTCCTTCCGCCTTCGCCATGGTCTCCACCATGCGCATGCGCGTGGATGCCGTGAGCGGCCGCACGGCAAAGTCAGTTTCGCGCCAGCTGGCGGGGCACCAAAGGCCTTTCCCGCCAGCTGGCAGGGTGGAAATCAGTCCGGCGCGGGCCTAGCCCCTCAAGGTTAGGGCTCGGCCGCTCAAGATGTGGAGGATTCCGCACCTTTGGGGCGGCGCGATGCCGGACTGATTCGCGCCGTTTTTGGCGCCGGTCGGCGGACATCATGCCGATTGCGGACAATTCCACCCCATACCTTTATTGTACATGTGGAACTATCAAGAAAAGGATTGGAAACTAAAATTGCTCCGTAAATGTATATGTACATAATAATGATCCGTCATATTCAGAGAGATGTGGCTGACGAGCAACGTTCCCTCTGTTTTGTTTTGTGGTGTGCAGCCGATACTTCGGTTCTTTAAATGCTTTTGCATTGCTGCAAAGCGTGGTAGCTTAAAATGACCAACTTGTGTTCAGTCTGTGCAGAACTTTGAGCACAGCCTTGCATCTTAAAAGGAACATCGGGTAGTGTTAAAACACTTTCGGAAAAATAACACTGAAGTATTCATTTTATATAATTGATAACCCCCAAAAATAAATAAAAGGAAAACCATCCAGACTTTTGTGTGCATGCTGATCTAGAACCAGCAAAAAAATTGATCAGCAGTGCCAAACAAAACAGACAGCTAAAAAGATAGCTCCAATATGGAGCTTAAAAAAATATTTGAGGACATCAATGATACACTGAGAATGCAGCAGAGTCTGGACCTGTCTTCATTTAAACTATGGACATATATTCAACATTGGATTACTTTTGTTGTAGAGGAAAATGAACCCAGAATACTGATTGAGGCTGTGGTCAATTTTTAAATGGGAGCACTGAAAGCATCATAGAATTATGGAATAATATAGCACCATTGTGCCTGTGGTAGCTTTTGAAAGAGCTGGTCAATTAATCCTGCCCCCACCACCCCTACTCTTTACCCACAGCTCTGCATTTCTTTCATTTGAAAAGTATTTATTTCCATGATATTTCTCATGATTGTAATGGCCAGCACCCCTAGAAACAATGTTTTTGACGCATGTGGGGAATTGCCCAGTATTTCCGGGTGCTCCGGTTTTCTCCCACAGCCCAAAGATGTGCAGGTTAGGTGGATTGGCTATGCTAAATTGCCCCTAGTGTCCAAAAAAAAGGGTACATAGAACATAGAACATAGAAAATACAGCACAGAACAGGCCCTTCGGCCCACGATGTTGTGCCGAACCTTTGTCCTAGATTAATCATAGATTATCATTGAATTTACAGTGCAGAAGGAGGATGGGTTACAGGGATAGGGTGGAGCTGTGAGAATAGGGTGGAGGTGTGGGCTTGGGTAGGGTGCTCTTTCCAAGGGCCAGTGCAGACTCGATGGGCCGAATGGCTTCCTGATGCACTGTAAATTCTATGATCTATGATTTCAGATCCGCTGACCAGCTTTCTAGCTGAATATAAAATTTATCACTAAATACTCTTTTGTCAGGATCCTTTTATTTTCCTTTCAGATGTAATCCCAGAATTACCAGTTAGAGCTTTCTCCTTCTGCACTCGTCAACTTGAACTGGGCAACCTAAAATGGGGAGAAAATTATAGGCTAGCAATCACACACAGGGAAATCCTTGATCACCACAGCAATTTGTCAACTCATTCCTTTTTGCAACACAACCTGCAATAATCCCAGCCAGCATTGTATTCTGAAAAATAAAATAAATAACGTGCATTTATATTGTGCATTTTATCCCTCCCTAATGGCACTGTACCTGTGCCTCAGGGACTGCAGCGATTCAAGAAGGCAACTTACCACCACCACCACCTCGAGCGCAATTTTGGATGGGCAATAGATTCTGGCCTAGACAGTGATGCCCACATCCTGTAAATGAATTAAAATTGACCACAGGATATCCCAAAACGCTTTACAGCCAATGAGCTTCTGAGGTAAAATCTAATCCATTAGTTCTGACAGCCTCAAGCTAATCTGGTTGACACTGCCATTTGAGAAAATATCAGGATGAATTGTTGAAAATATGGTGCAAATTTTATGTAGGTTTTTAAAGATATTTGATAAGATATATTAAAGGCAATGTATCAATTTGGCTGAAGGACAGAAAATAAAAGAATGGCTTTCTCAATTGGGGGGGATTAAATAGTGGTGCGCTCCAGCGGTCAGCGTTGAGATAGTTTTTGTTCTAAATATTTATAAAGATCTGGGGCGAGATTCTCCGACCCCCCGCCGGGTCGGAGAATCGCCGGGGGCTGGCGTGAATCCCGCCCCCGCCAGTTGCCGAAGTCTCCGGCACCGGAGATTCAGCGGGGGCGGGAATCGCGGTGCGCCGGTTGGCGGGCCCCCCCCCGCGCGATTCTCCGGCCCGGATGGGCGGAAGTACCGCCGCTAAAATGCCTGTCCCGTCGGCGTAAATTAAACCACCTACCTTACCGGCGGGACCAGGCGGCGCGGGCGGGCTCCGGGGTCCTGGGGGGGGCGCGGGGCAATTTGGCCCCCGGGGGAGGGGGGGGGGGGGCACGGTGGCCTGGTCCGCGATCGGGGCCCACCGATCCGCGGGCGGGCCTGTGCCATGGGGGCACTCTTTTCCTTCCGCCTCCGCCACGGTCTCCACCATGGCGGAGGCAGAAGAGACTCCCTCCACTGCGCATGCATGGGAAGCTGTCAGCGGCCACTGACGCTCCCATGCATGCGCCGCCCGGAGATGTCATTTCCGCGCCAGCTGGCGGGGCACCAAAGGCCTTTTCCATCAGCTGGCGGGGCGGAAATTTGTCCAGCGCCGACCTAGCCCCTCAAGGCTGGGGCTCTGCCCCCAAAGATGCGGAGCATTCCGCACCTTTGGGACGGCGCGATGCCCATCTGATTTACGCCGTTTTGGGGGCCAGTCGGCAGACATCGCGCCGTTTCCGGAGAATTTCGCCCCTGAACTCTGGATTAAGGGCAAAATATCAAAATTTGGCTGAAACAAAAATGGATGGGGTGTATCCCAGTACCATTTGTTTTGTGATCCCTCAAAAGTTGAGTTTTGCCTCCTGTAGAGTTTCCGATGTACACACCATTTTTAATTTTCCATATTAAACCAAACCATCCAAATCAATTAACCAAAACTACACAATGGAAGAAAAACAAGCAAAAGTGCATCTTCACTTTAACCCAAAAAACGTAACTAAACTCCAGATCAACTGATGGTGACTAGCTCCTTAAAAAAGGAAATGAATGGCTGCCACCTTGGGTAGAACCCTTTGACTGAACCTCTAATGGTGTACTTAACCTTCTCCAAATGTAGAATCCAAGCCGGTGCACTAGGCGGAGCAGGGGACCTCCACGCAAGCAGAACTCCCCCCCCCCCCCCCAACACACACACACACACACACACTGAAGCACCAGTGAATCTGATACCCCAAGTGTGGCCACCAGTGGACATGGGTCCAAATCAATATTGAGTATCTCTGACTTGATGTTGAAGAAAAAGGCCCAGAAGCTTATCAACTTGGGACAAGACCAGAACATATGAGTGTGGTTAGCTGGCCCCCATGAGCAGCGCTCACACTTGTCCTCCACCCCAGAACAAAATAGGCCCTCGCCTCACTCTACGCAGCATACTCCACTGAGAGGATCTGGCCATATATGACCGAAATAATCCCCGCACCAGACCCGGCCAAAGACAAAATCCAAAAGCTCCAAGGCTCTAAACGCCCCCCCCCCCCCCCACACCACCTGCTATATGAAAAACAACAAAGCTCTGTCCACCTCTGATGGAGTCAGAGATTTGGGTTTGGATCTACACTAGGGTTCAGAACATAGTTTAGGTCCCCACCCAAAATAACCTGATGTAAATCTAAATCGGGATGGGAGGCCAGCAGATTATTGATAAAATTTGTATCATCCCAGTTTGGGACATAAATATTAACCAGAACCACCGGAGTGCCCACCAAAGAGCCACAGACAATAACATGTCTGTCATTAGGGTCAGCCAAGACGTTAGAGACAGAAAACTGAACCCTTTTATTCATTAATATTGCCTCTCCCCTGGTTCTACCATTGAAGCCCAAATGAAAGACTTGGCCTAGCCACCCTTCTGCAGCCTTGTCTCGTGCTTGACCCACGAATGGGTCTCTTGCAAAGACACCACATGGGAATTTAAGCTCTTAAGGTGAGCAAATACTCTTGATCTTTCACTGGGCCATTCAACACCCCGATATTCCAGGTGATCATACGAATTGGGGGTCTCTTACCCCCATCAATCTGGAGTTGGCCATTTCCACCAAGTGAGATTACCCCCAAAAATCTGTAAAAGGTACAGCAACCAGGCCCACCAAAATGGCTGCCAAACCCACTCAAGACTAAACAAAGAAAAATCTTCGGGCACCGTCAGCAAACTACCCTCAGCCTTCACACCCCCATCTCTCGAATACTACCGAACCCAAATACACATACAAATAGAGGCAAAGCAAAACCAAACAATTAAAATCTACTTCTAACAAATCTAAACCTAAACAACACAAGAACTCTAACCTCATTACAAAAGAACTACTACTATAATGAGCTGCAGCCACCCTTTCACAACTGCTCCCATTAGCTGACCTTAGCAAGGAGTCTCCCAACTAGGGTGAAGAAAAATAGTTACAAATAACAAAACCCCATAAACTACTGAGACCCCATAAACCATTGTGTTCCAACAGGGAGCTATGTATTTTAATAACAAACTGAACAGAACCCCACACAAAACTAAAGCCTAAACTGAAAATTGAACTCCAATAAGAACAGGAAAATGTAAAAATATATATCGATCCCTAACAATGGAATGATTCACCATGCCTGTCCCCAACACCCAAAAAACTCAATCACACAGTGCCCAACGCGTGTTTCTTAACAAAGGAATCCATCTCTCCCAGCGCATCAAATAAATAGCCCTTTTCATCGAAAGCTGCTCTAAGCCGAGCTGGGTACACCGCACTAAACCGGACTCCACTTTTGTACAGGGCAGCCTTGACTTTGTTCAACGCAGCCCTCTTCTTTGCCAGATCTGCTCTCATGTCTTGATAAAACCTGATGGCATGACCTTCCCATTTGAAGCCTTGATGCTCCTTCGCCCATCTCCGAACCCGCTCTTTCTCTTTGAAGCTATGGAACGTTACAATTATCGCACACTGTGCATCCTCAGGACGGGGCCTCTGCCCGAGTGTACGATGGGCACGGTCCAACTCCGGAGGGGATGCGAATCCACCCTCCCCCACCATCTTACTGAACATCTCTGCAAAGTACTCATTGGTGTTGGGCTTTCCATCCCATCTGGCAGTCCCACAATTTGAATGTTTTGCCTCCTGGGCAGATTTTCTGGATCATTCACCTGGCGTGCAACAGTTTATTTGCTTCAACCACCACAGACATCTCCGCTTCCAGTGAGACAATCTGTTCAATGTGTCTCAAAAGGACCACTTCCAGATCTTTTATTGTGGCTCCATGGGCTTCCAGGCTTTCATTGGTCTTCTCCAGGATGATGGGCATTAGTTATGAATTGCATTTGCTGTTGTTTTATTGGAAAACAGAAGGTTGAGAGGCGGTCTCATGTTCAGGATTATGAAAAGTTTGGTTGGATAAATTGAGAAAATGATTTTATCTAGACAGTGAATTTATGTCTGAAGGACTTGAATTTAAAGTCACCCTCTTAAAATAGGGAAGTGCCTATTCAGTACATTTTTCAAGCAGTCATTAAAAAATATACATAAACTGTACTTTACAGTGATAGAAGTAGAATTCTTAAAACAATTAAAAGGAAAGTGGGTAAATGTTTGGAAACAAAAAATTAAAAGGTGATGGATCAAGGGCCAAGGGAATGCAATTAGAAGAGACAAGGTGCAGGGACAGTGGGTTGATAGGTTTCTTTTTGTGCTACAGCACGCTATTTTCACCAGGATTTCAGACAATCGTATTTCTGGTAGAACAACAGATTAACACGAGTTGGAAACAATGCTTGAAATATTGATGGTCAGCATATATGCTTTGCAACTTAGAGCTAAGTGTTCGAGTTTATCAGTGTGCTTCCCAAAATGTGTATAAAATACGCATTTTCAGTTCTGAATTTAAATCAAACTCTAAAGTGATCTATGATGGCCCAGGTCTTCCAATCTATGGATAATCGGAGACCTAACTGACTTTGGAAGATGCACAATGGGACCCCTTGGAAGTCTCAACACACTAGCTCCGTGGGAAATGCCCAGCAAAAGTCTCCAGTTCTGAGATAGAGTCAAAGACTATCGACAGTACTGAATTGTAACCTCGGAATTGTTAGACTCAAAAATCCTAGTCCAACTCCTGGGTAATTATACAATAGAGGTTCCTCCCACAAATCATTCACACTGACTCCCGAAAGTTCGCTCCAACCAGCCCTCGAATCAGACTAGTCCATGCCACGACTCCTGAGCTGTCAAACTAGCCACAAACCCAACGTAACTAACCTACAACCTAACCTGATTAGCTTCTACAACCAGCTGACTACCTCTCCCAACTTGACCCAAATGCCTATTCACCCCCCCCCCCCCCACCTTACTAGACCCCATGACCTGACTGCCCCCCCGACTATCACCCTGGATGACCACCTCTTTCCATGCTAAATCTTTGCTGTTAAAGTGCTTCAGCTAATAGTGAAATGTGCTTTTACTGGATAGAAAGACAGGCAGGGATAGACACACAGAGAGACTGTGGCCTTGTGGTAATGTCACTTTACTAGTAATTTGCCTGGTTCAAATTACAGATTTAAAATTAACAGTAAATCTGAAGTATAACGCTATAATGACACCAATAATGAGATTGTTTTGAAAACCCATTTGGTTCGTTAATATGACGTCCTCACCTGCACAGCAAGGTGATTAACTCGTAACTGCCTCTGAAATGGTCTAGGAAGCACGGGTGATGTTCTTGTTCTCAATGGCATCCACGCCACACATGCACTCTTCTGTGTAGATTGCATCAGATGCCATTTTGGCTAGGGTACCAGCGTGGGCATCTATTGCTGAAAGTATGCATGAGAGACAGATTCTGATATCAAGCAGTGGGTACTGCTGGCTTGATGTCAGTGGTGCCATTTGGAGCTCAATGCTCAAACTAATGCCTTTGCATAACCTTGTATGGCTGAATTTCCATTTAACAGCAGCATGGAACCACCCTCACCCAGGAACATTGTTGAAGGGATCAACTACTTTGTTGATTGATTTCCACTGGTGTTGCTGTGTTTGTAGAAGTTTTTGCAAGTTGAAATGAAATGAAAATCGCTTATTGTCACAAGTAGGCTTCAAATGAAGTTACTGTGAAAAGCCCCTAATCGGCACATTCCGGTGCCTGTTCGGGGAGGCTGGTATGGGAATTGAACCCGCGCTGCTGGCCTGCCTCGGTCTGCTTTACAAGCCAGCTATTTAGCCTGCTATGCTAAACCAGCCCCTATTTTTCTGTATCATTTGAAATGTACAGGGAATGTTGTAGCACATGTTATAGGATTTGGTATTGACATCAACAATTCTGCACAAGCCATTTGTTTCCAGACATGTGTGTAGTAGTATCTATTTCTCCGTGGCCTACAGCATGACGAAGAATGAACCAAGGTGATTGTAGAGCAGGACAAGCCCAGTTGGGGGCCCAGTCAACCATGTTAGGTGGAATCTGTAGGTGAGAAAAAAGTCCTGTCAAACGTGTTGGGACAGAATGTCACGCTGTCATTACCGAAACAACAGAAGGGAAGAAACTGGAATAATGGAACAGAGTTTTGGACAGGAAGAGGGATGTAAGGAAGTTTAGTCAAGTCAGCTGTGGGAGTTTGTGAGCTTACAATGAATTTTGGTTGATAGTCTATTCACAGAAATTGAGGCAAAAGTGGAGGTTGGGAAGCAAAGCCTCTGATTGACCAGGTTAAGGTGAGAGAAGGATGGAAATTGGAAGCAAAGTTGACAATTTTCCAGTTTAGAGTGGGCAACCGTACTGATTGATTGTACCAAAAGAGGTGAGATGGGGTCTGAGAAGGACTGGAATGTTCCACATATCTCACAAGGCAGGCAAAGCCAGTACCCATGAGATCCCACAGCAATAACCTTTACTTGAAGGGAGTGAGTAGATTTGCAAGGTCAGCCAAGCAGAGGAGAATGGTGGTGAATGAGGATGGTTTGTGCCTCCATTCATTGAAGGAGTGGAGAGCCCTCAGAGTATCCTGGTGGGGAATGGAGGTGTTGAAAGATTGGACGTCGATAGTGAAAAAGGAGATTATTAAGGGAGCGCATCAGAAGAGCCATGGATACAGGTGGGAAGAGAAAAAGGTTAGTATATTTAGGAATTAATCAGTTCAGTGAGGCAAGGACAAGGATAAAAAACAATGGCTTTACCAGAGTAGTCTTGTTTGTGGTTTGTGGCATTGAGAAGGAGAGAGGGTTGGGTTGGGAGACTGAAGTTGGAGATGTGGAGGGAAGGTAGTTAGGGGAGACTAAGTCAGTGACAGTCCTGGAAAGAATTGATTTGTGTTCAGTGATAAGGTCATGGTCAGAGGGAGGTTGGAGACGTTGTAAAATGTTGGCGTCCAGGTCCACAAGGCTACATTGTTTGCATTGACTGTGATGGCTATCCGCTCCAATTGGATTCTCGGAGATTGTCTGGGCAGCACCCTGATCGCCAATGGATAGCAGACCACTTCCTCCTTGTCCACTTCCTGTATCAAGGGCTCCAGTGCTGCATATGAGAACCTTGAAAAATATTCTCTGCCATGTTCTACCATTATAACGCCAGTGTTCTTCTTGCTTGGAATGTCTTCCCTCTTCACACTTAGCACCTGCTTCAGCTGGAATGCACCTCCCCTTTAAAAGATGCTGATTGGTTTTAAGCAATTCATGCTAGCTTTAACTGAGGTTAGCCTCGCACAAACCTGGGTTCCCTGCTGAGACATAGTGCTGGGCTGCAGTAAAGAATTATTTTAACTGGCAGGCTGCAGAATGTTTGCATGCAGCCTGCATTGACAGGAATGGGTCTGCGTTCATTGCACATCGCGATCCCCATGCACATTTTCAGGGGCTATTGAGTGTAGCCTGCAAAAACGTAGTGTTGCAAGACCATGGAACATAAACATGAGATTAAAGGGAAGACCATTAAATTCTATTGGAAGAAACAACAGGTAGTTACTTTAATCAAATGAAATTGGTATGTTCCACAATTTTAGGATGCAATTTGTATTCAAACTGACAAACTCTATCTCATTGCATCTTTAAGTACATTTCTTTATAAATATCAACTGACATTTTTGAAATCCAGCCATAAATCAACCTTTGGTCTAATTTATTATGTGAAACGTTCTCAGCCAGTTTAAGTCCAGCCTCAATCAGCTCATGCACAGAAACATACATACAGAATCAGAACATATTGATTGAACATTTTGTCACTCGATGGAGTATTTATTTTTATTTTAAAGGTAATACGTTATGAGAATTAGCCCATGTAAATGAAATTTGGATTCCTGAGGTGATGACACTGCTGAAAATCCTGACTGTCTGGCTAAAAGATAGATGTTTATGGTGAAGATAATTTCTGTGACAGAAAAATAATCCATATGATTTCCAATTAAGAAATGGGTAGCAGAAAATTAGGGTTAGGGTTAGCCATGAAATCATGGCTTGTTCTTGTGTGGAATATCCTATCGAACTTGCTTAATAGACTAATAATATATATTAAAGTGTAGGCAAATGCACCGAGAAGCCAGTTGCTGTTGGGGTCTCAATGTATACGCATCACCATACCTGAGTGTTACTCCTTGAAAATACAAGGTCTTTCTGGTGAATCATGATGTGACATTTTATTTTACACTATATCATTTTAGGACATGAAACTTTGCAGTACACATTTTAAAATTCAACACATTTGGAGTTCCATTATTCTTTTCAAATTAATATTGTTCAATTTATATAATTTTCAGAGTGTACAGTCACACTCCAGTGTTGATCGATGGAATAAAGAGAGAGCGAGATACACCAGCAAAAAATGGGCAGTGAATTGGCATCATATTTACAGCTTGCCCGATTTGTTTTCCATTAATAAAAAGAAAAATCAGTCAGGGAAGTCCGACGAACCACACTCATGTTCTGGTCCTGCCCCAGATTCGGGGAATGTGGAAAAGTGTGAGGTTATGCATTTTGGAAGAAGAAATGGAGGCATAGACTATTTTCGAAATGGTGAAATGCTGAGGAAATCAGAAGCATAAAGTGAGTTGGGGGTCCTTGTTCACAATTCTCTTAAGGTTGACGTGTAGGTTCAGTCAGCAGTTAGACAGGCAAATGCAATGTTAGCATTCATGTCGAGAGGGCTTGAATACAAGACCAGGGATGTACTTCTGAGGCTGTGTAAGGCTCTGGTCAGACCCCATTTGTGAGCAGTTTTGGGCCCCATATCGAAGGAAGGATGTGCTGGCCTTGGAAAGGGTCCAGAGGAGGTTCACAAGAATGATCCCTGGAATGAAGAGCTTGTCGTATGAAGAATGGTTGAGGGCTCTGGGTCTGTACTTTTTGGAGTTTAGAAGGATGAGGGGGGATCTTATTGAAACTTACAGGATACTACGAGGCCTGGATAGAGTGGACGTGGAGAGGATGTTTCCACTTTATAGGAAAAACTAGAAGCAGAGGACTAAAGGGACGATCCTTTTAAAACAGAGTTGAGGAGGAATTTCTTCAGCCAGATGATGGTGAATCTGTGGAACTCTTTGCCACAGAAGGCTGTGGAGGCCAAATCACTGAGTGTTTTTAAGACAGAGATAGATAGGTTTTTGATCAATAAGGGGATCAGGGGTTAAGGAGAATGGGGATGAGAAAAATATCAGCCATGATTGAATGGCGGAGCAGACTCGATGGGCCGATTGGCCTAATTCTGCTCCTATGTCTTATGGTCTTACGATCTAATTCTGCACAGACTTCGTTGAGGCTATGTCCAAGGTGGTGGGGGTGGAGATGGAGCCACGCCCACCTGTGGCAGTGTTCGGGGTGTCAGAGCACACAGAGCTCTGGACAGGGCAAAGGGGCGGCGCCCTGGCCTTCGGCTCACTGATCAGCAGCGGTGACTTCTGCAAGGATGGAGATAGGCAGCGCCATTCCGGGCCTCGGCATGGCTCTCAGATCTGGCCAAAGATCTGAGGCTAGAAATGATAAAATTCAAAATAAGAGGGTCCGAGGAGTGATTTCCTGGCACATAGACCATATTCACCAGCAAGTGGCAGGAAGGCTGAACCCCGACAAACCACTGTAAAACCCAAACACTAATGTATAAATGTAAATATTAAGTAGCATTGGAGCCCCAGTCACGGTTATGGTGACAGCGAGGGGCTCAAATCTTTTTGTCCTATTTTTGGTTATTATCACTGTTGTTGCATTGCCTTTTACCTGCAAAACACAGTTTCTTCTTTTGTTTTTCTGTATCTATAACTCCAAACACCAATAAAAATGCCTTTAAAAAAGAAAGCATATCAGATGAAGTGCAGTATTCCCTGCCAATTCGCTACCATCCTTTTTGTTCTACTACCCAAGACCCATTTCACCTGTGTTATGGGTCCGGGTTTACAGAACCCCAAAGTGTTTCATGGAGTTCAACCGACCCACAAGTTTTAATAGATTGTGGTGTGGGAAGCACACGGCGTACTTGCCAGGTGTGATACAGCAGAGATGGACAAATGGTTTTTAAAACAAAATAATGTTTATTCTATGAACTCAAGTTAACCTTTTAAAAACAAACATTGAATATCTTAATATCCATTACTTCAAAGCTAACCCCAAAAGACTACAACACTAAATAATCCTTCAAACTGTTCCTTTCAACATCCAAAAGACTTCAAACCTTCAAAAATAATAACACATTCGGTTACATTCAAATAGTCTTTGGATTTCAGAAATCAACAGACCAGCTCTGTGTTTCTTCCTGCAGCTCTCAGCAAAACACACAGACACTCCCAGCTGCCTTCTCAAACTTAAACTCAAAAAAGCAGAAGTGAGCTCAGCTCCCCCCTCTTTCCCCCCCCCCCCCCACCCTCTGACATCACTTCGGTAATATGATCAGCTCCATTTCTTAAAGGTACATTGCTTAAACATCCATTTCTTAAAGGTACTCTCACTTGACACCTGGAGCCAGAAATGTCTGACAATCTACAACCTTTTCAAAAAACACAAGTTGACTCGAGGACCTTTTTTGAAATATACTTTCTAAACGAGCGTACCTGCGCAGCCATTTTTTAATGAGACCAGGATGAGCATTCAAATGTTATACGCATGTTCCAGATGTGAGGTTGCCCATTAACATTGCTAAGGTTGAACAATAATGATAAGAGACACTTACAAAGCAATGCAGCAGGGGGCATTTCTGCAGCACGCAAACATACATTCGATCAACATACATATCTTGCTAATAACAAACACGAGTATTTTGCAGCTCACATAAGATATTAAATAAGATGTCATTGAATTATATAAGATCATGAGACGACTTCATAGGGTGGATATCAGGAGGGTGTTTATTTTGTAGGGGAGACTAGAACTAAGAATATGAGGCCTCCCTTTTCAGACAGAGATTAGGAGAAATTGTTTCTCTCAGAGGATTGTTCGTCTGTGGAGTTTACTTGCCCAGAAACAATAGAAGCTGGGTCATTGAATTTATTCAAGACAGAGTTTGATAGATTTTTGATAGACAAAGGAGTCGAGTGTTATGAGGAGCAGACAGGAAAGTGGAGTTCGTACCACAACTAGATCAGCCATGATCTTATCGAATGGCAGAACTGGCTTGAAGGGCCGAATGGCCTTCTCCTGCTTCTTAAGTCGTGTGTTCCTCTAGTTAAGCCCCCTGAATCTATTTCTTAATGTTCCTTACTTTGAGAGGACAGAATTAAAACATTTCTAGCTGCACCCATACAATATGGCAAGTTCTCAGTTTGACAAACATCACCCTCTGCTGCTGGAATAAGAGTTCTTTATCCCCTCTGATTATTTCCTCCGACCATTTTAAACGTGATTTTTGCTTATTTTATTCGAAGACCTTGCTCACAAATTTAAATTCAATTACAGAAATTATTTGCATGCCCTTCCTCCTGTGACTATCTCCCAGTGACCAACCGTCCTGGGTTTAACTGCATGTATCTTTTGTCTTTACTCTTAAGTCATGGGCTCTCTGCCAAGAAACATTAATCCTTAGAGGACGAGGAAGTGATTTGCCCATGTAGGGATATCAGTCAAAATATGCTGTTGGAAAAATAAACACTTCTCAGATGATATTCTGGTACAGTACATTATAATACCAACACGCTGTGCCCAGGAATGTACTAGGGCACAAATTTGTGTCTACAATTCCTCATGTTGAACTCCTGATTAAAGCTACGCTATCCTGGGGAGAATAATATGAAGGAGGGTTCCTCCTCGGGGCCAGCAGAGTCACTGTGCATATTAGTGGAACCCAGGAAACATTTCACTTGCATTATCCCAACAAATAACGATGTATGGCATGGGTATAGTCAAGAAAGGAGGACAAACAGACTGCACATCAAAATAGATTAGATTGTAGTGCCATCAAAATTCGCTGAATAATAGATTTTCCTGGAAAGTGGGTAGTTCAATAATGCATTAGTATATGAGCGCTGCCCATGGGCTCGGACCTATGAGGTCCATATAGCAAATTCATGATCTGAGTTTGTCACAATAGAACATAGAACATTACAGCGCAGTACAGGCCCTTTGGCCTTGCGCCGACATTTGAAACCACTCTAAAGCCCATCTACACTATTCCCTTATTGTCCATATGTCTATCCAATGACCATTTGAATGCCCTTAGTGTTGGCGAGTCCACTACTGTTGCAGGCAGGGCATTCCACGCCCTTACTACTCTCTGAATAAAGGACCTACCTCTGACATCTGTCTTATATCTATCTCCCCTCAATTTAAAGCTATGTCCCCTCGTGCTAGACATCACCATCCGAGGAAAAAGGCTCTCACTGTCCACCCTATCCAATCCTCTGATCATCTTGTATGCCTCAATTAAGTCACCTCTTAACCTTCTCTCTAACGAAAGCAGCCTCAAGTCCCACAGCCTTTCCTCATAAGATCTTCCCTCCATACCAGGCAACATTCTGATGAATCTCCTCTGCACCCTTTCCAATGCTTCCACATCCTTCCTATAATGGCGACCAGAATTGCACGCAATACTCCAAATGCGGCCGCACAGAGTTTTGGACAGCTGCAACATGACCTCATGGCTCCGAAACTCAATCCCTCTACCAATAAAAGCTAACACACCGTACACCTTCTTAACAACCCTCTCAACCTGGGTGGCAACTTTCAGGGATCTCTCTGCTCATCCACACTGCCAAGAATCTTACCATTAACCCAGTACTCTCTCTTCCTGTTATTCCTTCCAAAATGAATCACCTCACACTTTTCTGCATTAAACTCCATTTGCCACCTTTCAGCCCAGCGCTGCAGCTTATCTATGTCCCTCTGTAACTTGTAACATCCTTCCGCATTGTCCACAACTCCACCGACTTTAGTGTCATCTGCAAATTTACTCACCCATCCTTCTACGCCCTCCTCCAGGTCATTTATAAAAATGACAAACAGCAGTGGTCCCAAAACAAATCCTTGTGGTACACCACTAGTAACTGGACTCCAGTCTGAACATTTCCCATCAACCACCACCCTTTATCTTCTTCCAGCCAGCCAATTTCTGATCCAAACTGCTAAATCACCCTGAATCCGTATTTTCTGCAGTAGCCTACCGTGGGGAACCTTATCAAACGCTTTACTGAAATCCATATGCACCACATCAACTGCTTTACCCTCATCCACCTGTTTGGTCACCTTCTCAAAGAACTCAATAAGGTTTGTGAGGCATGTCCTACCCTTCACAAAACCGTGTTGACTATCTCTAATCAAATTATCCCTTTCCAGATGATTATACACCCTATCTCTTATAAACCTTTCCAAGATTTTTCCCACAACAGAAGTAAGGCTCACTGGTCTATAGTTACCGGGGTTGTCTCTACTCCCCTTCTTGAACAAGGGGACAACATTTGCTATCCTCCAGTCTTCTGGCATTATTCCTGTAGACAATGATGACTTAAAGATCAAAGCCAAAGGCTCAGCAATCTCCTCCCTAGCTTCCCAGAGAATCCTAGGATAAATCCCATCCAGCCCAGGGGACATATCTATTTTCACACTTTCCAGAATTGCTACCACCTCCTCATTATGAACCTCAAGCCCTTCTAGTCTAGTAGCCTGAATCTCAGTATTCTCCTCGACAACATTGTCTTTTTCCTGTGTCAATACTGATGAAAAATATTAATATAGCACCTCTCCTATCTCCTCGGACTCCAAGCACAACTTCCCACTACTGTCCTTGACTGGCCCCACTCTTACCCTAGTCATTCTTTTATTCCTGACATATCTATCGAAAGCTTTAGGGTTATCCTTGATCCTACCTGTCAAAAAGTTCTCATGTCCCCTCCTGGCTCTTCTTAGCTCTCTCTTTAGGTTCTTCCTAACTCTCTCTTTAGGTTCTTCCTAGCTAACTTGTAACTCTTGAGCGCTCTAAATGAACCTTCATGTCTCATCTTAACATAAGCCTCCTTCTTCCTCTTGACAAGTGTTTCGACTGCATTAGTGAACCACGGTTCCCTTGCTCGACCACTTCCTCCCTGCCTGACAGGTACATACTTATCAAGGACACGCAGTAGCTGTTCCTTGAACAAGCTCCACATTTCCATTGTGCCCAACCCCTGCAGTTTCCCTCTCCATCCGATGCATCCTAAGTCTTGCTTCATCGCATCATAATTGCCTTTCCCCCAGATATAACTCTTGCCCTGCGGTATATATCTATCCCTTTCCATCACTAAAGTAAACGTAATCGAATTGTGGTCACTATCACCAAAGTGCTCGCCTATCTCCAAATCTAACACCTGTCCTGGTTCATTACCCAGTAGCAAATCCAATATGGCCTCGCCCCTCTCGTTGGCCTATCTACATACTGTGTCAGGAAACCCTCCTGCACACATTGGACAAAAATGGACCCATCTAAAGTACTCGAACTATAGCGTTTCCAGTCAATATTTGGAAAGTTAAAGTCCCCCATAACAACTACCCTGTTGCTTTCGCTCCTATCCAGAATCATTTTTGCAATCCTTTCCTCTACATCTCTGGAACTTTTCGGAGGCCTATGGAAAACCCCTAACAGGGTGACCTCTCTTTTCCTGTTTCTAACCTCAGCCCATACTACCTCAGTAGAATAGTCCTCATCAAACGTCCTTTCTGCCACCGTAATACTGTCCTTGGCTAACAATGCCACCCCTCCCCCTCTTTTACCACCTTCCCTGAGCTTACTGAAATATCTAAACCCCGGCACCTACAACAACCATTCCTGACCCTGCTTTATCCATGTCTCCGAAATGGCCACAACATCGAGTCCCAGGTACCAACCCATGCCGCAAGTTCACCCACCTTATTCCGGATGCTCCTGGCATTGAAGAAGACACAATTTAAACCATCTTCCTGCCTGCCGGTACACTCCTGCAACTTTGAAACCTTACTCATGACCTCACTACTCTCAACCTCCTGTATACTGGAGCTACAATTCAGGTTCCCAAGCCCCTGCTGAACTAGTTTAAACCCTCCCGAAGAGCATTAGCAAATTTACCCCCCAGGATATTTATACCCCTCTGTTCCAGGTGTAGACCATCCCGTTTGTAGAGGTCCCATCGACCCCAGAATGAGCCCCAATTATGCAGAAATATGAAACCCTTCCTCCTGCACCATCCCTGTAGCCACGTGTTCAACTCCTCTCTCTCCCTATTCCTCGTCTCGCTATCACATGGCACGGTTAACAACCCAGAGATAATAACTCTTTGTCCTAGATCTAAGTTTCCACCCTAGCTCCCTGAATTCCTGCCTTACAACCCTATCCCTTTTCCTACCTATGTCATTGGTACCTATGTGGACCACCTGCCCCTTAAGGATCCCGAAAACCCGATCAGAGACATCACGCACCCTGGCACCTGGGAGGCAACACACCAACCGTGAGTCTCTCTCGTTCCCACAGAATCTCCTATCTATCCCCCTAAATATGGAGTCTCCAATGACTAATGCTCTACTCCTCTCCCCCCATCCCTTCTGAGCAACAGGGACAGACTCTGTGCCAGAGACCTGTACCCCATGGCTTACCCCTGGTAAGTTTCCCCCCCCCGCAACAGTATCCAAAGTGGTATACTTGTTATTAAGGGGAACAACCACAGGGGATCCCTGTACTGACTGCTTCCTCCCAGCCCCTCTCACCGCCACCCATCTATCTTTATTCTTCGGAGTTACTGCATCCCTGAAGCTTCTATCTATGACCACCTCTGCCTCCTAAATGATCCGAAGTTCATCCAGCTCCAGCTCCAGTTCCCTAACGCGGTTTCTGAGGAGCTGGAGATGGGTGCACTTGCCACAGATGAAATTAGCAGGGACACTGACGGCGTCCCTCACCTCAAACATTCTGCAGGAGGAACATTGCACTACCTTCCTTACCATCCCCTCTAGATAAAAAAAGAAAGAAAGAGCTTACCTGTTATTCACTCCCATCCTCAGCAAGCACTCACTCAGCAACCTCTGTGCCCCGCTCTACTGCCCTCTGCTGGATGCTTGTCTTCACTTGAACAGCTAGGGTCGCTTGCTCAGGTACACCTTCAAGTTAGGGTGAGCACACGGACGTATGCAAATTTTCCCCGCAACAGCCAATCAGCAACTCCGCTCTACTGCCCTCTGTTGGATCAATGATGGAGAAAAATCCAAATTCTGTGTGAAGATATAAAACTTTTAAAGAACTCATGTGTTTTAAAAATGAACATACAAGTCAAAGGTGGCCGAGGATGTAAATTTCCTAATCTTTAATAATCTTTATTGTCACAAGTAGGCTCACATTAACACTGCAATGAAGTTACTGTGAAAAGCCTCTAGTCGCCACATTCTGGCGCCTGTTCGGGTACACGGAGGGAGAATTCAGAGTATCCAATTCACCGAACAGCCCGTCTTTTGGGACTTGTGGGAGGAAACTGGAGCACCCGGAGGAAACCCACGCAGACACAGGGAGAATGTGCAGACTCCACACAGACAGTGACACAAGTGGGAATCGAACCTGGGACCCTGGAGCTGTGAAGCAACAGTGCTACCCACTGTGCTACCGTGCCACCCAGAATAAATTCTGAGAATGTGAATTCAGTCACTGTTTGAATTGCTCCAGTGTGGGTGATAGTGAGACAGAGACAATGGAATGTTCATGTCCCATCTCAGACAGGCATTTGAAAGGAAGAGGCCATGGAAACATGCATTGCCATCTCCTGTGGAGACAGTGGAAGTTGATTATCATCTCAGTAGGAATGATACCCTGCAAGTTATGTTCTAGACCTGTGTGTGGATTTCTACCTTCCAGACATCGATGAAAGACTGCAAAACTTGGTCAGCGTGGATGAGTGTTAGGTGTGTCTGAGTATGTGGCACAGAAACTAAAATACAGCAGATTCCCACCTTGCCCTGGCAGGTATAAATATCAGTCTTGACCTCTCTCTGCTTGCTGAAGCAAGCCAAGTTGCTGAAGCAAGCCAAGTCAGCAACGCCAAGATGAAAAGGATGCAGGACAACTTCTGAGCTAAACTGGAATCTCAAAAAACGACTCAACTGCTGAAGTTAGCGCTAGTGGAATCTCAAATCTCAAATATCCGCAATGTTTCATTGCCTATTCCTCACAGACAAATCAAAGACTGATACTTATATCTTTTTTCTTAATTTTTGGTCTCACATCTCATTTCTAATCTGCGTGAATGTATGTGCATGTGGCTTACTGTATTCCTTGCATTCAGTAGCTAACAAATCCATTATTTCTTTAACTCAGGAAAACCTGGTTGAATTGCCTTCTTTTAAAGCATAAATATATTGAGATTGGGAAAGGTATCCACAAGGGAAGGGATTCTTTTGGAAGTAATCTTGTTGCGACAAACCAAGGGGGTTGAATTATAAAAGGGAGCCAGTTCATCCCCTTCCCCTCACCCTGGGGCATGACAGTTTGGTGGGTATCCTATCTGGAATTGAAATAAATGGGGCTGGTGCTGAGATATTTCACACGGAGGGTAACAAATTTGGGGACCTCATCTGGGGACCAGTCATGACAAATTGAAGGATCTTGAGATTTTGCCTGGGGACCGGTTGTAATAAAATGAACCATTGGGTTCAGATCAGAGATTAATCTGTCAGGAACTAGAGGTAGTTGTAAGTAATCTATATTTGCATTTTTGGATATTAGACATAAATTTAAACTTAATTTGTGTTACTGCTATTGTGTGCTGAGAAAGAGTTGAAACATGAGTTCATTTTAAACAAAGTTGCCTGCATGTAAGTGGGTTTTGGTTTCATTTCAAATTAATGCCTGCATTGTGGTTAAAGGGTTAACAATGTAAAAGTAAACAGGGTTAAAGAAAGACTAAGCAGTTGCTTAGCGACCAGGAGGCACCTTAAGTTAGAAAGAACTTGAGTTTAGTTTTAAGCTGGACCCAGAAGAAGCTGGACAGGACAAGGGAGCTGCAAAAGGCAGACTTCCCAAAAAACAAGAGAAAGTTCAGATAGCCAGGGACTCAGGACAAAAAGAATGAACAGGAAGACAGTTATGTTCAAGGAACAAAGAACAAGAAACTGAAGAAGGTCCTGTTCAGGAGAATTTCAGTAAAAGGCAGAGAAAATACTTAAATTAAAGAGACAGATGCAGTAAGCATCTAGACAACAGAGTGAAATCAAAAGTTTGGTGACATCTTACTACAGCCTGTGAAGCAGTGGTGTTCTGTTGGCATGCTGTGTATCTGAGAGATTGTATAGAAACTTGAATGCATGTGGCAATGCAAAGGAGAGAAATATTGAAAGGAGAGATTGAAATCCAGGAAGTGGACCCTTGATGAAGGCATCCGAGAGAGGTTGTTTTTTGACAGTAGATTCTAAGGCGTGTTTTTGGAGGGAGGAGTTTGGAAACATTCATGTGGAGTTCCAGCGAGACCAGTTCGCTCTCATGTGACAAACATTTTGATGATAAAATCCACAGAAATTATATTGGGAGGCATCTTTTACTTGGTTTCGAGTGTGGTGTGTCTGACCACAGTTGGCCTGTTGCTTTACATGAATTGTGTACTTATTGAGAACCTTATAAAATATATTTTGTAAATTGTGTTATCCTTAAAATTCCAGGTACATCCGTGACGATACAGGTCAGGTGAAAGGAGTATTGTGTTCTGGTCAATCGTTTCATGTTTAAAAGGATTAAAGTTAATTGGCTGTCCCGTTAGCTCTCTTCACCACATCTTAAACAGAGAAATAAAAATTACAGTCTGGAGCCAGGGTTCCATTCTGGGACCTTACTGTCAAGTAGTAACATCAGCTGAGATTGAAACAAATCCCAGTACTCAACTATAGAAAAAAGGAAGATCTTGCATCGCAAGCTGTTGTAAAGCACATCTGCACGACAACCAGAGATCAAATTTGATCTACAAAATTACTTGTTTGTGTTGGCATGCTGTAGTGTCATTATCCAAAAGTCCCCTCTTCAGTGTCTTGATGTAAGCACTTCACCCAGCGAGCATTACAAATTCGGGTGCAATCTGTTCATAGCTTAGTGTTGAGCATTCATAGATCATAGAATCCTTACAGTGCAGGAGGCCATTCGGCCGATTGAGTCTGCACCGACCCTCTGAAAGAGCACTCCACCCAAGCTCACTTCCCTGCCCTATTCTTATATTCCCTTCACCTTACCTACACATCCCTGGACTCCAAGTGGCAATTTATCATGGCCAATCCACCTAACCTGCACATCTTTGGACTGTAGGAGGAAACCGGAGCACCCGGAGAAACAGGGAGAATGTGCAAATTCCATACAAACTGTCGCTTGAGGCCAGAATTGAACCTGGATCCCTGGTGCTGTGATGCAGTAGTGCTAACCACTGTGCCACCGTGCCACCCCTAAACCTAATTCTAAGGCTAGAAAATTTTGGGCAGCAAATACCTAAATCTGAGATCGACATCCTTGTAGATGAAACAGATGCTGAAGAAGAAAATCTGGGCCTCTGTGTCCCTCTTGTCTGATAGATGGGCTCTTTGAGTGAAATGTTGCATAAGGGTTGATTCAATGCACAAGCAATAAATCCCATTTGTACATCCCCGAGTCGTGTTGAAGCCTAGATTTTATGGTCGAGTGTTTTGGGCACACCGTTGGCATGGAATGATATTCCCTGGCCCAGAGATCTGGCCTGACATTTACTCTTCTAATTTCTCTGGGTCATTATGTTGTAGAATTGAACTACCTCGCCAATACAGGTACTGGCTACAGGAAATCCTGGGTTGCATCAATCAACCTTAGAACTCTGAGATTCTGGAAGAGGCATTTAAACAGTGCAAGTGAAGGGAAATACACTGGAGAATGTATTTTGCACTTTTGCCAGCCCAATTCTAGACCACTGATGCTCAGGCAGTACAAAATGGGGGGAGAGAGGCAATGAAGCCAGGATATTTTACACCTCCTCCAACCCCAGATTCAATGGGGAGGAAGATAAGGTGTTGGAGAATGGGGAATTGGGGTTGGATGAGCCAGTCACAAACAGCCCATCCAGAAAAGGAATTCTGTCAGATGTCACATTCTCTTTCCCTCCTCCTTCTCTTCCTCCTCCTACTTGCTGAGTATCTGGTGGAAAGTGCAGTGCCCTCAATATTGTGACTTTGAGCAGGATGCAACGGTGGCGTCCACTCTGGAGAGTACTTCAATGCAGCTCTAGAGTAGTCCAGATTTTTGTGAGCATCTCCTCAATAAATGAGAGATGATGCACACACTGTTCCTGGCTTACGTTGAGGGAAGGGAATTGCTCCTTGAAGCCCCTCGGTTGATGTGGCCTTCTACTCAGAGCCCTACTTCAATTCCTCCTTCTTTCCCTTTGAGCAGTTCATCCTCCTTTGTGTTGCCTCCGCTCATTCTGCCCTGTCATGCTGTGGTCCAAAATTACTGCAGCAGTATCTGGGAGCAAGTGCTTTGTGCAAAATCCTTGAAGTCAGGCCAAGGTCTTTCAGCACTACTTATAGGCTTCAGCAATATTAAATAACACTACAAACCACCAAGCAATTGTATAAACTCTGGAGCAGTCAGTGGAAATCAATCAACAACTAATCTAAAAGTAATTGGTAGCCCCTTTAAATAGCACTGATGGGATGTCCTTATTGCTGCTGAATACATGTTTAAGAGAGGACATTCAGAGAATGCATGTTTAAGAGAGGGCATTAGCTGGAACATTGAAGTTGAAAATAGCAATGCCAGAGTCAAGTAAGCATTAAATGCTGACTGATGTGATGATCTTACCACTGTCACAATCTTACCGCTGTGCATTCCTCTGGTGTATGCTTGCAGCACTTGTAATAGCGACCTCACCAAAATGTTGTATGCATGTGGAGCAGATGCTTAGACCTGACATGGTACCCGTAGCAGTTTACAAAAAAACAGCTCAATGCAGCCAAAATTTGTGGTAGGGATGTAGATGAACCAACAGAATGGACATGCAGATAGAATTAAATACAGAAAGGTGTGAAGTGATGCATTTTGAGAGGAAGAACAGGGAGAATCAATATAGATTAAATGGTACAGTTCTAAAATGTGTGCAGGGATAGGGGGACGTAGGGTTTCACATGCATAGATCTTTGTAGATGGCAGGACATATTGAAGGAGCAGTTAACCAAGCATATGGGATCTTGGGCTTCATTAATAGAGGTGTTGAGGACAAACGCAGGGGAGCTATGTGAACCTGCAAAAAAAAACTGGTTAGGCCACAATAAGAGTATTGCATACAATTCTGGTACCACACTTTAGGGTGGGTATGAGGATCCTTGAGAGTACAAAGGATATTTGCTCAGGGGTAAGGGATTTTAGCTCCAAGTTTAGGTGGAAGAAGCTGGGGGTTCTTAGACCAAAGATTATTGAGAGGAGATCATATACAAGAGGTGTTCAAAATTATGACTGGTTTAAATAAGACCGAGAAATAAAAGCTGTTAGCATTATCTTATGGCATGAGGATGAGGGGACACAAATTTAAGGTTTTGGGTAAGAAATTAAGGGTGGAATATGAGGAAGAACCTTCTTTACACGGCATGGGAATGAACTGGAACTTGCTGCATCTAAATATGGGGAAGCGGAATGATTTCCCAAAGAAGTTAGATGGACATTTGTGGGAAATAGGGCTAAGGTGATAATGTGAGGAACTGGAACTGATTGGATTGCTCTTGGGAGAGTCGGCATGGACTCGGTGGGGTGAATGGCCTACTTCTGTGTCATTATGAGTAAATCGTCATAGTCCCAGATGAATATAGGCTGCTTTTCCCTTTGAGGGGGAGAACTGACTGGTGGCGATTTAACCCGAGGATCACCCCTCAGGCGAGGGGCAAGGTTGAGAAGGCGGGGCCTCAACCGGTATGGGAATTGAACCCATGCTGTTGGCCCCTCTTTGCATCACAAACCAGCTGTCCAGCCAACTGAGCTAAACTGGCCCCCATGGGTAGGATGTAACTGCACAATTATCCACATTGTCAGGTAGATGCCAGTGTTGTAGCTATATTGAACAGTTTAGTTAGGGACACGGCTAATTCTCGAGCACATGTATTCAATATTAAAGCTGGACATTGTTAGGGCTCTTGGAGTCAGTAGAATAAAATTGGAATATGATCAAAATAATGACAAATGAAATTCAATGCAAGCAATGTGCAATATTACCAACAGCTAGCGAAAAGTCAAAAAAGTATAAAACTATACAGACCATTGACTGAGGCACTGGAAATGTCCTCAACAATCTACCTGTTACAGGTGCAGCTGCAGGTGACAGCATAGGTAGGAGTGATCAATACTTGTGAATAGAGCCCAGTATTCACACTGATAATACATGCCATTGTGTAGAGTGGCACTACCACCATGCTAAATTGGGTAGACTCAGCACAGATCTAGTTGTTCAAAACCAGGCATCCATGCGGTACATCATCAGCGCCAAAATCGTTTTCAGCCACAATCTGTAACCAACTGACCTGGCATATATCTCACTCTACCACTACCCTCCACCCTGGTTCAATGAAGAGTGCAGGAGGGCATTCTAGGAGCAGCACCAGGCACACTTAAAAATGAGGTGTCAACCTAGTGAAGCTACAACACAGGACTGTTTGCATCCAGACAACAAAAGTTCTACACAATAGACAGATTCAGGTGATCCCACAACCAACAAATAGATTAAAGCTCTGAAACCCTGCCACATCCAGTTATGAATGGTGGCGGACAATTAAACAGAGGAGGTCGTTCCACAAACATCACAATCCTCAATGATGGGGGAACCTAGCACATTGATGCAAAAGACCGGGTTGAAGCATTTGCAACCATCTTCATCCATTCATACATCTTGGCCTCCTCCTGAGGTCCCTAGCATCACAGATGCCAATTGTACTGAATACTGCAAAGGCTATGGGCTCCGGTAATAGTACTGAAGACTTGTACTCTTGAACTAGCTGCGTCCCTAGACAAGCTGTTCCAGTATAGCTGCAACATATCTACCCGACAATGTGGAACATAGGCCAGGTGTGCTCTAGGAAGAAAAAACAGGATAAATCTAATCCGGTCAATCACTCCGTCTCCTTTTGATCATCGGCAAAGTGTTGGAAGATGTCAGCGGCAGTGTTATCAAGCGACACTTAGTAATAACCTGTTCAATAATGCTCAGTTTGATTTCCATCGGCCACTTGGCTCCTGACCTCACTACAGTGGATTAAATGTGGACAAAAGAGGTGAGGTAAGAGTCATTGCCCTTGACATCAAGACAGTGACTTCCATCATGAGGCCAGAAGTGGGGCTGTTCCCTGAAGATGGCATAACATTCAGTACCATTTGCAACTCCTCATACTGAAACAGCCCATGTTCATATTCAGCAAGGCCTTGACAACAGTCATGCGTGGGCTGATAAGTGGCAATTAACATTTCACATCACACAAATGCCAGGCAATGATCAACTCCAATAAGAGAGAATCAAACCATTGCCCCTTGACATTCAATAGCATTGCCATCACAGAATCGCCCACCATCATGAGGATTACCATTGACCAGAAACTGAACTGGACCAGTCATATAAATACTGTGGCTACAAGAGCAGGTTGGAGGCTCGGAATTCTGTGTTGAGTAATTCACCTCCTGACTCCACACAGCCCATCTACCACCTACAAGACACAAAATCTGGACTGTGATGGAATACTCTCCACTTGCTTGGATGAGTGCAGCTCCAACAACACTCAAGAAGCTCCACACCATCCAGGACAAGCAGCCCACACGATTAGCATCCCATCGACAATCTTAAACATTCACTCCCTCCATCACCAATGCACCATGGCAGCAGGGTGTATTATCTACTAAATACACTCATTTGACAGCATCTTCCAAATCTGTGACTTTTACCACCTGAGATGGACAAAGGCATCGGAACACTACCACCTGCATGTTCCACTCTAAGCCACACACCACCTTGATTTGGAACTATATTGCTGTTCCTCCATTGTCACTGCATCAGAATCCTGGAACTCCCTTCCTCACAGCACTGTGGAAGTCCCAGCACCTGATGGACTTTGAGCGTTTCAAGAAAGCATCTCATTCACAAGGCAATAAGGGATGGGAAGCAAATGCCAGTGACACTCAATTTCCATGACAGAATATTTTTCAAAAATCACCCAGAAAGGAAAAATGGGAACCATGTGCACTCGATAGATAATGTTGAAATGACAAATGACGAAGTTAAATTCTTCTTGGTTCAAACTCGCAGCATGTTTGACCAGTGCAGAAAAGAGATCAACAAAAACAATTGGTGATCCATACAGATAACACAGTAGAACACAAATCGAGTGGTTAAGATTGGTTATATTATTCCACCATTGCCAAGCATATCCTTCATAGTCTCCCTCATAGGCAGCTCCTCGGAGTTGAGGATAATTTGCTTCCACTGGTAACACTGCACAGTCTGTAGCCTCTGCCACATACCATACATGTAGTGCCAGAAAGGGTGGGTAGGTTCTTGTTTTTAGCTTTGTATGACCCCTCCGGTGCCTTGATTTTGTCTCTGTATGTCCCGAAAGAAGTCTCTTGGTGTTTTTGGTGCCTTTACTGATTTTGATCAATCACAAGCCTGGGTCTTCCATGAGGTGGCGGGGAAGTTTGATCTCTTCAGGGATGCTGTGAGGAGACCCCTAAAGTGTTCTGCTGTCCTCCTGGGAGTTTCTTGCCACAACTAAGTTCGGAGTGAAGCAAATGTTTCGGCAGTCAGGTATCAGGCATCTGAATGACATGTTCTGCCCTGCCAAGCTGGAGTTCCACCAGCCTGGCATATACACTCATCCCAGCAGTGAAACCAGGACCATTCTGCTGGCTCAAGTGTTGTAATCATTCACTGAGCCATTCCTTAGAATTTATTCAGCCCCCGACTGCTGATAAAATAGCAGCTAGCCACATCAAGAAGGTACTATGATGGAATTCTGCTCCTACCTAGTGTGTCTCAGCATGGGGGTCACGAGGAACCATAGGGACTGGTAGGGCAGAGGAGGTGCCAATAATGGGATATGGTGAGTGTGTGGAGGTGAGTGTGTGTGAGGAGTTACTGCAGGAGGGTCTTTGTGTTTTTTATTGATGAAGTCCCACAGCAGTCCCGTAACAGCCTCCCCGAACAGGCGCTGGAATGTGGCGACTAGGGGCTTTTCACAGTAACTTCATTTGAAGCCTACTTGTGACAATAAGCGATTTTTCATTTTTCTTTCACTGACGTGGCCCATGTAAACAGCCCACCCCGGTAGTTGCCACCCCCCACCCCCAAATGAAAATCCCATCCTTGTGGGCAATTTCACCTGAGGTGGGTGGTCCGGTTTGGGAAAGTTCCCGCCTCCCACTACTTGCCTATTGGATTAAAATCTCACTAAAAGAGTTTATTTTGGCCGGCAATGGCATTAACGAAAAAGAGAGTGAATTACAATATTAAGAATTAACAAAGCGATAAAGAGACCTTATTATGGGTTGCTGCAAGTGCAGCTTTTCCTAATTTTTCTGTTGTTTCACTCTGCAACACAAAGGTTTCTTTTTATCATATAAAACTGTGGTAGTGGACACTAAAAAGGTGACATATTTTCGTATTGTTATTGCACAGTTATCCATCTTGAATAATTCTCTAATGACTCCTGCTCCTAGGTCATGTGTTCTAGGGAGGCTACGCTCTGGCTGATTTTGCAATCCAGCTCTTGGCCTGTAACATTGTAGGTAGCAGATGAGGAACACATCAGCCATAATTGAATGGCGGTGTAGACTCGATGGGCCGAATGCCCCCCCCCCCCCCCCCACCCAAAAGGTTAGGTGGGGTTACTGGGTTACGAGTAGAGGCGTGGGCTTAAATGGGGTGCTCTTTCCCCAAGGGCCGATGCAGACATGATGGGCCTAATGGCCTACCTCTGCACTGTAAATTCTGTGATTCTATGATTCTCTAACCTATGACTTTACCATAACAAACATCTTATAAAGATTACTCCAGTTTGTAATTTTATATTCATGCAGCCAGGATGTGGCAGTACCGAGAAGAAATGTCCCCAAAACACTTTTTGGAAATGTGCATTTTCTTCCTTGTGCGGCCACAACAATATTAATTTGCGACATGAGAGGCATTGCAAAGTTCTCGCATCTGATGATATCATTCAAACAAATATCACATACGGCAAAAGTTATTAATTTGTGAATAAACGGGGAGTAAAACCTGTCCCTACTCCACTCCGAGGTCCCCACCTGCTTCAAGAAGACCAGCATCATACCGGTACCAAAGAAGAACCAGGCAACGTGCCTCAATGACTACCGACCAGTGGCCCTGACTCCAGTCGTAATGAAGTGCTTCGAGAGGTTGATCATGAAGCGCATCACCTCCATACTCCCAGAACGCCTTGATCCACTGCAATTCGCATACCGCTGCAACTGGTCCACATCAGATACCATTTCCCTGGCCCTACACTCATCCCTAGAGCATCTCGAAAACAAGGACTCCTACATCAGACTCCTATTTATTGACTACAGCTCCGCCTTCAACACCATAATCCCAGCCAAGCTCATATCAAAGCTCCAAAACCTAGGACTTGGCTCCCCACTCTGCAACTGGATCCTCGATTTTCTGACCAACAGACCACAATCAGTAAGAATGAACAACAACACCTCCTCCACAATAGTCCTCAACACCGGCGCCCTACAAGGCTGCGTACTTAGCCCCCTACTCTACTCCCTGTACACACACGACTGCGTGGCAAAACTTGTTTCCAACTCCATCTACAAGTTTGCTGACGATACGACCATAGTGGGCCGGATCTCGAATAACGACGAGTCCGAATACAGGAGGGAGATAGAGAATCTAGTGGAGTGGTGTAGCAACAACAATCTCTCCCTCAATGCCAGCAAAACTAAAGAGCTGGTAATTGACTTCAGGAAGCAAAGTACTGTACACACCCCTGTCAGCATCAACGGGGCCGAGGTGGAGATGGTTAGCAGTTTCAAATTCCTAGGGGTGCACATCTCCAAAAATCTGTCCAGGTCCACCCACGTCGACACTACCACCAAGAAAGCACAGCAGCGCCTATACTTCCTCCGGAAACTAAGGAAATTTGGCATGTCCACATTAATCCTTACCAACTTTTACAGATGCACCATAGAAAGCATCCTATCGGGCTGCATCACAGCCTGGTATGGCAACTGCTCAGCCCAGGACCGCAAGAAACTTCAGAGAGTCGTGAACACCGCCCAGTCCATCACACAAACCTGCCTCCCATCCATTGACTCCATCTACACCTCCCGCTGCCTGGGGAAAGCGGGCAGCATAATCAAAGATCCCTCCCACCCGGCTTACTCACTCTTCCAACTTCTTCCATCGGGCAGTAGATACAGAAGTCTGAGAACACGCACGAACAGACTCAAAAACAGCTTCTTCCCCACTGTCACCAGACTCCTAAATGACCCTCTTATGGACTGACCTCATTAACACTACACCCTGTATGTATGCTTCATCCGATGCCAGTGCTTATGTAGTTACATTGTATATGTTGTGATGCCCTATTATGTATTTCCTTTTATTCCCTTTTCTTCTCATGTACTTAATGATCTGTTGAGCTGCTCGCAGAAAAATACTTTTCACTGTACCTCGGTACACGTGACAATAAACAAATCCAATCCAATCCAATCCAACATGTGGCTTTAGTATTTCCAGCATTGGTACTCCTGCTTGGTTGCAGACTAAAGTGCAACTATTTAATATGTTGGGTTAACACTCGACTAGCAAATGTACTTTGGAAGTTATTTATACTTTTAGTACAGGGTAGAACGAGCCCTGCCTATCTGTCCTTGCCAGTACTATATACACATTATAAACCACCACCTTGACAAACACGAGGGCAGAGTCACGAGGTGACATGGGTCTGCTGGCAAGGCCTCAGCATCATCTCTTTTCGGAGGGCTGCCACATCCTGTGTCACAGCTTCCGAAGTCAGATTGGCCTTCATGAAAATGAACCCTTGGAAAGCAATGGGTCCTGACCGAGTCCCTGGTCGTGCAGTCAGATCCTGCGCGGACCAACTGGCGGATGTGTTCACGGACATCTTCAACCTGTCCCTATTCTCTTCCGAGATTCCCACCTGCTTAAAGAAGGCCACCATCATACAGGTGCCAAAGAAGAAACAGGGAATGTGCCCCTATGACTACTGTCCGGTGGCCTTGACATCGATCATTATGAAGTGCTTTGAGAGGTTGATCTTGAGACACACCAACTCCATACTCCCAGAATGCCCTGATCCACTGCAATTTGAATACTGTCATAATCGGTCCACAGCAGACGCCATGTACCTGGCCCTACACTCATCCCTGGAGCATCTTGACTGCAAGGACACCTACATCAGACTCCTATTCATTGACTATAGCTCCGTCTTCAACACCATAATCCCAGCCAAGCTCATATCAAAGCTCCAAAACCTCGGACTTGGCTCCTCCCTCTGCACCTGGAAACTCGACTCCCTGACCCAAAGACCACAATAAGAAAGAATAAACAACAACACCTGCTCCAAGATAGTCCTCAATACCGGGGCCTCTCAAGGCTGCGTACTTGGCCAGCTACTATATTCCCTATACACACCTGACTGTGTGGCAAAATTTGGCTCCAACTCCATCTACATATTTGCTGATGACACAACCTTAGTGGTTCGGATCTCGAACAACCATGAGTCAAAGTACAGGAGAGAGATAGAGAACCTAGTGGAGTGGTGTAACGACAACAATCTCTCCCTCAATGTCACAAAACTAAAGAGCTGGTCATCGACTTCAGGAAGCAAAGTATAGTACACATTGTCTGCCTAAATGGTGCCGAGGTGGAGATGGTCGACAGCTTCAAATTCCTAGATGTGCATATTACCAACAATCTGTCCTGGTCCACCCACATCGGCGGTATGACCAAGAAAGCACAACAGCTCCTATACTTCCTCAGGAAACTAAGGAAATTCAGCATGTCCATATTGACTCTTACCAATTTCTAGAGATGCACCATAGAAAGCATCCTATCTGGCTGCATCACAGCTTGGTATGGCGACTGTTCGGCCCAAGACTGTAAGAAACTACAGAAATTCTTGAACACCGCCCAGTCCATCACGCGAACCCGCCTCTCATCCATTGACTCCATCTACACCTCCCGCTATCTTGGGAAAACGGGCAGCATAATCAAAGATCCCTCCCACCTGGGTTATTCACTCTTCCAACTTCTTCCATCGGGCAGGAGATACGAAAGTCTACACGCAGCCATCAGGTTCAAAAAAAGCTTCTTTCCCGCTGTTTCCAGACTTAAACTGATCTCTTTGCACATTTTCTGTACTGAGCAGTACTGCATTCCATATGCTTCACCCGAAGCCTGTGTCTATTGTTTTTTTTTTCTCCTGTATGGAATGAGGGCAGCACGGTAGCACAGTGGGTAGCACTGTTGCTTCACAGCTCCAGGGTCCCAGGGTCGATTCCCGGCTTTGTCACTGTCTCTGCGGAGTCTGCACGTTCGCCCTGTGGCTGCGTGGATTTCCTCCGGGTGCTCCGGTTCCTCCCACAAGTCATGAAAGACTTACTGTTAGGTAATTTGAACATTCTGAATTCTCCCTCGGTGTACCCGAATAGGCGCCAGAATGTGGCGACTAGGGGCTTTTCACAGAAACTTCATTGCAGTTTTAATCATAGAATTTACAGTGCAGAAGGAGGCCATTCGGCCCGTCGAGTCTGCACCGGCTCTTGGAAAGAGCACCCTACCCAAGGTCAACACCTCCACCCTAACCCCATAACCCAGTAACCCCACCCAACACTAAGGGCAATTTTGGACACTAAGGGCAATTTATCATGGCCAATCCACCTAACCTGCTCATCTTTGGACTGTGGGAGGAAACCGGAGCATCCGGAGGAAACCCACGCACACACGGGGAGGACGTGCAGACTCCGCACAGACAGTGACCCAAGCCGGAATCGAACCTGGGACCCTGGAGCTGTGAAGCAATTGTGCTATCCACAATGCTACTGTGCTGCCCTTGTGACAATAAAGCTTATTATTATTATTTCTCTGAATTGTATGCAGAACAGTACTTTTCATTGTACCTCGGTACACGTGACAACAAAACAATCCAATCCACTTGGGCACTTGACAGATCAGTGGCAGGCCGACCCCCAGACCTACGTTCAGCCTGCTTGTAAACCTCAGGCCAATTGAAGGCCAGCTGCTCTTCTGTAAGGATGACACCCACCCGAGACCTCTGATCAAGGAGAGGCCCAGGCATAGGTAAGTAATGCTGGGAAGACCATCATGGGCACGGGACCATGATGTGAGGGGTGGGAAACGGAATGGCTGCAAGTTCAGGGCCAGTTTCTCAGTCACCCACTATTCCCAAACCCCATCAATGACAGGTTCCTTGATCAGGGACTGAGTGGCCATTGAATGAGGGGAATTCCCCTGCTCCAGTGTCGGGGGTTAAAATAAATCTGCATGAAATTTATATATTGCTGTTTTAATTACATCCTCCAAAGATTAAATTCAAAGAAGCAAGTGTGGGAAATCTGAGCGTGTTGTATAACCAGCTTTGTGGGATTTCATTGGTATGCCAAAATGTTTGACACTCAAATCCTTGTGGTGAGCACTTACACTCAGCATTTGGAGACGTCCTTCTGACGTATTATTGATAGTCTGTGGTTGCTGACTTTATTGAACAAAGCTTGAATGAACTACATACTCTCCAAGTTTTGGTACCTTTCGGTTCAGCACTCGTCTTCGATGAATTTTCAGTATTTGCTTATTATTGGAAAGTAATAGCAGGTGCTGGAGGCATCTGTAATTACTCACGTGGCTATCTGGACTATCCAAGGGCTGATGAAAGTAGTATATTACTCAAACAGGCTCTGAAAACATCATTCAGTGCTTATTTCAAATTTTTGAATACAAAATGACAAGCAAGATTAAAAAGACAGATCATCAGAAGCAATAGCATTACAAACGTCAGAGCCCTCCACTCCCCCCACACCTGTAGATCTAAGCATAATTACCGATTGCTGACAAAATTGGAGAAACCCATCTTCATGAAAAGACCGGCTTTAAATCAGAAGAAAAATATGCAGTCTTTCAGCAGAGACAGCAGCAGTAGCTGCACCAGTCATTAAAGCAGACTGCACCATTTCCCAACACGTAGTGAGGTGTAGCTTAAGCTGGAAGGATTTTCCCCACCCACTACCCCCTCACTTTTTGTTAATATGAGTCCTGCCTGCTCTAGTCGGGGGACACAGCCAGTCCCAGGGCCCCAGAAGGACAAGCTCTGACGTATGTGCTCTAGGATATGTTCTTAGCCTGTCTGCTTATTACCTATTGCAGCTCTAAGGCGAGCTGGTCTCAAACTTGCTTCACATTCTTGGGAAGGATTGTGTCTGTGGAACTGAAGTGCATTTTGAATTGAGGGCACTGCAAGAATTTTGTTTGAGAGGTGACCTTTCCAGTGAGATTGCAGTTCTTGATTCCTACCTCCTTTGCACTGTCCTTGGAACAAGTCATCCAAATTTGTGGTTGGGGTGATTTGAATTCTTAAACTGGGCTTTGGTGTTTTCCTTCTGGTATGGCTCACGCTGCAGCTCACCTTAAAAAAGCCAGGGACCTTGACCATGAAGAGAAGGAGAAGGAAAAGGAAAAAGAGAGGAAGAAGCAATCCAGGAGGAGCAGTGAACGGTTAAGTCGTAAACGCAAGGTATGCCAACTTACCAAAAATATAGTAGCAATGTTTACAGACACCTGCTATACGTGACTCTACTCAGCAATGATTATAGATTCACTGCATTGTGGTGCCTTGCCAGCACTGTCAGAATACCATAAAATTTATCAACATATGCTAAATCAGGGATCTATCAATTGGCTTTCTATTGTAGGATACCCAGCCAGATTTAATTAACTGGATTAAAAGCTGCCTGTTTTTTTTCTTGTTTCCCTTAATGCAGACTGCAGCAATGATGTGTTTTCATGCAGTGGTTGTGCTGTTCCTTCCAGTGCTGTTTATTTGTGTGCGTTTGTGAATGTGTGTGTGAGAGAATCCTCCATCACCAGCATGCACAGAGATACTAGCTAGCAATGCTCTTTGCAGCAAACAGAACCTGCAATAAATTGCCCAACTGCTGGTGCTGTGCTGAGAGACTGCCTTCCTGCTTTGCAGTGCACACAAGGTGCCAACAGATATTTTTAAAAACTGAAATGATTTTTGTCTTTTATATTGTGACATCTAACCTAACTATATTTTACAGAGGCAGGTTTGTTAGCAAAGCGACATTGAACCATCCAGGATTCAGTTAGGAGTGACTGAGGTGGTTTGGTTTAATAGGGCAATGCGAAGGTTTTTCTGCAGTAGGGCTCGAATGCTGTTTTAGGAACACCTAGTTTTATTAATAGGCACCGCTGCAATTGGAAATGATTTTTTTACCTTTTCAATATCTAAAGACTGCAGGATTTGAGATTGTAGTAAATTAGCTGTGGTGAAAAATGTAATGAGGTTCGGGGAATATTATAAAATCAAGCAGTAACAGACACTGTAACAAGTTGCTTGAATTTATCCAGTACCTATTATCAAAGAGAATGCTTATTGCTGGGCATTTTTAAACTAAGATAAAAACATTTGATGTAGGGCTGAGTAAAAAGATGCCTGATGTTTTTCATATCTAATAATGCCAAAGAAGATTTTCGTGAAAGACATGCATTGCTATTTATTTTAAAAATAGATTCAAATCCAGGCTAAGACATTTTCAGTGCTCAAATTAAATGCTTCATTTAATTTGCAAAATTTTGACTGGTTCAGTTTGATGAACAAGTTTTTTAATATATGTACAGATTTTGCAACTTGGATCTTACAAGGAGCTAGGAATCATTTTGGTGCATCCAATGGTTCCTTCCAGTACTTCGGTTCTCAAATAGCGCCACTGCCTGTAAAGCACTCAGTGCCCACTAGTAAGGAGATTAATTTTCAAAGAGAAGCTGCCTAAAACTGTGGGTAATTCCATGTTGGTGAATACTGTAGTCATCTTCTTGAATTAAAATAAGTTCTGCAGCATTCTATCACTGTGCAAATATAACTATTTTCATTCTTATTCTAATAAGCCCACAAATGGAAAAGAAAAGTTCAGTTTTATCGAGTGTTAAGTTGTATCGAGTGTATTAATGTAGGTACATGTGTAAAAGAACCCACAGAGTACGGCCTTAAACAGTTTAATTGCTGTTTCAGTTCTGATAGTTGCATTAGGTGACATAAAATCTTAGCATCATACTTTGGTCTCATATCTGTATGCTCCTATCATTCTTGCATTCAGACCTCCCTGTTCAGTAAATACTACACAGAAAAATTGTACTTTCAGAACCCACTTTAATGGGTATACTTCTCTTGTTTTGATTCCTAGAGGGGGATTTGGTGCTGCAGGCCTATTTAAACTGTCTCTGGAAATTTTGGCTAGTGGGTCAGTGGATTACTGCTACCATGCCAAAGAGGCATGGCTAAGGGAGATCCAAGGCTTATCCAGAAAATGTTGTTTTTTTAAGCCATCCATAGGCCTCAACAGAACTTAGAGCCACATTTGGACCTGTTAAAAAGGTTTCAAATTTTATGAAGGAAAGTCAGACTTGATTGTATTCCCAAAACAGTCGCTGTGCCTTCCATTCAGGTCCTGATGATTTATTTTTGCTCTTGTTTTTGGGGCGCTTCATTTGTGTTGAAATTGACCCATGAATCAAAGCAATAAATTTAATTCAGCAAAATTTGAGCAGTGCTGATTTATTTGAAAAAAATGAAATTGCAATCATTTCAAATCACCTGACCCTATCAAAACGACCTGGCATTACAAGTGAATAGAATGGTTTCAAGGTCACAGCACTTTTACTAGTCATGAATAATAACTCCATCATAGCAGATGTTAGTAGCCAGGAAGGACTACAATCTGGTATTTTTAATCAATTGTTTTGGAATAGTTCTTAAGTATTGTGGTTCAGTTGTGCATGCACATGTGTGGTTGGTGGGTATATCCTGGAGATAAATAAATGGAAATAAGCCCATATTGATACATTGTTTGTACAAGATATGAGCCACCGATCCTCATCTTATCCCATGCTTGTTGTTAAAGGCTCATTGAAATATTTCTCCATAGTGTCCTAGAATTAGGTGTCTGAATGTGTTGGTGTACTTTTGCCCTTCATCTAGTGATTGGCAGTACTTGAATGTTTTACATCTATCAAACAATGATACTAGGTCTGAGTCCTACAATCTTTAATGGTTGCATTTGTCTCAATCCATAACGCTGTAAGAATAGGCAGCTGACCACAAGCCCATTATGGTATGGTACAGGCTCTTTCCTGTTTGACTTCCAGATCTAAATGTTGGTTTTACCTTGGTAGTTTCCTAAGAAAAGAAACATTTCTTCACCCATAATTTGGTGTCCTGAAACTTTTTATTGCTGTAGTAGTTACTGTACATGAAGCAACATATTGCTGGAATTTCTTCATGTTCTAATAGAAGGAGACTAATTTTCGGACTGAAAAGCAAGGTGGTTGCAATGTGTTCCACAGTTTAGTACTCATCTCAGTATATCAAAGAGATTAAATACTATTTGAACCATCAAAGGTTGCCCCTTAATTTTTCTGAAGATATTGGAGAGAGGTTGTCGCTGCTGGAGAGTTGACGAAAGATCACGGAGAAACTCTGTTTCTTTTTCCATAGAAGGTACTTGACCTGCTGAGTACATCCAGCATTTTCCCTATTTATTTCAGATTTACAGCATCTGATGTATTTTGCTTTCTACCAATTCTTTATTGTTGTGGCTATTCATTTAGGGCTTTCAGTCACCAATCGCGTTGCAATCTCTTAAATGTCATGTAGATTTATGTGTTTTTAAAATCGCACATCACATATTTCTTGAATTCCATGTTGCACCTGTTGTATTGCATTTTAATTTACTTATTGCAATATAAATTGCAATCTGTCAATTATCATATTATGTACAGTCTGTTTTACTTGGTCAAAATCACAACATGGTCATAATTTTAAATCTTCCATTGTGATTATGTGTTGAGTTGTAATGTTCTTGTAAACCTTTTACAACATGGCAATGTTGCTTCGATAAGTTTGTAAAATAATGTTACATATATATAAGTAACTTCCCACTTGTACTTACTACAAACAACCTTTAGTTCATTGAATGGTTTGTACCTCCAATGAGGGTTGGGATTGTAGTTCTAATGGCATGTTATAGGGGAAATGCTTTTTGTCTGCCACAAACATAGATCAAGGAGAGTACTTTTGCTGACATAAAGGAATAGCCATGCTTGGCTTGGTTATACAAATGCTGTTCGCTTTTAATTAGATAGTTCAAGAGTTCCATTGGTAAAGGGTTTATTTTTAACAGCCAAGATCAGAATGCACTGACTCATATCTCCATTAGTTAGATGCCTCAAGGTACTTTGTGGAGGCCGGTACTGATGGTTTTGCAAAGTAAGCTATAGGAGATCAGGACTTTGAAGTAAAATACAGCTGAAAGGAATTGTCTCTTGGTTTGCAAAATTATTGGCAAATAAGTAGGGAGCAGATGGTGCAAATATAAATCTTCCCCATTTATATTAATCATCAGACTGCATTTATTACTTAAAGGATTGCCTGGAATCATTTGAGAATTAGTGTCGCATAAAATTTTTAATCATCTACCACCAGCGGTTCCTTGGTGTCACAAGTAGGAGAAAATATATATATATTTTTTTTTAAAAATATTTTTTATTAAGGTTTTTTAACAACACAATTTTTCCCCTTACAAACAGTAACCCCCCCCCCCCATAACAAAATAATGCAAAATCTCCCTGAGCAAGATATATACATGGCAAGATGGTATATTTACATAGCTTTATACACTGGCTCTTGGCCGCACGTACCGTTTCCCCCCACCCTCCATGCTATCTCCCGCTCGTCCATCCCCTCAAACAATCTCTCGTTCCACCCCCCCCCCCAGGGTTGCCGCTGCTGCTGACCTTCTTCTAACGCTCCGTGAGATATTCTAGGAACGGTTGCCACCGCCTGTAAAATCCCTGTGCAGACCCTCTCAAAGCAAACTTAATTCTCTCCAATTTTATGAACCCCGCCATGTCGTTAATCCAGGCCTCCAGGCTAGGGGGCTTCGCCTCCTTCCACAATAGCAAGACCCTTCGCCGGGCTACTAGGGACGCAAAGGCCAGAATTCCGGCCTCTTTCGCCTCCTGCACTCCCGGCTCATCCACTACTCCAAATATTGCTAGTCCCCAGCTTGACTTGACCCGGACTTTCACCACCTGGGATATTACTCCCGCCACACCTCTCCAGAACCCCTCCAATGCCGGGCATGACCAAAACATATGGACATGGTTTGCCGGGCTCCCTGAACATCTTTCACATCTATCCTCTACCCCAAAAAGCCTACTCAGCCTCGCCCTCGTCAAATGCGCTCTGTGAACCACCTTAAATTGTATCAGACTGAGCCTGGCACACAAGGAGGAGGTATTAACCCTACCCAGGGCATCCGCCCATAGCCCTTCCTCAATCTCCTCCACCAGCTCCTCCTCCCATTTACCTTTCAATTCTTCTACTAGCGTTTCCCCCTCTTCTTTCATCTCTTGGTATATTTCCGACACCTTGCCCTCCCCGACCCATGCCCCCGAGATCACCCTATCTTGAACTTCTTGTGCCTGGAGCAACGGAAATTCCCTCACCTGTCGCCTCACAAAAGTCCTCACCTGCATATATCTAAATGCATTTCCCGGGGGTAACTCAAATTTCTCCTCCAGTGCCCCTAGGCTTGCAAATGTCCCGTCAATGAACAGGTCCCCCATTCTTCTTATCCCCGCCCGATGCCAGCCTTGGAACCCCCCGTCCATCTTCCCCGGGCCAAACCGGTGGTTACCCCTGATCGGGGACCACACCGATGCTCCCATTGCACCCCTGTGTCTTCTCCACTGGCCCCAGATCCTTAGTGTTGCCGCCACCACCGGGCTTGTGGTGTATTTTGTAGGCGAGAGCGGCAGCGGTGCCGTTACCAACGCCCCCAGGCTCGTTCCTTTTACAGGACGCCATCTCCATCCTCTTCCATGCCACCCCCTCTCCCTCCATGACCCACTTGCGGATCATCGCAACGTTTGCTGCCCAGTAGTAACTCTCTAGGTTTGGCAAAGCCAACCCTCCTCGGTCCCTGTTGCGTTCCAAGAACCCTCTCCTAACCCTCGGGGTCTTATTTGCCCACACATACCCCATAATACTCCTACCTACTCTCTTGAAAAAGCCCTTGGTGATCACGATGGGGGGGCACTGAAACACGAACAAAAACCTCGGAAGGGCCACCATTTTGACCGACTGCACCCTACCCGCCAACGAGAGCGGGAGCATGTCCCATCTTTTAAAATCCTCCTCCATTTGCTCCACCACCCTCGTCAGATTCAATTTGTGCAGGGCCCCCCAACTTCTGGCTATCTGGATCCCCAGATACCGAAAACTCCTCTCCGCCCTCCTCAGCGGTAGGTCCCCTATCCCTCTTTCTTGGTCCTCTGCCTGTAATACAAAAAGCTCACTCTTCTCTACATTAAGCTTGCAGCCCGAGAACTCTCCAAAATCCTTCAGAGTCTGCATGACCTCCACCATCCCCTCCATTGGGTCCGCCACGTATAGCAGCAGGTCATCCGCATGTAGCGATACCCGATGCTCCTCTCCCCCGCGGACTATCCCCCTCCATTTCTGAGGAGAAAATATTTGTTGACCATAGGTTAAGTAATATCAGTGCAGTAGATATCAGTCTTATGGTTATTTTTCTCACGGTGTCAAGTTTTGCAGGAAAGGTACAATGCAAAAAATTTGTAAGCTCCCTAAAAACATTTTGTTATCATTGAAAACCAATCTCTACATGCTTATAACGTTCCGTATCTGAACAATGAAACAGAAATAAAATAAATCTTGATAACCATATTAGTACATGAATAGGATTCTTCGATCCTTTTAAATGGAAACAATGCTTTCCTTGGAAACAGTGCCTTCCTTAAGTTGGAAATAATTATATGTGAGGACTATCGCATCTAATTCTATTTATAAGCAGAAAAGCTGTTGTTTAAGTAATATATTTCATTCAGGGTAGAAAATTAAAGAATAATTATTTTTAGAAAATAGTTACTTTTTTTCAATGATAGTGACATGATTAGATATTACGGTCTGAATCTTGTTGGCAGAGCCTGGGTGGTGGTGGCGGGGGTGAAGGAGGAGGAGGTTGGTGGTGGGTTTTGCCAGGTAGTGGTGGGTGTTTGAGGAGGGGAAAGAGGGCTGTTTGTATTTTGCACGTCCATAGTTCACGGAGGTAGCTGCACATGGTCAGGGGATGGGTAGAGGGGCATGTAGGTTGGCATGGGGGATATGGAGGCCCAATGTGGATTGGATGGGGTATAGGAGGTGGCATGGATGGAGCATGGGGAATGTGCCGGGGTGAGGAGTGATGGCTAGCGGGTTGTTTTCTGTTCTGTTGTTTTTACTGTAACTGTGATTAAGTCCCAGAGCACCAAGTCGTGCCTTCTAATTAGCCCACCTCTGCACCCGGCAGCCTTAGTAGCTGCTTCCGAATTCTTCCTGGGAGTGAAAATTCGGCTCCATTCAAGACTTGTACATGGCTGCTGTAGCTACCCTGTATTATCATGGCATCCACTGACTATGTTACAAGTATCCTTTAAAAAAAAACTTACCTTTACACAATATCTGTTTCAGTGCAAGGCTAAGTAATGGCTTCAAATGACACCATTTACAGGGACTTAGTTAGCAGCTTGAAACTTGTAAACACAGTGCATAATAAAAGCTCAAGTATTTATTTATGCAGAAAATGCAAACTTAACTGGATGCTCATAAATTGTGATTCGTATCTTTCTTTCATGCCCTTTAGACTTTTGAAGCACCTTAGTCCTGAACTTGGTTGGTGAACTTCTGTTTAGCTAACTAATCTCATGTTGTTCCCCATGTACCCCATAAAGGATAATGTGAGCTCGGCCTGTATAGTTGGGGTTTTCATTGTGAGTAGCCATTATTTCTGCATTCTGGCTTCACCACTGTGCAGCTTGAGATCTATTCCGAAGGCGTCGTGGAAGCAGCGTGAGAACTGTGAAATTTATCATCAGTTTCAGCACACAACCCGTGGGCAGGGTTTGTGAGGGACAGACCCAACACAATGAAACCCAGGTATCCCTGGTAATAGGATGTAACTTCAACATAAAATTACTGCCATAGTCATACAGATACACGGAGTCTTTGCTCAGCAAAAAGGTCAAGCTTTGTGGGAAGTTTTATTTTTTAAAATAAATTTAGAGTACCCAATTATCTTTTTCCAACTAAGGGGCAATTTAGCGAAACCAATCCACCTAACCTGCACATCTTTGGGTTGTGGGGTTGAAACCCACGCAGACACAGGGGGAATGTGCAAACTCCTCACAGACAGTGACCCAGGACTGGGTTCGAACCCAGGTCCTCGGCACCGTAGGCAGCAGTGCTTGCCACTGTGCCGCCCACGTGGTAAGTTTTAAATGCACCTTTGAACTCCTGTGGTTTGGGGGTGTACTGTTAGATTTTGTAAAATGCAAATCAGTACTTGGTTGGAACATGACTAATATCGTTGGCTGCAGCCTCGGTTGGATGTGCTGCAAACAGAGCAACTGTACTTTAAACTACTTTCAAGTATAATCACTTGCTTAATACATTCTTTTACTCCGTAATCTACAGCTGATGTCAATTTTAGCGCAGTGACTAGTGATTTTGTGCAGCTTAGTTGATGCAGAAGTTAAAGATTAAGCATGGCAAAACATTTGTGACTACAGACATTTACTTGACAATCCATTTTAAAATCATGTTATGATCTGCAATCACTGTACTAGTTTTTGAAAAATTCTGTAACCTTGATCCATATTTAGAAGTGTGACCTATGTTGTTCAGTGTGACAGTTATTTATTTTGCTTCTTCTCCAGAGCATATGGAACCCTTTTAATTTAATCTGCCTTCCATCCCACAGTTCTTGTTTTCACTGAGAAGGCAAGCTGTTTCAAGCCTTCACAGCCAATGCACTGCTCTGAAGTGCCTTGGTAGTTCAATGATTCTCACTCCACATGCGGGGAAATACCTGAACCCAGTTATCATTTTTCGATGACGAACAGTGATATGATGATGGACTCAATCCAACATACCACCATTTTGTAAAAAGCCACATTTGTTCATCATTTCTGCTGTGAAGAGGTTGAACAATTATACCAAGTCCTAATGATTAGAAATATAACTTCAAAGTCATTTGCTTCCTATCCGAATGGTTTGACATGATAATACAAATAGTGGTTTAAGAGGTGTGTCTTGATAGTAGATCTGGTTTGCATAATGCTGACCCTATGCAGCTTTCACTGTAGAACGGTTAATTCCTATTCTGATGAAAATGAAGATAAGAGATACATTTTCTCCTTTAGGGCTCCCAACAGAGTGCTTCACATTCCTGGCATATTGAATCTGCACTGGCAGGGCTTAAGATGAACATTTAGCCTAAATGCGGCAGGGCCTATATCGGGCAATCTTTGTGCTTTGATACTGTGGGCCGAATTTTCCTGGATGGGATGCGATTCCAACAGCACCCTCAATTCCATTTCAGGAGCCTGGAAATCACCCTAGTGGGATTTTGGACATGATCTTCCTGGAGGTGGCTAATTATGAAGCTGCCTCTGGGAGCATTGTCCAATTAGGGCAGCAGTTGGTTCCAGTGTGTAGAAGGCCCATCAGTACCCTTGCAGACTGAGGAGAGCCAGTGGTGTCTTGGATAGAGGCCTTCAGTAAGGTTGCAGCAACAGTCATTGCAGCAAGAAATTCAGTAGTGGAGATATCAGTCTCCATGAAGGGACTGCAATGGCATGACCGCTACGTTGGGTGACCGGACCACGTGATTTGTTGCCAGCAACATAGGCCTCACGTGGTTTGCTCAGGCTTCTCCCTGTGAAGCTGTCCCTGCTCTATTTGAGGCTCCTTACACCGCATGGGGCCAGTGTGCCACCAAAACATTTGAGATCTTGTTGCACAGTTGGGGTGAATTGCCCATTCAGTCCCCTGAATGGCCACTAAGTACCCTGATGGGCCACTCGGCTCTGCCTGGATCCTGGGGTACAATTGTATGGTCTTCGGGCTGGTTTGCATGTGGAGGGGCCCATAAAACTTCCTGAATGGATTTCTCACTGCCCTCCTGACCACCTCCGTCTGCAATTTTACTTGGGCAGGCAAGGCTGAGGGTGGCCAATCAACCAGTACCCTAATTGAGGCCTTTTAAGGGGAAAATTATTGGCCATTTCAGGGCAACTTTCCACTCGGCCTCATTTTTGAGGCTGGCAGGGTAGGTTTGGGGAAAGTGGGAAAGCCCATAGGTCTACCTGCTCAGGCCTCAGCAGGAATGTGGGGCACCTCCCTCAAGGACTCCCTTTCTACATTGGACCAACCTCTCCCCAGGTCTTCCCACCATGGGTGGTACATTTCTCTCCCCCCCCCCCCCTTCCTTTAGACCTCTCCATCAAGATCCCCACACAACCCTCCCCTCTCTGCATGCTTCATCTCCTCTTCCTGCTGTGGGACCCCCAGCACTTGCATGTTTGGAGGTGGACACAAAGGCTGCCAAGTACTGAGGTCATAGAATCCCTACCGTGCAGAATCATGCCATTCCACCCACCAATTGTGCACAGAGCCTCTGAAAAAGCACCCCACCTAGTCCCATGCTTTTACCCTATCTCCGTAACCCCACCTAACAGTTTGGACACTTGAGGGGCGATTTAGCATGGGTCAATCCACTAACCTGCACATCTTTGGCCTATGGGAGAAAACTGGAGCAACCGGAGGAAACCCATGCAGACACTGGGAGAACATGCAAACTCCTCACGATCACCCAAGGTTGGAATTGAGCCCGGGTCTGTAGAACTGTGAAGCAGCAGTGCTAACCACTGTACCACTGTGAGGTGGGCTCGTTAAGAGGCCCGACTCAGTTCTCTGGGACTTTGGCCCACTTGTATATTGAGCCCTTCGAATTGAAATCAATTGAAACTGCAAGCACCAATTTTCCTTCATCTCTCGAGACTCAGGCAGGCTGTTTTTCCAGAATTTAAAGGGCTGTCCATTTTCATAACTTGACAGCTTGGCAGTTACACAGGCATTATTCACCTCCTTTTGAACATTTATGACTGCTCTTACTTTCGTAAGTCACGCACTACAGGATTTAAGTCCTCGCTCCAGCAAAAATGGGGTCTGTTTCAACTCAAGACTGAATTCAAATGTCCTTGTTGAGTTCAGATTTCACTCCCATGTGTGAGTCACATCCTAGCCCATTTCCCTACAGTGAAAATAGGGTGTGCCAGAAATGGGGGCAGGACATCCCGATCCAGGTTCTCAGTGCCATTTTGGCTAAACCATGGAGTACCCAAGATTCTGTGAAAATGTTGGCTCGGGCAGGATTTCCCAACCTTTCCTGCCCACGAGATCATATGGTCCATCCGAAGTCAACCCCCACCATGGATTCCCTGGTGGCAGGATACCTGGGTCATGCAAATTGCCATTGACTTTCGCAGGACCACAAGATCCCACTGGCAGCCAATGCTGAGCCACCTCCGCCATAGGAAATCCCTTTGAGGAGGGGGCGGGGGGGGGGGGGGGGGCGGTGACGTGGTATTGTGGCTGATAATTTCTGCCCAGGACTTCAAATCTGGAGACTCCTTTTAGTCTCAGTCCTGGCTACTGCTCTTACTGGCGCTGCTGGGACAAAACTGTTTGCCAATTATATTGGTTGGCAGTTCTCTGAGGCAGGACTTCCACCCAAGTGGGAGGGAGTCCCATCTCCAGCTAGAATCCTGAAGTAGATTTGGGGCTTCTTTCCCCTGACTACTCTTCAGTTTGTGGGGTGAGGAACCTTGCCATCTGAAAAATCTTGCTCCTGCACCTGGGACAAATATATGGAGACTGAGACATTTTGTAGAGCTGATCCAATGTGAGTCAATTATGGTTCCTCGACCCCCCCCCCCCCCCCCCCCCCCCCAAACACCTCTCATGCTTCCTCGACTCCCCCCCCCCCCCCAACACCTATCTTCACAGGGCTGGAAAAATTCAGCCCACAGCTTTTGCTTCAAACCTCAGTGGACCATTAATATTCTGTGAAAAAAATTGATATGTGTGCCAGTGGTACATGGAGAAGAAGAAAAACTTCCATTGGCAGTAAACTTGGTCAGGGTGCAAAACAGTCAGCAAACCGAATCAAATCAGTTCGCTTCAGCAGATAATGTTATAATTCTCCCCTCCTCTCTTGTTTTCTGAAGCACACCCATTCTGTGTTTAAAATCGAAACTCGTTGTATTCTCTTGTTGTATCTCATCTTTCTCATGCCCTCAAAATGAAATTGGTTACTGCACTATCTCCTGCCTCCTAGTCTTTAAATTCTAAGAATAGTGTTACTTAACAACTACTTCTTAATCTATGTGATTTTCTGTCCTGCCCTTTCTTTAGTTAGTCTTGTGCACTATGGTCCAATCCTGTACCCTATTTCTCATTAATAGATCTTACTGCTGCATTTTGTATAATGAAAGCTGAATAATAGAGTGGCATGTTAATTTCTAACAGGCCATTTCAATTGACAGACTGTTATTATTGGGGCTGCTTCCCAATTCTCTTTATTCATGCTTTTATATAAATCAGTTTCCATGCCCAGCCTGCTCTTCCTATGAGCTAGGATAGTGTGTTGAAACTCATCTTCAAATAGAAGCAAATCATCAGAGGCAAAAACAGATCAAATTATCTTGCTAAAGAGGCACCACATATTTATTATTATTCAAATGACCTCTTGAGTTTCAAAACAGACTCCCTGGCCTTTCACAAAAGAGAAACAATAGCTTCCCCAAAGTAATCATTAATTAAAGTCTATTTTTAAAACCCTGGTTGAAAGCCCAGATAAAGATTTTAGTAAGAAATATAAAACATATAATCAAACTATCCCCTTTTGGATTGCCTTGTTCTGCTCACCGTTTCTGGCCAAATAATCCTGCTCTACCTCATTGGCCCACGCTGTTCCTGAGAACCTAACTGCTCCCATTTCACTTTCCTTTACTGACTGCAGAATTGTTCAGGGATTGCTATGTTGGCCATGGCCCTGTTGGTAAGATTTCTACTTTTGAGGCAATAGATTGTGGGTTCTAATCAGGATTTGAGCACAACAATCTAGGCCAGGACATGAATTTCATAAAAAAGCTTAACGTATGAACAAATAACAATCACAGCAATAAATTGATCATTAAGGAATGAGTAATAAATTAAGACGACCATTCGAGTGTGAACGGGTGAGAGTGTGTGTGTCCACCTCGCTCTCTGTCTCCGGTTGCTCACTCACTCACTCTCACCCACTGTGAGAGTGCATGTTGACATGTGGTGGCAAGGATGAACCCTGAGATTGGGAGCAAGGTAGACATATATTCTGTCCTCCCTCTCCCACACCTCTTTCACATACGCATACACTCACCCTCTCTCACACACATGCCGCTCACTCTCTCTCACAAACACACACACAGCGCACAGATACACACACACACACACGCATGCATGTACACACACCTCCCACCCATCCTCACTCAGTCACTCACTCACTCACAAAACCGGCATGGGGGTGAGGTAGGGAAGATGAATCAAAGCTGAAGTGAGAACTGAAGCCTGGTGGTACTTAAACATGGGTGCCAACTGAGGGGAGGATCGACAGCCGGGAGGATGTGGGTGCCCATTGCAGCCGGGCCAGAGCACCGGCAATCATGGGAAAGCGGCTGCAGCCGGGCCAGAGCGCCGGCTGCCCAGGACATGCAGCTGCAGCTGGGCCAGAGCACCAGCAGCCCCGGGAAAGCGGCTGCAGCCAGGGCAGAGCACTGGCAGCCACAGGAAAGTATAGTGAACGTGTGCTCCAGAGCGTCTCTCGCCATCCATAAAAAAATTTTTTTTAGAGTACCCAATTCATTTTTTCCAATTAAGGGGCAATTTAGCGTGGCCAATCCACCTAGCCTGCACATCTTTGGGTTGTGGGGCGAAACCCACGCAGACACGGGGAATGTGCAAACTCCACACGGACAGTGACCCAGACTCTCACTATCTTCAAATACTCGCAGTTACTGGTGTTCGCTGGGGCTGTTTAGCACAGGGCTAAATCGCTGGCTTTGAAAGCAGGCCAGCAGCACAGTTCAATTCCCGTACCAGCCTCCCCGAACCGGCACCGGAATGTGGTGACTAGGGGCTTTTCACAGTAACTTCATTTGAAGCCTACTTGTGACAATAAGCGATTTTCATTTTCATTTCCTCCAATCACAGCCAGTTTCTCTGCAATGTTTGATGCGGACAGGCTCATTATTGAGCCTGTTATCGGCAAACACGGAAGAAAAACAGGCTGCTGTTGAGCAGCAGGCCCCTGAAGGAAGCTTCAACCTCAGAGTTGTCTTATAGGCATTTTCAACAATAGTTCCGGGAATCTGCTCTCGGCAGACACGCCAGTGAAGTACTGAGGGAGTGCTGCACTGTTATCTCTCTAATAAGAAAATGAGACATTGAACCGATACCCTGCATATCCTCCCAGATGGACATAAAAGATTCCAGAGCACTATTTCAAAGAAGAACAGGGGTGTTATCCCTGGTGTCCTGGCTAATATTTATTCCTCAATCAACATCACAAAAACAGATTATCTGGTTATTATCACATTGCTGATTGTGGGAGCTTGCTGTACATCAATTAGCAGCAGCATTTCCTGCATTACAATAGTGAGAATACTTCAAAAGGACTGCATTGGCTGTAAAGCACCTTGAAACGTCTGGTGATCATGAAAGCTGCCGGTGGTCATGAAAGCTGCTATATAAATGCAAGTCTTTGCTGATACAATGAATGCCCATGGTCCAACTCTCAGTGTGCAGGAGGAACACAAACAAAACAGAGCCTTCCTTCATTTGAAATATCAGGTTTGAAAATGCCACTTTATTGTTTTTTTTTCTTCAAATTCTGATGTCTTGTGCATCCCAGAACCAGCCATTGTAAAATTGATAGGCAACTCATCAAAATAAAAAAAATCAATTTGCATTGCTTTGTGCTTGGATTTTCCCCTCAAGTAAATAATGCAGCAGCTTGTTTGACTGAGGTAACAGATGCGACTGTCGCAGATATTCTAACTCACTGTCTGTCTTAAACTCATTTGTATTCCATTAGAAGACTCCACTGCTGTGGAGTCTGTCACTCATTAATCAGGTTTTGGTGCGTAATGGAAGTCCAGCCATAGCCTCTATGGGTGCATGCTGTGAGTGTGGAAAGGATTGGAGATATTGTGCATACGGTCCCTTTGTTTAATAAAGAGAGTTACAGCATGTGCAATCTGCTGTACCATGCTAAGGTGCTTTTACTTTTATGCTTGCTGTGGGATCCTATTTTGGGAATGTGTCTTCTGTGGGCAGCTGTCTTGAGAATTGGTAGCTGATCACTACTGTGTCAAATTAAATTAAACGTAAAAATGCAAGCACTGAATATCCAGGTTTATTTCATAGATGCGAGTTCTCTTAATTCAACTGAACATTCTTAAACCCACATTTCTCTTGCCGTTCACAATACTAATTACCTTATGCTGGGATAACAACAACTTAATGTAATAAAACATCCCAAGGCACTTTGCACAGGCATTCTAAAACAAGACAACGTTGAGCCGCATGAGAAGAAAGATAACCAAAATATTGGGCATTAGAATTAGTGGCTTAAAGGAGGAAAAAAAGGCAGAGAGAGGCAAAGAGAGGTTTAGGGAGGTAATTCCAGAGCTGAGGGCCAAGGCAGCTGAAGGCACAGTCTCGAATGGTGGAGCGATTAAATTGAGGGTTTGTAAAGAGGCCAGAATTAAAGGAGCACAGCGATCTTGGTGGGTTGCAGGGCTGGAGGAGGTTGAAGAGACAGGAAGGCTACAGAGAAATTTGAAAACAAAGATGACAATGTTAAAATCGAGATGTTGCTTAATCGGGAGCCAGTGTGAGTCAGTGAGCAGTGGAATGATGGGTAAACTGACAGGTAACTGCCTCTGGCCTTGTTCGCGTAGCGAAAATTGCATTGAAAGATTAATGCAATGGAAGAAAATTGTTATGTTTGGGGAAAAAAGGTGCATGGCCTTAATGCATTTGCACAATAATGGGTCATAACTTCTGAGCTCACCAACGTTGGATTTGGGGGGGTACCCCAAAGATGCGCTAGGAATCTTTCTCCGAGGTTCAGAGGTAAGGGTTTGTTTAACAGTTGTCCAGAAGTACTCATTTCCCCTGGGCAATTGCTCTACACTGGGAGCCATCTGAAAATGTGATTTCAATGGCAAACCCCAGATGGTTCTGTCTGTGTTACACAAATAAATACCCAGAAAGAGTTCGAAGAAAATATTAAAAACTCTTCTAACTTCTGTGTAACTATTGCACAGACACAGCCCCCACCCCCTCACTTTCAGGAATTCCCTCAACACCCCAAACTCCCTCAGGAGTCTCTTTCTGCATCCACCCCCCCACTCCCACCCCTCACCTTGGGTCCTCCTTCTATTCACCTCTCATGCAGGACAAATCAATTTTGCGTGAGTAATTAGGCACAAAGTGGCAATCGATGCTGGTTGTAGAGGTTCTTACAATTTTGCTTTTGATTGCATTTTTTAAAAATTGAGAAACCCATGTAAAGGACCAAACTTTGTGGTGAAAGACTTTACAAAGTTGAAGAGAGTGGGAGAGAACAGGTCAACAAGTGTGGTGATACACCACTGCACTTCCCTACCATTGTACATAGTATATAATAGTTGTGTGTGACGTGGCCCTGTAATACTGTGTATTGTACTGTAGCTCTGTAGAGGTTCGGTTACCGGCAGGTAACCCGACCTGGCCACGGAGAGCTCCGCCTTAGCCACTCCCCCGGGAGTTACGTATAAGAACCCTCTTCTGGGACCGGCCCCATTCTGTCTGGGGTCGTCTGTGTCGGGTAAGCCTCCCATGTAGTATATTAAAGCCTTAGTTAAAGTCTCACATGTCTTTGTGGTTCTTGACGCTTAGTGCATCAACAAGAAACACAGAATAGGTAATGCCACGGATTTAGTATTGAATACCAATAGATTGTGAGGAAGGAAAGGTGAGCGAGAGAGAGAGAAAAATAGTTTCAGTTTTGCATGTTATGAAATTATATAAAATATTTTCAGTATAATTCCGATCTTTGCAATGAAGTTTTATTAGTTTTGTTTTTAATAAATGTAATGGTCATTTTAATCTAACCTGCTCAGCAGAAAATTGATGGGATCAGACTATAATAGTGTAAAATGGGCATCCGATCTCATCCTGTCGGTTTCTTGCCCCCAATGTGACTTCTTCACATTATCAGGCTTCATTGTGTTTCTCTTGTGCATTTTATTGCAATGTTTTGATTTTACTTCTAAGGTATGGCATGAGTCAGTAGTAGGCTTGACTTCATTGTTTGTTTAATTACTTCATTGTTTCTCAAATTTGCTAATGATGCTATATTAGGATAGGAATATGATTAGCTGATCCAGATGGCAGTGTTCTCGGTGTCAAATGTCACTTGGTCGCACTTTGGTATGCTGTGGGTGTCTGGTATATTTCATCAAGAGTATGAACAAGAATACAATGATCACCATTGATCTGGCAAAAAGACAATGCACTATCTGAATTCTTTTGAAGGGCCTGCTTACTCCTCAGGTCTTATATGGAGTTGTTCCAGGCAGGAGTAGTAAACCTCGGGTGGCCATTTTGCTCAATTGTGACTATTTTCGCACACTGCTGGGGGGTGAAGTTATTAAGGAATCACTCAATCAGACAACTGAGATGGGATAATACATTTCATAGAGTTGTTGATGCAGAATCTGTACTGAAAACATGCCTTGAAGGCTTACTTACCCCCTTCACCTTCACCTTCACATGGAAGCTAAGAGAAACGGAAAGTGATATCCCATAATTACTCGGCAGAGTAATATTGTTTTATATATTCAATGATGGAAACATGTCAGGCTCCGTTTCCCACTGCGGTCTCACTTACAAATATTTATTATTTAGACCAATGGAGCAGAAAATTGTGCTTGGAATTTCCTTGGATAAATCTTGATGGCAGTTATAACTTTGTCCGAATATGGGTGGTAATATAAATGCATATTAAATGTGCTTTTCATTGATCTTCCACTGGCATTACATTGGCCAATTGAGATAATTCCTGTCTTAAGAGAACATAAGAACACAACAAATAGGAGCGTCAATAGTTCTATGGCCCTTAGTGCCTACTCCACCATTCAATAAGATCTTGGCTGATCTTGGGCTTCAACCTCACTTACCTACTCATTCCCCGTACCCCTTGATTCCTGAAGAGACAAAAAATCTGTTTATCCCAGCCTTAAATATATTCAACGACAAAGCATCGACAACCAGCTGGGACAGAGTGGAGTCATTTTCCCTCAGTCAGGAGAAATTTCTGGCTTTATGCTGCAATTGTATAGGGTGTTGGTGAGGCCGCATCTGGAGTATTGTGTTCAGTTTTGGTCTCCTTACCTGAGAAAGGACATATTGGCACTGGAGGGAGTGCAGAGGAGATTCACTAGGTTGATCCCAGAGTTGAGGGGATTAGATTATGACGAGAGGTTGAGTAGACTGGGACTGTACTCATTGGAGTTTAGAAGGATGCGGGGGGGATCTTATTGAAACATATAAAATTATGAAGAGAATAGATAGGATAGATACGGGCAGGTTGTTTCCACTGGTCGGGGAAAGCAGAACTAGGGGCATAGCCTCAAAATAAGGGGAAGTAGATTTAGGACGGGGTGTAGGAGGAACTTCTTCACCCAAAGGGTTGTGACTCTCTGGAATTCCTTGCCCAGTGAAGCAGTTGAAGTTCCTTCTTTAAACGTTTTTAAGAAAAAGATAGATGCCTTTCTAAAGAATAAAGGGATTCGGGGATATGGTGTAAGGGCCGGAGAGTGGAGCTGAGTCCACAAAGATCAGCCATGATCTCATTAAATGGCGGAGCAGGCTCGAGGGGCCAGATGGCCTACTCCTGTTCCTAGTTCTTATGTACTTATGTTCTAAGAGCTCAGTATTACCAACATACTCAGTTCTGTCCCATTCAGCAATAAGATTCAAAGAGCTGGTTTCACAGTTTTTCCCGATGTTTTGTACCCTTTACTAGCCATTCCTCCTTGCAGGCCTCTCTTAGAGAAGGTAGTCTTCTCTCAGTATTTATCCCCAGCATACTGTACTGGTGCACATTATAGTGACCCATGTATTTTAGCCATTGATCTTGGTTTAAAAACAAACAGTTTTACAATAAGATACATAGGGGAAAATGAACACAAAAGAATTGTACAGCAGCCTCATGGCTGTGCTAAACCCCAAAATGTCTCTTTGCCTAAGCGTCTTTATCATCATGGGGTGATTCCCCTTGAGTCCCGATCGATCACACAGGCCATGTGACCCTTAGTTTGCTGTGTTGCCCTTAAAGGGACAATCACCACAGTTATTTGTGTAAAATCCTGCCTGTCATTTCTCTATGTATTTAAAACTTCTCCACTGATAAAGAAAAGTACATATTGGTCCATATTTCGTAAAATGAAGACAGATGTGACCATTTAGCCATTTAAACACATTTTAAGGGTGTTGTCTGGTGTGTAAATGGAAAGGACGGTTTGAAAATGGTATGAGGCCATTTAACCTCCATCTCCTGGCACTCTGGTTATCACCTGGCATAGGTTAAGGGTTAGGCTATTTAGTCTCTTGACTCCTTTCTTCCATCCAGTGGCTTATTTCAGACCTAACTCCATATGCACACCGTTGCCCCATACTTTGGTTAACAAACATTTGCAAATCTCAGTTTTAACATTATCAATGATCTGGCATCAATTTCCTTCTTGGGTAAGGTCGTAAAGTGGGCAGCCTGGGTCTCTGGTGCAGGCTAATTGCATGATGAGAATTGTGGCCATTTGATATGTACAAGATCCCAATAGCAATTTTGAAGTACAAATGGATACAGGAGAATCCTCTTGAGTCCCACAGAAAACAACCAAACACACTCGTTTCTGGAGTATCCAGAAATTTAAAATTAATCACTCCTCTCATTTTCCTCCCAGTTTTGCCTGCAGGAGTATATAAAAAAAATGTTTTTCTTTCCTTTTCCTTAAATGCTTCTATTTGAGAAACCTGTTTGATAATCAACAATCATCTGATCAGGTAACAGAGTCTGTTTGCTGTTCTGGCATTGGAAGATAATGCACCACAAGGATAGTGATATTAGACTGGAGAATGGGGGTGGGGTGCTGAGGCTACTGGGCAGTCACGTGATACAGTCTCCAGGATTGCATCCAATCAGATGTGGCAATTTGAGGGATTAGAGTTGTGCGGCAGGCAGAAACAGAAGCCAGGCCTATTTCTGTGTTGGAAACCCACCTTCAATGGGAAGCTGACCAAATTCAAATTTTCACAGGGATGAGCCATTAATTGGTATGCAGATGAATGGGTTTTACTCCCCATTTAAAAGGAATGGAGGCGGACGGGTCAGATGAAGTGGGAGACTGGTTCAGACACGCCCAGCAGCCATCACTGAGGCTACTTGTCCTAAGGGAGAGAGTTTTGCCTGCCACTGCAAAGCATGGAAGTGAGATGGCAAGGGAGGTGAGCTGTAAGATCCTCTTCCTGGCGGCTGGAAGGAGGAGTCCACCTCTTATCAGGAACATCTTTCTGTTAGGTGATAGCTTTCTCTGCCTCCCAATTCCTTCTCCTCACTTAACCTCCTGTTTTCCTCCTGAAGAGCTAACTGTCTGCTTCCCTGGCCTTACTTTCCTCAGGTCCACACTTCTTTGAAGGGCCATATTATGGAGAGTGCGGCAGAGCACCAAAATGACCAAGACCCCCTTGCAGGAGAGTATTGCAGGGAAACACCTGACGAGTCCAGACACTGGACCCAGTACCCTTAGAGCCTTCATTTCTGATGGTGCAGCTGCTATTTCCAGCTGCAGTATTCCTGGTTCTCAGGTGGCGTCCAAACAACCTTGCCCGCTGCTCAAAGCCCACATAATATCAGGAGGATGACATCCCCCTGAATTGGCAAAGTTCTTAATTCTGACTTCTCCCCATGATATGTGATCGGCTGCTGCAACTTTAACTTCAAAAGAGTAAGTGTTAAATCAATGATGAGCCATTACACTTTATAAAATTTCCTGGCCTCCAGAACTCACTTGTGGCCAATTCCTGACTTCAGCTGGTACGAGGTAGGCAGCTGCAAAAACATCAGCCCTCGCCAGGAACATACAGTTATGACATCGGAAACTGAAGCAGGCAGTCAGAAGGTCACAATATTGCCATCAATTTTCCTGACTGCCCACCTCAGTTCCGGCTTGATTCGGACCACGACTTCCCAGCCCTAGATCTCCTGGTTGTAATAACAAGCAGGCAGCGAACTGTGCTCTGCATGCCTATCCCAATTACCCTATGTGCTTTTCAAATTGCCGTCTGGAAATGCGTGAAAGACAGAAGCAGTTATCTGTGTTGATAATGCTGGTAAACAAATTTAATTTAAAACATACAATTCAGGGAAATGGTGGGAATAATATTTATGAACAACAACAGTGATGTTGATAATTCTATTTAAATGTATATAGCAAAATAGATCATGTTTTTAAAATAAAATGAAAGTTTGTCCCCAAGATTTGTGTGTAGTTGAATGTGTGTGGGGCCAAGTTAAGCTCTCTGTAGAAAGCAGTAACATGTTTATTTTTTTACACATTCCACAAGCCAGACATTTACTAAATGAATGAAACGTTTCTGATTTTAAACATCAGAATTTTACTACACAAAAATCAAATAACCTGAATAGTAATAATTACACTCTAGATTTGATAGTTATGTTAAAGATATTAAATGTACAATGAGCAGTTACTTTAAACCAAACTTCCCAACTCTGATTTCTCTCAAAACTCTTACCCCCCCCCCCTCCCCCAAACGTCGAGTTAGATATTTATCAGAAATTGGAAGACCACTTGGTTTGTGTAATATTTCAAAGATTTGTACAAGAGTTGAGATTTCTTGAGCTGTCCGCTTACTTCTGTTCAGGTTTCCCCTTCAAATCTCCAAATACCGCACAAGTTGTAGCTCCTCGTTCACCATTGGCAACACTAGTACCTTAAGCGTAGTCACCTTGGTCCAAGACTCTCCTGGTTCAAATGTTCTTAACTCTGGAATCACTTTTCTAGACCTCTCTCTCTTGCTCACACCTAGCTTGGTTTCCCCAGAAGTCCAATTCACTGTTAGTAGAGTCCTTCAGTTAACCAGGTTTAAAAAAAAATGCTTTAATCTAACACACAATATTTCAACCAAACCTTGATTGAGTGCAATGTTCCCTTTAGCTATCTTGTTTTAAACTACATCCACACTGATTGAACACAGAACCACACCCAAGAAGCTATTCACACCTATAATTAACTTCTGGTTTACCCTTTTTTCCCTATTGTTCATCTTCCAGGCTGTTTGATCTCACAATCAGTCACTGGAAGGAGAAACCCATTATCCCTGGGGCAGCTGCTCATCAGTAGAAATTGATAGCTGCATGTTTTTTTCTGCTCAACGGGACAGTGAAAGAGACTGGTAACCCAACCAGACTGTTTAAAAAAAAAAAAAATCAATATTTCTTGTCCAGTGGCTATATACTTCATTGATAATTGAAAAGCTGCCAGCATTACATCCACAAAATTAATAATTTAAACACTGGTTTTCCTGAAGAACTAATTTGCTGAGTCTCATTGATTCAAACCCCGGGGAAGTCAGTCCAGCTTGCTATTTTCTTAAGAGGTGAAGTGAAGCTGCGGAACAGCAATGGTACGTTTATGGGACAAAGCTATGGCACTTCGGTGTGTCAGCTGTGGCTCAATTGGTAACACTCATACATGTGAATTAGAAAGGTTGTGTGTTTAAGTCCCACTCCAGGACGTGAAGACAGCAATCAAGCTGACACTATAGTGCAGCAATGAGTGAGAACTGTGCTGTCAGAGATGCTTCCTTTTGGATGAGATGCTCAATCAAAGTTCCACCTGCCCCCTAAGGGTGAGTGTAAGAGGAGCAGGAGAGTCATCCCAGTGTCCAGGCCATTATTTAATCCCTCGATCAACATTGCAAACACAGTTATCCAGTCATTACTGTGTTGCTTTTTGTGGGAGCTTGCCACCTGCAGATTGGGTGCCATGTTTCCTATGTTATACCAGTCTCTGTACTTAAAGTACTTCATTAGCCGCAAATGACTGGGACATATTGTGGTTGTGAAAAGTACAATCTAAAAGCAAGCTGTTCTTGGGTTGAACACATTCTGGGACACAATGTGATTCGGTGGATGTTAAACACAATTACATAGTAACCTTCACTAAATAGAAAATGTTTCTAAACATGAATCTAGCCATGATGAAAACTTAGCCTGGAGCTAAATGTACAATCACACAAAGAAAACACAAGTCAAACCTTTTGACAAATTCATGAAAATTACTCGTCAAGGTTGACAAATGTAGCAAGCCCTAGTATTTACTAGACTTTAATCCCGCACTGAGGACGTGATCTACCAGAATGAGGACCGAATCCGTAGTGCGCACGATTCACCAGGTGTTCCCCAGCGCTCAAAGTGCCGAGAAACACCCCGCTACCTAATGCCCATCCAGGTAGATCAGGGGCCTTAGCAGGAAGCACGCGGTCGAGGCAGCACTTAGTCCCATTTTCTGCACGAAGGAGTTCCCATTTCTGAAAATAACACTATTTTGATCAATGCCGAAGACAATAAATTATTTATGGAACAAATGTCTTCCAAGAAATGGGAAGTCAAAAAGACGAAATTACAGAGTTCCTAGGGGAAGTTGATAGCCTCAGCCCAGACAATTATAGTGCAAGTCAAAGCTTTGATCCTACTTTTAAAATTGACACTGGAGCAGACACTGGAGCTTCTGGTAACCTATTAGCAGGCGACTTGACTGGCTTCATTCAATGACCCTTCATTCATCAGACAATAAATTACAAGTTCCAGGCAACATAGATCTTTCACTGAAAGGCAGGAATACTGCTCCTCACAACTACAAGTGGCAACAGATCGTTGATTCTCTCTATATTCTTCACGATCAATGTAAATCCCTTGCCCGGAAAAAACAGATGATGCACATATTATGGGCCAGGGTTTAGAGAACCCCAAAGTGTATCATGGAGTTCACCTGACCCACAACTTTTAATAGATTGTGGTATGGGGAGCACACGGCCCACTCGACAGGTGTGGTACAGCAGAAATGGAAAAGTATTTTTTCAAGCAAAACAATGTTTATTCTATGAACTCAAGTTAACCTTTTTAAAACATGCAGTGAACATCTTAGCAACCATCAATTCAAATACAACCCCCAAAGAATACAACACTAAGTAATCCTTAATAACTTCCCAAACAACATCCGGAAGACAAAAGAAACACCTTATAACAGAAGCATATCAGGTTTACATTCACTACTGAAAACATTTATGATTCTGAATTCACCAAATGATCACGAGATAGTCTTTTCATGGCAGAAAGATCAACAGTACACCTGCTTTGTCTGGCTTCAGCTCCAACACTGAAAATTAAACCAAAAAAACACAGAAACACCCAAGCTTTTCTCAAAGTGAAACTAAAAAGCAGAGCCAGAGCTCAGCTCCATCCACACTCTAACATCACTGCAGTAACATAAGCAGACAGACATTTCTTAAAGTGACATTTTCATGACACCTCCCCCCAAGAAAAATAAATAAACCAACTTCAAGATGGTTTCATTTTTCACCTTCTCATTATCCTTTAAGAAGTGCACACAGTAAATATACTTTCTCATTTCAAAAATCAACACGCAAACAGGTATAATAATATAGTCCTTTTTTTTTTTTGTTCTTCTTCCTCCAACGGAAATCCTTCTTGATTGACAGTCTCTTTGAACAAGAAGGTCTTTGCATGATCCGTCCATTTCTCTACACCTCGGCATTTTTCTTTGATGTCAGATACTTTAGTTCAATCTGATCACAAGAGTCCCTTGCAATTCTCCAACACACGAGCATTGGTTATAGCTTTCAGGCAGTCAAATGCCTGTTGAAACTCCGCTGTCCATTGAAATTTTCGACATTTCTTCAGCAAGTCCATCAGTGGAGCAACCACGCTACAAAGCTTTTGCACAAATGTTCGATCAAATCCACTTATGCCAAGAAATCGTATTATTTCCCTTCGTCTTGAGGGTATCAGGACTTGGGCTTTTCCAAATTCACTTTTGGCTAGGTTTACCACCAAACCCGCCTCCTGAAGTCGATCGAACAACTCCATCAGATGTTTTAAATGCTCTTTCCATGGCAACAGATTTTTTCGAGGCTGAAAATTACCAAATCGTCGATGTATGCCGCACAATTGGGTAATTCTGAAACGACTTTGTTAGTTAACCGTTGAAATGTGGCTGGGGAGTTTTTCATGCCAATTTGAATTGGTATATACCATCTGGAGTCACAAAAGCTGGGGCGGGATTCTGCGCAAATCGTCGGGCCGGGAAAAAACGGCGCAAACCTTGGCGGGAACCACGGCGTCAAGCCGCCCCAAAGGGTTTGCGCCGTTTTTTCCTGGCCCGACGATTTGCGCAGAATCCTCCGCACCTTCGGGGGCTAGGACAGCGCCAGAGTGGTTTGCGCCACGCCAACCGGCGCCGAAGGGCCTCCGCCGGCCGGCGCGAGTTGGCGCATGCGCGGGAGCGCCAGCGTCTGCTGATGTCATCCCCGCGCATGCGCAGGGGGGGGTTCATCTCTGCATCGGCCATCACGGATCGGTACAAGGCTGACGCGGAGGAATAGAGTGCCCCCATGGCACAGGCCCGGATAGGTGGGCCCGATCGTGGGCCAGGCCACCGTGGGGGCACCCCCCCGAGGCCAGATCACCCCGCGCACCCCCGAGAACCCCGGAGGCTGCCCCCGGAGCTGGGTCCTGCCGGTTGGGACCAACCTTGATTTATGCCGGTGGGACCCTCGTTGAGCGGGCGGCCCCGGGGCCCATTGCGTCGCGCCGGTCCCCACCATTCTCCGAGGCAGGCGGCGCGATTCACGCCGGGGCAATTTTTGGGGGGGCGGAGAATTCGGAGGACGGCAGGGGGTGGGATTCACGCCAACCCCCGGCGATTCTCCGACCCAGTGGGGGTTCGGAGAATCCCACCGCTGAAATCTCTTTTGCCCTTTCAGATAAAGGTACCTGCCAGTAACCTTTAAGTAAATCCAGTTCGGAAATAAAAGCTGATTGTCCCACTTTCTCTTTAAAAAAAAAAAAAAATGTTTTTATTCAAAATTTTTCAATAAATTTAGAAAACCACCACAAAAGAATATATAATGCAAAGAGAACAAAACAATATGCCAACAAAAACAACTTACCCCTCTAACAATTTAACAAACAAAACAAAACAAATAAAATGAAATCAACCCCCCCCCCCTGTCTCTGGATTGCTGCTGCTGCTGACCTCCATCTAACGCTCCGTGAGAACGGTTGCCACTGCCTGGAGAACCCCTGCGAGGACCCTCGCAAGGCAAACTTCATCTTCTCCAACCTGAGAAACCCCGCCATGTCACTGACCCAAGCCTCTACGCTTGGGGGCTTCGTGTCCCTCCACATTAACAAGAGCCTTCTCCGGGCTATCAAGGAGGCAAAGGCCAGAACTCTGGCCTCTTTTGACTCCTGCACTCCCGGATCATCCAATATCCCAAATATCGCTATCCCCCAGCTCGGTTTTACCCGAGTGTTCAAGACATTGGACATAGCCTTTCCAAAATTCCGTAAGTGCCGGGCATGTCCAAAACATATGGGCATGGTTCGCTGGGCTCTCTGAACATCTCACACACCTGTCCTCTACCCCAAAGAACTTGCTCATTCTCGCCCCTGTCATATGCGCCCGGTGCACCACTTTAAACTGAATCAGGCTCCGCCGGGCACAAGATGAGGAGGAATTGACCCTGCCAAGGGAGTCAGCCCACGGGCCCTAATCCAGCTCCTCACCCAGCTCCTCCTCCCACTTGCCCTTCAGCTCCTCCACCGAGGCCTCCTCCACCGAGGCCTCCTCCGCTTCCTGCAGCTTCTGGTATATGTCCGATACTTTGCCATCCCCCACCCACACGCCCAAGACCACCCTGTCCTGTATCCTCCGGGCAGGTAGCGGCGGGAATTCCCCCACCTGCTTTTTCACAAACGCCCGAACCTGCATGTACCTAAAAGTGTTCCCAGGTGGCAATCCAAATTTCTCCTCTAGCGCCCTCAGATGGGAAAAGTCCCATCGATAAACAAGTCCCCCATCCTTTTGCTGCCCGCCCTGTGCCAGCTTAGGAACCCGCCGTCTATCCTACCTGGAACGAACCTGTGGTTGTTCCATATCAGGGCCCAGACTGAGGCCCCTACCTCCCCCTATGCTGTCTCCATTGCCCCCAAATCCCCAGTGTCGCCGCCACCATCGGGCTCGTGGTATACCGTTTCGGCGGCAACGGTGCTGTCACCAGTGCCCCCAGGCTAGTATCCGTACAGGACGCCGCTTCCAACCGTTTCCATGCCGCCCTCCATTACCCATTTCCGAATCATAGACACATTCGCTGCCCAGTAATAGCTGCCCAGGTTTGGCAGCGCCAACCCCCCCCCCCTCCCCGACTGCGCTCCAAAAATAGTCTCTTAACCCGCGGGGTCTAATTTGCCCACACAAATGCCGTTATATTCCTATTTACCCGCTTGAAAAAGGACTTGGGGATGAGAATGGGCAGGCACTGAAAGACTAACAAGAACTTAGGGAGGACTGTCATCGTTATGGACTGTACCCTGCCCACCAGGGAGAGTGGCAGAATGTCCCAACTCCTAAAATCCTCCTCCATCTGATCCACCAGCCGCGCTAAATTGAGCTTGTGCAAGACCCCCCAGCTTTTGGCCACCTGGATACCCAAGTACTGAAAGCTCCTCTCCACCATCTTGAGCGGTAGCTCTCCCGTCCTCTTTTCCTGGCCTCTCGCATGCACCACAAAAAGCTCGCTTTTTCCCACATTTAGATTGTATCCCGAGAAGTCTCTAAAATCCCTAAGTATCTGCATGACCTCCCCCATCCCCTGCACTGGATCCGCAATGTACAGAAGCAGACAGTGAAACACGAACCAACCCCCTCCAGCTTCTGGACTCCCTCAACGCCATGGCCAGCGGCTCAATCGCCAGGGCAAAGAGCAGGGGGGACAAGGCACCCCTGCCTCGTTCCACGATATAGTCTAAAGTACCCCAACTGCCGTCGGTTCGTCAAAACACTCGCTACCGGGGCCTGATACAACAATTTGACCCATCCTACGAATTCCCCCCCCCCCCCCCCAAATCTGCCTAACACTTCCCACAGGTACTCCCACTCCACCCGGTCAAAGGCTTTCTCTGCGTCCATTGCTACCGTGACCACTTCTGCGTCCCCACCCTCCGAGGGCATCATGATCACATACAGAAGCCTCCGCACATTCGTATTCAGCTGCCTGCCCTTCACAAACCCCGTCTGATCCTCATGAATCACTCCCGGGACACAGTCCTCAATCCTAGTGGCCAAGATCTTGGCCAACAGCTTGGCATCCACATAAAGAGCGAAATCGGCCAATAGGAGCCGCATTGCAGAGGGTCCTTATCACGCTTGAGGATAAGCGAGATCAGAGCCTGCGACATCGTCGGGGGAAGGATTCCCTTTTCCTTAGCCTCGTTAAAAGTTCTCAACAGCAACGGGTCCAACAGCTCCGAGAATTTCCTACAGAACTCTACGGGAAACCCATCCAGCCCCGGGGCCTTGCCCGCCTGCATACTCCCCAACCCCTTAATTAGTTGCTCCATCTCAATCGGGGCCCCCAATCCCTCGACCCGCCCTTCCTCCACCTTTGGAAACCTCAGCTGGTCCAGGAACTGCCTCATCCCCTCCCCTCCCTCCGGGGGTTCCGACTCGTATAATTTACCATAAAAGTCCTGAAAGACCTCGTTTATCTTAGCTGAGCTCATTACCATGTTCCCCCACATCTCTAATTCCCCCAATCTCCCTAGCCGCCTCCCACTTCCACAGCTGATGCGCCAGCATCCGACTTGCCTTCTCCCCATACTCATACACTGCCCCCTGTACCTTCCTCAACTGGGCCTCAGCCTTCCCCGTGGTTAACAAGTCAAACTCCATTTGAAGGTTCCGGCGCTCCTTCAACAACACCTCCTCGGGGAATTCCGCATACCTCCTATCCACCCTCAGTATCTCCCCCACCAACCTCTCCCTCTCCATCCTCTTCCCCCTGTGGGCCCTGATTAGCTCCCCCCTGACCACTGCCTTCAGCGCCTCCCAGACCACAGTCACCGTAACCTCCCCATTATCATTGGCCTCCACATATCTTTTTGGATGCACCTCCGGACCCGCCCATAGACCTCCTCGTCCGCCAGTAGTCCCACGTCCATTCCCCACAGCGGGCGTTGGCTGCTCTCCTCCCCCATCCCCAGCTCCACCCAGTGCGGGGCATGGTCCGAGATCGCAATGGCCGAGTACTCCGCCCCCTCCCCCCTCCACTCTCGGAATTAGCACCCTGCTCACCATGAAAAAATCTATCCGCGAGTAAGCCTTGTGTACATGGGAGAAGAAGGAAAACACCTTCGCCCTTGGCCTGGCAAATCTCCACGGATCCACTCCCCCCATCTGGTCCATGAAGCCGCTGCCGGCCTCCAACCCGACCTGTACCTAGACCGATCCAATGTCGGACCCAGGACTGTATTAAAGTCCCCTCCCCCATTACCAAACTACATGACTCCAGATCCGGAATCCGGCTCAGCATCCGCTTCATGAACCCTGCATGTCCCAGTTCGGAGCATACACATTCACTAGCACCACCCGGGCCCCCTGCAGCCCGCCACTCACTATAACATAACGACCCCCCATATCTGCCACAATACCCATCGCCTCAAATGCCACCCGCTTACTCACCAAGATTGCGACCCCCCTGTTCTTTGCATCCAACCCTGAGTGAAAAACCTGCCCCACCCATCCCTTCCTCAGTCTGGTTTGATCATCAATCTTCAGGTGTGTTTCCTGCAGCATGGCTACGTCTGCCTTGAGCCCCTTTAAGTGCGAAAACACCCGGGCCCTCTTGACCGGCCCATTCAGACCTGTCACGTTCCACGTGATCAGCCGGTTTGGGGGGCTTACCCCCCCCCCCCCCTTCCAACTAGCCATGTCCTTTTTTAGGCCAGCCACATGCCCACGCCTCCCGCACCCCCCAGGCGGAGGCTCCCCGCCCCGACTCTCCCTCTTACCATCAATTCCCCCTCAGTCAGCACAGCTGCAACCCAGCCCCCCCCACCCCCCGGCCAAGCAACTGCTTAACCCCCCGTCCCCCCCATTGCACTCCCATCAGTCAGCTGACTCATGCTGACCCCGGCCGCTCCCGCCTCTACCTCCAATCCCCCTGCGGATTCCCCATCCAAATCTCCAGCCCCCCACCCCCCCACCTAAGTGGGGCAGAGAAAGTCCCCCCCCCCTATACCCCGAATGAACCAATGCGGACAACGAACACAGTACCGTCCCCCGCTTCAGGTACCGCCCTCACCATTTCGCAGAAAAAAAACGCGCTCCCTGCCTAGGCCGACCCCACCCCCTGTGACGCAGCTCCTCTCAACTGCGGCCTCACCCAAATCCCCGAGGGCACGGGGCCACAAATACACAAGAAAATGTGGCGGAAACCACACCCAAACACCGCCCCGTCCTCCTCACCAACAACCCCCATAACATACTGCAATCCATTAACTCGAGTCCAACTTCTCATTCTTGATGAAAGTCCACGCCTCATGCGGCGTATCAAAATAATGGTGTCAGTCCTGGTATGTGACCCACAGCCTCGCCGGCTGTAGCAGCCCGAACTTCACCCCCTTCCCGTGGAGGACCGCCTTGGCCCGATTGAACCCTGCACGCTTCTTGGCCAGCTCTGCACTCCAATCCTGATAAATCCGGATCTCGGTGTTCTCCCACATGCTGCTCCGCTCCTTCTTTGCCCATCGCAGGACATACTCCCTGTCGGTGAAGCGGTGGAACCTTACCACCATAGCCCTCGGCGGCTCGTTCGCCCTCGGCCCCCTTGCCAGGACTCTGTGCTCCAGAGGCCTCGGGAAAGCCCCCGCGCCCATTAGCGTACCCAGCATCGTGGTCACATACGCCCCGACATCCGACCCCTCCACGCCTTCAGGGAGACCCAGAATCCGCAGTTTCTGCCTCCTCGACCTATTCTCCAGGTCCTCCAGCTTCTCCTGCCATTTCTTGTGCAGCGCCTCATGCGCTTCCACTCTGACCGCCAGGCCCAGAATCTCGTGCTCATTATCAGAGGCCTTCTGCTGCATCTCCTTGATCGCCGTCCCCTGCATCTTTTGGGTCTCCACCAGCCTTTCAATCGACGCCTTCATAGGGGCCAACATCTCCGCCTTAAAGTCAGCGAAGCAGCTTCTTAAAAACTTCTGCTGCTCCCGGGACCAGTTCACCCACGCTGCCTGGTCCCCGCCCGCCGCCATCTTGTTTTTTCGCACCTGTTCTCCTCTCTTCTCTAAAGCCACTTTTCTGACCGCTCCACTCCTGGTCCTCTCCATACAGTGCTGGGGGACCCTCACTTTTTCCATCCCACACCGGGAATCGTCATCCAAATGCCGCTGGGGCTCCTTAAAAGGGTCCAAAAGTCCGTTATCGGCGCGAGCTGCTGACCGTGCGACCTACCTAGGCATAGCCGCAACCGGACGTCGTCCCAATTTCTCAATGCAATCCTCCAAACGTGGGATAGAATAAGAGTCCGTTCTTGTTACTGCATTAACCTTTCTATAGTCTCCACACAACCGTTGGGGACTGTCTGGTTTAGGCACCGTCACTATGGGTGAGCTCCATTGGCTGCACCCCACTTCAATAATGCCATTTTAAAGCATATTCTCAATCTCTTTGTTAACCTGTGCCAATTTTAAAGGGTTAAGTCTGTATGGATGTTGCTTGATTGGAACAGCATTTCCCACATCTACATCATGTATAGCCATTTTAGTGCTTCCCAATTTATCTCTACAAACTTGCCCATGTGATATCAATAACTCCTTCGGGTCAGTCCGTTTTTCCTCTGGAAGGTAACTCAACAATTTATCCCAATTTTTAAGAACATCCTCGTTTTCCAATTCAATTTGAGGTATGTCAAATTCACAGTCATCTGGATTTGGTTCGTCACTTGGAGTTAGAATCATTAAAACCTCCTTCTATTTCTCTCCTTCCCTTTCAAAGAACCTTTTAAGCATATTCACATGATACACTCGGTGAGTCTTCCTTCTATCTGGTGTTTTTACCACATAATTCTTCTCACTTAATTTCCTTTCAATCTGATAAGGTCCACAAAACCTAGCTTTTCAGTGTTCACCTACCACTGGTAACAACACTAAAACTTTATCTCCAATGGCAAAACTACGAACTTTGGATTTCTTGTCCACTACCCGTTTCATCCCATTTTGTGCAACTTTCAAATGTTGTCCAGCCAATTCACCTGCTCTATTTAATCGTTCCCTAAAATTTGACACTTAATCCAATAGTGTAATTTCCGATTTCTCACTCACCAATTTTTCCTTAATCAATTTAAGTAGTCCTCTTACCTCATGACCAAAATTTAGTTCAAAAGGACTGAATTTGGTTGACTCATTAGGTGCATACCTAATTGCAAACCGTACGAATGGAATTTCTTTATCCCAGTCCTCTGGATAATCTTGACTATAAGCCCTCAACAGTGTCTTTAATGTCTGATGCCACCTTTCTAACGCTCCCTGCGATTCTGGATGGTACGCAGTTGATTTAAATTGTTTTATTCCTAAGCTATCCATAACTTCTTTGAGTAACCTCGAGGTAAAATTTGATCCTTGATCCGATTCTATTTCTGTGGGTAGTCCATATCCAGTGAAGAATTTAAGTAACTCCTCTACAATCTTTTTAGCTGTAATATTACGTACTGGGGTGGCCTCTGGAAACCTAGTAGACACATCCATTATAGTCAAAAGATATTGATTCCCACTTTTCGTTTCAGGAAGCGGTCCTACACAATCAATTAGGACCCTTGTAAAAGGTTCCTTAAATGCTGAAATGGGTATTAAGGACGCTGGTTTTATCACTGCTTGAGGTTTCCCTATCACTTGACACGTGTGACATGATTGACAAACTTTAACTCCATCTTTATGTAGTCCAGGCCAATAAAAATGTTTCTAGATTTTAGCTTGAGTTTTCCTTATTCCCAAATGACCTCCCACTGGTACCTCATGCGCAACTTGCAACACCTCCTTTCTATACCCTACCGACAATACTACTTGATGAACTTCTGCCCACTTTTCATCCGCCTGCATATGTAAAGGTCTCCATTTTCTCATCAAGACATCATTTTTACGGTAATAACACTCTGGTACACACTCAAATTCCCCTTCTGTGTATGGTTTCTGATACATCCGTTTTATTTCTACATCTTTCTGTTGTAACTCCGCCAATTTTCCTGAACTAAAAATATCCACCTCATCCTCCACCTGTTCTTATTCTTTTTCAACCATCTGATCAAAAATCGTTTCTGATAACTGCACTTCAACGTCATCTTCACTCTTTGATTTCTCCTCTTGTCTCAACCTGTGACATTGCGACCTTGTTACTACACAATCCGGAAAAATCCCAGGATATTCGTCCTTCAACACTTCAGTTGTCTGATTTTCCACTGGCTTATCAACCACAGTAGGCATCACTCCCACGTGCGATCCAGCTGTATCATTACCCAAGATAAACTATTCCTGGACAAGATAGTTTCTCTATTACTCCTACTATCACTTCACCACTCTTCACTGGACTTTCCAACCTTAGCTTATATAATGGAACACTACTCCTCTCACCCTGAATTCCACATACCATCACCTTTTCTGGCAACATTCTTCCCAAACTACATACTCCTCCTCTCTTACCATTAAAGATTGACTAGCTCCCGTTTCACTTAAAGTTGTGACTTCTTTACCTGCTCCTCCTGATACACATGAGTAAACTTTACCCACACAAGTAAATTCTTCAAAGAGATCTGGCACCTTCTTGCCAATCATCTCTTGATCAGGCTGTACAATCTTTTGCACCTCCTTTGTTTCACTTGGGCTTTCCTTTACCACTTTAACAAACCCCACTGTCTTATCCTGTTTTACCACATCAGCCTTCCCAGTGCTTTTCTTCAACCATCAACACTTGTGACTTTACATGGCCTAGTTTATTATAGTGAAAACATTTGAAACTTTTCAGTTCTTTTCCACCCTCCTGGATTTCTTTTTTAATCTGAGGTACAGTCTCCTTTTTATCTCCCATCAGATCACCTTTACCTTTTCCACTTGAGTATTTCTCATGTCCCCAGTTTCTATCCCTCACAGGCTGAAACTGATGTCGGAAACCAAACTTTGATTTATGAACTAATTCATAGTCACCTGCCATTTCCGCTGCTAACCGCACAGTTTTAACCCTCTGCGCTTCCACATGAGTTCTCACTACATCAGGAATGGATTTTTTAAACTCCTCCAAAAGTATAATTTCTCTGAGAGCTTCATACGTTTGGTCTATTTTCAAAGCCCTTATCCACCTATCAAAATTACTCTGAGCCTTTCAAACTCCATGTATGTTTGACCAAATTCTTTCCTTAAATTTCTAAACCTTTGTCTGTAGGCTTCAGGCACTAGTTCATATGCACCCAAGATGGAGTTTTTCACCTCCTCATACGTCCCAGATACCTCCTCCGGTAGTGATGCAAACACTCCACTTGCCCTACCTATCAGCTTTGTTTGAATCAGTAATACCCACATTTCCTGTGGCCATTTCATTTGTTTAGTTACCTTCTCAAATGAAATGAAAAAGGCTCCTACCTCCTTATCAAACCTTAGCAATGCTTGGACATATTTAAATAGATCCTCACCAAGCCTTTGACTATGACGCTCTTTCTCACTATCCTCACCAATATCATCCAACTGTACGTTTCCCTTTACGTCTGCCAATTTTAACTGACTGTCATGTTTCATGGCCATTTCCTGAAGTTCAAACTCTCTCTCTTTATCTTTTTCACTGATCTGTATCTCCCTTTCTCTCTCTCTTTGTTCTGCTAGGGCTATTCTTTTCTCCTTTCTTCTCTCCCCTTTTCTTTTTCATCTCTCTCTCTTTCATAGTCAAGCTGCTTTAATTCTTTCTCATGTTCCATTTGTTTAAATTATAACTGAATTTTTGCCATTTCCAGTGAGTCAAACTGTATCTCAGGCAACTTTAAATGCTTAGCCACCGCCATAATGACCTCATCTTTTCACATTTTGTCAGGTAATGTTAACTGCAATGTTGTTGCCAAACTAACAGTCTGCTTTTAGTCTCTGTCTGTAAGGTACTGCGTGTGACGTCTCCAAAATCTCACCACTTAAACTGGAATACCACACCTGAAAAGCAACCACAATATGCTCACCCCTCACTGTCTTTAAGTTCACTAAGCCAATCCAGTAGACAGACTTTTATCCCCCTCGAGCCCCCAATTTGTTATGGGCCAGGGTTTAGAGAACCCCAAAGTGTATCATGGAGTTCACCTGACGCACAACTTTTACTAGATTGTGGTATGGGGAGCACACGGCCCATTCTACAGGTGTGGTACAACAGAAATGGAAAAAATATTTTTTCATAGAATTAACATTGTTTTGCTTGAACTCAAGTTAACCTTTTTAAAACATGCAGTGAACATCTTAGCAACCATCAATTCAAATACAACCCGCAAAGAATACAACACCCAAGTTATCCTTAATAACTTCCCAAACAACATCCAGAAGACAAAAGAAACACCTTTTAACAGAAGCACATCAGGTGTACATTCACTACTGAAAACATTCATAATTCTGAATTCACCAAATGATCAAGAGATAGTCTTTTCATGGCAGAGAGATCAACAGTACACCTGCTTTGTCTGGCTTCAGCTCCAACACTGAAAACGAAACCAAAAAAACACACACACTCAAGCTTTTTTCAAAGTGAAACTAAAAACAGAGCCAGAGCTCAGCTCCACCCACACTCTGACATCACTGCAGTAACATGAGCAGACTGGCATTTCTTAAAGGGACTTTCTCGTGACACATCATTTCAACAACTTCCTGTCTTTCATACAACGATCTTCAATCTTTTATTTAGAAGCAGTGGAACCTGAACCTTTAAACACCTGAGGACGTTTATACAATCAGGTGGTAAATTCCTTTCTTTCACAAATACACTATCCGCTAGACCCTGGAAGAGATGGAAGTTATTAATCTCCATGTAGTCTGGTCAGGGATGGCGGATACTGAAAGCACTGCAGCAGATGTAACCTTCCCCATGAAGACCTACTGGACCTGAATTGGCTGTTCTAAGAAAGTGATGAGGATGAAATCCTTGCAGCACTGATTGACCTCCTAGAGGATGATTCATCTTTCCAGTTGATAGATGTACCATATGAAGTGTCTGTTGTCTTTTAGAGCAGTCAGCTGCATCTTCAGTGGCTGAGCAGCTACATCATCCACTGCTGTATCGATGATTCAAAAGGGATTGAGGATCTGAGATTTCAATTAACTTAGACGATGAAGGAAAAAAATGACCACATCTTAGCTCCACTGAATCTACCTGTGTATTGCCTATTTTATCTCCTGTTGTCCATGAAGAGTTTTTCCACAGAGGATGCCTTGCCTGGGTCCAGGTCAGAGTCCATGGAGGACCACTATGCAAAAGAGCTGGCAAAAGCCAATTACCACCCATACTTAAGTCCCAGTGGAAAGTTTTTTTCCTTGCAGAGCTAGAGGTCAACACAGAAGCTACGGCAGAACCCTCAGCATTTCTGAAGCTGCAAAATTCCGTGTAGCAATCTTGTCCTTGAATTAATTGTCTACAGGAAATTCAGCTCATTACAAAAGATGAGGCTGTCTTGCACCCATATCTTTTGCAATTCTTCCCATAGAGAGAATTGTGGCTGTCTTTCCACTGCCTATAGAAAGTAGAGCGTCCTCCTGAAATATGATTGGGAAATTATATTTTCTTTCAGAAGTGCAGTCAGTTTTTTCTTTGTCGTCTAAGTTGATTGAAATCTCGGATCTTCAATTCCTTTTTAGTAATCGATTCTCCAGTCTTCCCTGGAGTTGAGGATTATTCCCCTTATGAAGCTCTCTCCCTAGGTGCTTTTAAGGTGCAACAAGTTTCTCAAAGTGTCCTGAGTTTTTGTTTTAGTCCCAAAGGATCTTACAATCCTTTCTCTTCAGCCTTTATTCTCTGCTCAGTCTTTCATTTAAAAAATTGTTGTTGCCCTTGCACTTCATTCTGGAAATTACACTGTGCTTCCTGGCAATGCTGATAACAGTTCAGTTCAAGTGCTGCCCATGCTGCAGATGATGATGTCATACCAGATACAAAAGATATTGCTCGTGACTCCAACATGCCTTCCCTGGCTGTGAATAATGTGGGACATTGAATCCTCCAGGATGGTGATTTAGGGAGGAGGAGAGTAGGAGTTGGAACTTGGTAGAATTGAAGTTGTAAAAAAGGAGTTCCAGAAATGTAACGTTAATAGTTAAAGATATAGGGCTGCTTTTTATGTGTCCCTGGGTGTGTTCTTAGAGGGGGGTGCAGAGCGGGGTGGGGTTGGTGTGCACTGAAATTCACCTGCCATATTTAAATAGATAATCAAAGGTCAATTAGTCTTATTACCAAGACAATTGACCCTGATTATGGCGTGGGCAGTCTGGCAGCAGTGGGCAGGCCTATTTTCAAATAAACTCTTCAAAGGGTGGGAAGGAAGTGGGTTTCTATTATTGCGGGCTGCCCTTTACGGATTGTAAAGGTGCCTCCCCTCTAACAGTGACCCTTCCTACCCACCTGCAGCCTTAAACCAAACCCTTGCCCCTCTTCCTGGCCTGCCTAAACCTCTCTGGGATCCATGTACCTTCTTCCTCCTGCTCTTACAGTCCCAGCAGCACCCACTAATGTGTTCAAGGTGCTGCCAGAACTGATGGAGCTGCTGGGCAATCGGATTAGCTGGCAACTCCTGAGTGTGGGACTTCTCCCTATTGTGGGGGGGGGATCTCCATTGCCTTTAATTTTCATAAAGCCTGAGCAGGCTTATTCTCTATTACAATCTCAAACATTTAAACGTGGCTTCTTCAAGATGTTGAGTTGATTGTTTGCTGGATCCGGAGCTTACTTTGTGCAGTATTTATATAAATGATTATTGATTCATCTGCTACCTCTGTTTATTTGCATAAAGTTCTCAGAAATGAGCTTGAAAAAAGGTGAGTATCTATTTTTCATCCATTGTGGTATATATCATCAGTTGTTGCTGTTATCGATCATTAAGATCCATTTAGTTTTCCTTTCATGTTTGCAATACATGAAACATCAATACTGTCACAAAATATCTCAATTAAAATTGTGGTGTTTTTTTACCATGCTATAGTATGATGTAGCGTGTGCTACACTTTTCATAAGCTGTGGTTGCTACTGTTTTTTTCCCCCAGTATTATGGGGTCCGGACCAGAACCCACATTTTTTCATTGGAATCCAACATTTTGTGGGGTCTGGACCAGAACCGCACTTTGTTTACTTTGGAAAATTGAGGAAATGTTACTGTGCCACAGGAGTGATAACACTGACCAGTAGGCACCTTTTTATGGAAAAATAAACTTTAATTTAAACGCAGAGTTAACACAATAGCAACAAAGGAATAGCTCACATGGGGCTCGTTTAGCACAGTGGGCTAAACAGCTGACTTGTAATGCAGAACAATGCCAGCAGCGCGGGTTCAATTCCCGTACCGGCCTCCCCGAACAGGCGCCGGAATGTGGCGACTTGGGGCTTTTCACAGTAACTTCATCGACGCCTACTTGTGACAATAAGTTATTATTATTAATAGTAACACATTTTACTTTTTTTCTAACCCTGCCTCTATATATATATTTCAATTCTGTAAACTCATATATATAAAAATACCACAAATGAATAATGTTCACAATCGGGTTTTACTTGCTTATCTTGAGTTGGTCTTTGGGAGAGAGAGATTTCTTTCAAACCAAACTGAACCTAGCTTGTGTTCCAGAGGCAACTGGCAAACCTGCTCCCTCCCTTGAACAATGCCACCTGCAATACAAAAGTCCACCATATTCTTGTGACAAAAAGTCACATTGCCCCTGCAAAAATCAATAATTCTCTCCCCAGTAATCATAGCAAAAATACTAAATACAAACTTTAAAATATGAAAATTGCTTACATTCGCCATACCTAGATATAAAACTCAAATGGGACATAGCTCCAGAATCCCGGATGCTTAATGATGAAAGAACCAGTTCCTAAAGCAGGCATATATATACATTTGAACATCCAACTTGGAATATGGAGTAGACCATTCAGCCCATGAACCTGCTCCATAATTTGATAAGATCATTGCTGATCTGATTGGCTTCAACACTACTTTTCTGTCGACCCCAATACTCTTTGACTCCATTGTCAATCAAAAATCTATCTCACTGGACCTTAAAAAATATTCAATGACCACTGCTCTCTGGCGAAGGGAGTTCCACAGACACATTAAGTGTCTCGTAATGACACTTTACGAGAGAAAAATAATTCTCCTCATAATTGTCTGAAATGGATGACCCCTTGTTTTTGAAATGGTGCGCTCCCTAGTTAACTAAGTCAGAGTTAGAATGCCAGTCACTTAGACCTTCCTCAGGGGTGCACTGAACTCTGCGAATAAGTGTGGGGATGTGTCTTTGTTGAAACATGCTGGTTGCACCCTTACACTTCACAGATAGATTACATTCAGGACCGAGAAACACTTATGAAAGTTATGCACTCCAACTGGCATTGACATTGTCAGCATGCCTTCTGTTAGCTAATCACCCAGCTGAATAATGAACTCAACAGGAAGAAATACACAATTTGTGTCTGCTCCCCCATTGATAGAGGCAATAATAAGAACGGGAGGCAATAATAAGAAAGGTAGAACAAAAGAAGAAAAATAAACTCACTCAATTTATTTGTCTTTTATACGATAGTCTAGTGCTTGCACTTGCAAATTATTTCTCTGTATTCTACCGTTAAATAAATTGCAGTGAAAACATCTTGGGCGGGATTCTCCAACCCCCCGCCGGGTCGGAGAATCACCGGGGGCTGGCGTGAATCCCGCCCCCGCCGGTTGCTGAATTCTCCGGCACCGGAGATTCGGCAGGGGCGGGAATCGCGCCGGTTGGCGGGCCCCCCCCCCCCAGCGATTCTCCGGCCCGGATGGGCCGAAGTCCCGCTGCTGGAATGCCTGTCCCGCCAGCGTGGATTAAACCACCTCTCTTACCGGCGGGACAAGGCGACGCGGGTGGGCTCCGGGGTCCTGGGGGGGAGCGCGGGGCGATCTGGCCCCGGGGGGTGCCCCCACGGTGGCCTGGCCCACGATCGGGGCCCACCGATCAGCGGGAGTGCCTGTGCCGTGGGGGCACTCTTTTCCTTCCGCCTTCGCCAAGGTCTCCACCATGGCGGAGGCGGAAGAGACCCCCTCCACTGCGCATGCGCGGGGATGCCGTGAGCGGCCGCTGACCCTCCCGCGCATGCGCTGCCCGGCAATGTCATTTCAGCGCCAGCTGGCAGGGTACCAAAGGCCTTTCCCGCCAGCTGGCGGGGTGGAAATCAGTCCGCCGCGGGCCTAGCCCCTCAAGTTTAGGGCTCGGCCGCTCAAGATGCGGAGGATTCCGCATCATTGGGGCGGCGCGATGCCGGACTGATTTGTGCCGTTTTTGGCGCCGGTAGGCGGACATCGCGCCGGTTACGGAGAATTTTGCCCCTTAATCATTCATTTTTTAGTCTGTATATGATTATACATGTATAGCATAGAGGCCCACTGATAGATCGCATGCACAAAAAGAAATCAGATGGCTGCCAAATGTGTACGGTCCAGATTTTAATATTAAAGAAATTCCATATACCCTGGAGTGATTTACATGTAGTAACTTAGGGGGCGATTCTCCGAGCCCCGCGCTGGTGCGTGATTCTCCAAGGTGCGGAGAATCGGCGCCATTTGCACCGGCGCCGGGCCGCTGGAATCGGCAGGGCCGCCGATTCTCCGGGCCGAGCGGCCACGCCGATACGACAGAGTCTCGCCGGCGCCTTTCACCCCCGGTCGATGGCTGCGGGAACTCTGCGGGAACGGTCGGGGGGTGGCCTGTGGGGGGTAAGGGGGGCTCCCTCACAGGGGGTGGGGTCTGGCCCGCGATCGGGGCCCACCAATCAGTGGGCCGGCCTCTCTCTCTCTCCCCCCCCCCCCCGGGCCTACTTTCTGGCGCGGCCCCTGAACACCGACCCCATGTTGGGTCGGGGCCGGCACGCGTAAGAAGTCCCCCGCGCATGCGCAGGTTGGCGCGACCCCGCCCCCGTAATCTCTAGGTTGGAAGGGGGTTTGCAATGTTCTAGTTTAAGCAAGTTGCTATTTGAACAATGTCTTGAAATCGCTTTGCCCCAGAGCTTAGTGAAACAGTTTATGTATCTGGGAACTCTTAAAAATCAACATTTTTGGATGAACATTTCAATGAAAGCTTAATACCCCAAATTAATCATAAACGTCAATGCTTTGATCTTGAAAGTGTTACCATATTAAAAGAAGACAATGTTTATTGTAGGATAAAAGTATTACGTGATGAACAGGTCTTAATTGTAAGTGAAGATTTATATTGCAAGTTAGCTTCATTCTGTTTACCTTTCTAGTTGCTCTCATTAATAGTTCAGTTTCACTATCTGTTCAGTGCTGCAGCTAGTAACCTGATGCTCATTTCTGCCCACTGTGATGCACAGTCAGAGGAGGATCCTTTTTATAGTCTTGCGATCAATACTGCCACTTTTCAAGTTGATGTGAGTAGTTTTAGAAAACATTGTTGTGAACATGGCAACATGACTGCATCCTACATTTCCGATCCACTGCTCGCGTACCAGGTCCCAGAATCTAAAAATGCGATTTAATGTTTTGTTTTTGTAACTCTCGCTGAAAGTGCGATAGGAGTTCAGGACAGTTGCTTCTGAAATTCAGGTCAATTCTGCTTGCAGTTTATTTCAGCATTGGTTGACTTTACATGAATGATCACAAAAACAATATTAATAGAGATTATTGATGTCTGAGGTGTTCATCATGTTCCCTAAATTGGCACTGGAAAAGTCAATAATTGATTTCCCAGTTATGATTTGCACTTTGAGTAGACGTACAGTGAGACTGGAGCCAGATCTAATGACTATGAACAGGTAAAATATGAGGCCATACAGTTAGAATACAGATATTCAAGTAGTTTTTTATACCGCTGAATGACCCGAGTTATAATTCTGGCTCTGTATTGTGTCCGATAAGGCACAATTATGTTCTTTGCATGCATGTCCTAGTTACTTGCATCAAAATTGTGGCTAGGTTAATTTTGGCTTCCAAAAATTAAGTTCTTGGGGACTTTTAAATGTTTTGGCCACAAATTCCAGAGGATGTTTTGCTGGTTCTCCCGCCCTGACTTGAAACACCCAAGAACATGGAGTTTCTGCCAATTTCTTTATTATCTTGTGAGGGGTGAAACTTTGTTTGCCCCATTGCAACCGCCAGGATGGTGACCCATAAAATTGGAGGGCCTGTCCCACCCTGGTTGTGCTTATACTGCAACCAACATAAAACCTAAAGTGTGGAGGTAGCTTTATAGTGCCCATCCAAGTTTCATTGGAATTAAATTAATAGAATGAAAATTGGGCAGTTTCTGTAATTGATGTGATTTTCTCCACTAGATTATTGAAAAGGGGATGAAAATAAAATTTGGTTCTGTTATTTCTGATATTATTGGTTGAATTGTCAGCCCAACTCAACTAGTCCCCAGCATACTGTTGGATATAGTTGAAAAATCAAGATGTTTTTCATGAACTTTCCATTTTTGATTGATTTGGGAAGTCCTAATGTTTATTCACAAAGTTGAGCTCAATACAATGATAGTTGTGCTGGTGATCTGCCCCTCTGCTCATTTCTCCATACCTCGCAGCTTTCCACTTTAGTTGCTGGTAAGTGATTCCCATTTTCAATTTCAGTTAGCAATATGACGAGGGAAAAGAATACATAAGGTGGCTTCCCATTACCTTCCCCATGTGTGCTTACAGGAAACACAACTCCCGTTCATGAAGGACCCTCAGCCTGTAAGCAGCTATTATTCCAGAGGTTCCAGCTCTTCTGCCATCATCACTGAAAATATGCTGATCTGTCGTTGGCCATAGCTCACAACCCTGAGCACGGGACCCTTACTTGGGCCTGGGTCAACTCATAAAAGGGGTGGAATGACCACACGCTGAAGTCTCAAATGACCCTGCAACCATAAGCTGTGATGCTGTGGTAACAAAGATATATCCAATTTACTATTCAAAAGTTGTTCTCTTCAGCACTGTTAAACACCTACGTCCTGTAGTTTCATTAAGATTTTCAGGTCGTATTTTCTAATTTCAAACCTTACACACAAAAGTCTAAATTTTCCAATCAGTGTTATTTTAACACTGGCAGTAACCCATTTAAACAAATAAATTACCACCAGCATTAAAGTAACGTTAATCAGAAAATCTAGATCAATATGTTGAAATACAGAAATCATTTGTATTGTAATGATTTTCTGATTCTCAGTCAGTCAGTTTAATAATTTATTAACAATACTGGATTATTCATCAAGTAATAAAGGAAGCAAAAGCAGCAACACCTCGGGACACATTTTGCGGTCAGTGAATGGCACTGGCCGTTTATTACACTTGCAATTCTTCATAAATCTTTTTCATATAGGTTTTTCTTTAAGGAGCAATTTAATGTGGCCAATCCACCTACCCTGCATTTCTTTGGGTTGTGAGGATGAGACCCACGCAGACACGGGGAGAATGTGCAAACTCCACATGGGCAATGACTCGAGGCCGGGATCGAGTCCGGGTGCTCGGTGCCGTGAGGCAGCAGTGCTAACCACTGCGCCATCGTGCCGCCCTTTCTATAGGTTTTTCAATTGGAAGTTGTTGTTAGCTAACTGTTGGAATCTGTAATTGATAGGATCTTAACCTGCCGAACTACGCCAAGTTTGGGGGAAGCTTAGTTGATGAATCAAAGTCCTGGCGCAATACGACAAGTTGTAAGATTTGTAATATTTCTGGACTATGCCAAGTTGTTGGATTCCTAGTATTATTCGACTGTGTAAAGTTGAAGGAATTTATATCATTTCTGCTATTGGGTTACCAGTAGCACTTTGTGATTACTGGGACGCAGCAGAAATTTGCAGTTAAAACTTCTCAGGTGCCAAAAAGAATTGTTTTATTTGTAGTTGCTTGATTACAATTTGAAAGTCATTTAAAAGGCAATTCGTAGACAATTCGAAGTTTTCAGAGAATTACAGACATTATCTTTTTGCTTAGGCAGACCGCTCGAAAGTAACTTTTTAAAAGGTCAAAGTCTGACAATAAAACATGGAGAGAGAGAGAGCTAAACTTCAGCTAAACTCAAACTCAAGTACAAAACAGACTGACAGAATCAAAAAATCAAAGACAGAACCCCCAAAAGACAACTCAACACTAAATAACAGAAAGACAACACAACACAACAACACAAAGACTAACAGAAAGACACTAAAATGGCGGGCGGAAACTTTTCAGTTATACACTTTCACGTCTGTCTTAAGTCATCTAATCACACCCCAATATAATCCTAATTGGTTTGGGTTAGACTCAAACACATTTGATTTGATGGCAAGCCGTCCATCTTCAATGCGCAACATTAGCTTTTAATTGTTTCATGTCTTCATGTTATGGAATGTGATATTCTGACCAACAAAAACTGGTCTTTTGCTGACTTAGCTGTTACCTGCATTGTGAACAATGGTGCCTTCATGTTGCTGTGGTATTCAGTCCTTGTCCTTGACAATTAGCACAAGCAGTGTCAAATTGTCTTGCAACTGTGCTGTTTTAATGTCACACTGACTTTGAAAATATGCATTTGCCAGAACAAAGGACCTAAGTAAAAGTGAATTATGCTGTATAAATGGGTATTTAAAACTGGGGCTTAATATTTATGCTTAAACAGCTATATTTTACCTATACTAGTTGTATTCGAAATACCTGGCTTCTACACTAACTCTCCAACCAGTATGGCACCCTCATCTGGGACCTGGGTGAACAACTAAGGTGAACTAGCCAAGAAACTATGACCGGAATTCTCGTTGCAAATCCACCCCTCTACCGTTGCTAGCGAGGATGGAGAAGTTGGTGCTCAGCCAAGTCTCCCATTCACTGCAGCGGGACAGGAGAATCCCACTGCTGTGAATGGGCAGAATATTCCGCCCTATATCTCAATCAATTGGACTAAAGAATTATTAATGAGTAGAATCTGAACTAGGAAGGCAACTTAACACCATGCAATAAGCATCTGTTTAGGTATTATTATGTCACATGGTATTAATGATAGTCTATACATTCCGATCTCGGTCTATATGCTGATGTATGTGTAGGCTAGTATAAGAATAGCATATTTTTCATTGCTTACAAGGCAGACTAATTAACTTGTCATGCTTCATAATGTAAATTTTAAAATGTATGTTTCACCAACATTAAAGGGTAGATTTAGTGTGACTAGCACTCCTACTGCTTGATTGAAGTATAGATGGAGAATAGGGAATGAAGGCCAGCCTGTCTGATTGCTTCAGGGTCATTTCCAGCTTCCACTAGGGATATGGAAGCATACGTTTTTCGAGCACAAAAGGAGGCCATTTGGCTCATTGAACCTCATGTTTTCAGCAAGCTGAAAATAATTCCTGCAGCCCTTTCTCTCCCATGGCCCTCCTGTACTTCAAAGATTTATTTGACAGTTGCACCCGGTTCTTCATTCCATGTTGCTATTTGAGGACTGGGAAGTCATTACAAAATGTATTATTGTAAGTAAGATTCAGACCAGGATCCCGAACCACCATAGACTTAATTTAATTTACTACAATATAAGTCTTTTAAATATCAGGCAGCATTGACAAAGATTTGGGAGCAGGATTGAATGAGAATGATTGAAAAAAAAAGAGTTGATCTTGTTCTTCGCTAATGGCAATACTTTTAATGTATTAAAACATCTCAATGTGCTTACAGGAATGGCTTTAAACAAAATTCAGCACAAAATCTAACCCCCCCCCCCCTTCCCATCTGCTCCATGTTTTCCCTTTAAACCTCCCTTTAGAGCAGCTGATGCAATAAAAAGAGGGGAGTGACTTACCTCTGTGCCCCAGTTCCTCCACGACGATCCTGCCAGGGGCAAGCTTCGCTGTTCCTGTCTCACCCAGCCTGAATGAGGAAGGCTGGGCGAGACGGGGACTGAGAAATCCCAGTGAAGGTATGTCTGGCGAAAGTGGCAATCCGACGGAGGTTGCCATTCTGCAGAAGTTACGGGATGTCTGCGATGGTTACTTCTCACACCAGCATGCTGAGAAAGGGCTTTAATAACTTTGTTTAAAGCTGTTGATGCTCATAACTACATTTTCCTACTTTAAATTATCAACGTCGAATTAGTTCTGTTGCCCCACTCTTAGTTTTATACCAGTAGAATAATATCGCAAAGTGAGAATAGACAAGTTATATACCTCACCCCAAAGCAAAACGTTCACATAGCTCTGTCTCTATCGGTACTGAAAAAAATCTACTTGTGTGTGACATGAATTAAATGTTTTCTAACTGTGATAGAAAAACTTTCTAACTTAGATTGATTTTTGTCATTTTATCTGTTATTTTGGATATTTCTCCCCAGTAGGTCAGATTGCCTGCTTTGTTTTTATGTAAGTCAGCGGGAGCAAGGGTGTAACGTTGAAGTGATGTACCTCATTCGACTAAAGCTATTGAGTGTCTTTGGCTGAAGAATCTACTATCTCCACTGTCACGGCTGCTATGTGTTAGCTGACTAGGAATGATAGGACCCAATCCATTTGGCATAAAACTTGCTTGGCTTTCGGCGTATTGATTCATGTCCATACCTTTCCTCACATTCTGTGGTCTTGATTTCAGCTGCCGGGCACTTGTTGCAAACCAAGAATTTTAGAGCTTTGCTCCAATGAATCTCCCTGCGGCAAGATCAAGTGAAGCAGAGCAGAAGTCTGGAGATGGGCTGTGTCCTAAACCTTGACTACAATTTAATGATAGGGGAGGGATTGAAAGAAAGGGGGAGTTTAAAAAAAGAGCATGTCAGGTATTACTCATGCATTTCTTACATAGTCTTCATATTAGGCTCGACCTCAGTTTTCTTCACCATAATTCGTACCATTCTTTAATTAAATTTAGTGCTGACATGTTTTGGCAAGTCTAAAAGCATAATCTACATTTAAAGGCTTAAGTTGTTAAAAATAGACAAATGGGATCACATTCATATGCATATCAAGCATTTAGGCACCTAACAATATATTCCAATTTCAAAAAATAGAACTGTTAAAAACAGTTTAAATTAAAAGAGCTGACCATGTTTATTAAAAAGTGTGGTAGAAATTGTACAATAGGATTTTATTGTCTTTTCACTACTTTGGTCCTCCATTTGACAATGCGTTTTTCTGACATTTCACAAAGGCTCCAATTTTTACATTCAAATATTGTTGCTTTGTTATATTGGCAAATCCCTGTAAATACAGAATCTCATTTAAAGTTAGTGCTACTTTGAATCTGAAATCATGATTGTTCATGGTTAAACCAAAACATTTTCAACGGTGACCGCGCAGATCTCAAATATTGTTTATATACAGATACATAACTTCTAGTGCTTTCTTTGGAGACAGTTCAGTGTTAAATGTCATTCCGATTCTTGTGGTTTTTAAAAAAAGTAAATAAAACAAACACTAGTGGCAACATGAGACAGTTTATGTCAAGCTTCAAGACACAGCTTGACAATATCACCAGAGATTTATTAATATTTTGCACTGCCGAAGCATGCCTTTCATCAGTATGTTAAACATGGCTGATAGACTGATGCATAAACACTGCTCAGTCTCCAAGGGAAATACGAAGGCTCTTAAGTTTCAAGGCAACTCCCAAAACTCCCTAGTGAAACTCTGCCTTCATGGCTCTGTGCTCATCTTGTCATGCCACTGGATTCTCGAAAGAGCAGAAGTTATTGCGGCATCAATTTTTAATTGAAATTCTGCCATTTGCCTTGTTTAAATGGGTTTAGTGTGCTAACGTAGCTTTATTACTTACAGTTCAATAGTATCCATCCTATGCGCACATATAGATAGTTTTACTTTTTCTAAATCCTTTTCTCAGAATGATATGGTTGACAAAGGAGCATGTTGTGAGAATACTGATGAACAACATGCTGAAAAGATCTTGCACCGCTAACATGAGAGCCATTACAGAAAGGAGATGAACAAACCGAAACACCTGAACGTGTTCCATTGTCAGTTTCTGTGGTGTGTTAAATTTGCAGCATAAATCCACTCAAGGCGGTTACCAAACAGTAGAGATGAATGTCAGCTGGATTATAGGGCTGAACCTGTAGCTTTCCTCTTTAACTTGATTTCACCCCTCCCCCCCAAAAATCAAAATTGATTATGTAGAGAAGAAATAAACATGGGGAGTAGTCCACGTGCTCCACCGTTTAATAAGGTCATGGCTAAGCCTTTACCATCAATTCCTCTTTCCCACCCCGCCTCAAACCCCTTGATTCCTCCCATGCCCAACACTATCAATCTCCGTCTTGAATATACTCAATGACTGAGCATCTCTGGAGTTAATAATTCCAAAGATTTGCAACCCTCTGAATGAAGAAATCTCTCGCCTCAGTTCTAAACGGCTGGCCCTTTATCCTGTGACTGTGCCTCTCAGTATTAGACTCTCCAGCCAGGCAAAACAACTCTCAGCATCTACCCTGTCAAGTGCTCTCTGAACTTTACCTTTCATTTAGGTCACCTCTTATTCTTGTAAACGCCAGAGAATGTAGGCCCTTTCTACTCAATCTCGCCCCATAAGACAAATCTCTCATCCCAGGAATCAATCTAGCGAACCTTTGTTGCACCCACTTTGAAGGAAAGCATATTGTTTTGTAGGGAAGGGAACCAAAACTGTACACACTAAACCAGGTGTGGTCACACCAAAGCCATATATAGCTGCAATAAGATTTCCTTACTTATACTGCAATCATCTTGCAATGAAGGCTAACGTACCATTGACTTGCTGATTGCTTGCTTTATCTGCACGTATGACTTCATTTGGTTCACATTCTGGGACACCAAAATCCCTCTGCGTGCCGACAGTTAATAATGAGCTTTGATGAAGACACATCCAGACTCAGAAAGTTAGCTCTGCTCTCGCCACAGATGCTGTCAGACCTGCTGAGGTTGTCCAACATTTTCTGTTTTTGTTTAATAATCTCTTCTAACAAATATTCCGTTTTTCTGTTTTTTTTCTACTGAAGTGGATAATTCCACACTAATGCAAATTATATTCCATCTGCCACCTCCTTGTTCAATTATCTAAGTTATGCAGCCCTTTGTAGCCTCTTTTCATTTTCCAAACAGCATTCCACTTAACTTTGTATTGTCAGCACACTTGGATCATTATGCTCAGACCCATCATATCATCTAAGCCATTGGCCTGATTTTCACTCCCGGGCCGGGTGTGCAGTGATGGAATATTTCCTGGTTCCATGAACCTGACCTGGGAAGAAAAGGTCTGTGAATTGGGATTTTCAGTTTAGGGAGGTAGGCCGGATTAGAAGTCAACCCCTCTGCCCCTGGAGTTAGTGTGGAGGTTGCCAGGTGCAGAGGTGGACTGACCAGAAGCCCTGTCACTAGGACCCAGCAACGTGTGGAAGATTGAATAAAAAACATTAAAACAAAAAGAACTTCCAAACCCTCACTTCTCACACAGCCACCATGCCTAGCCCATGCCAACCCATACCATGTCATGCCCCTCTATTCACCCCAAAAGCCCCTCATACCACATATGCCAACCCCTGCCCTAAATATCCCTTTATAGCTTTATGCCAACTTAGAGCCAGCCTATGGCCTCACTCCTTTTCGCTTACCCACTCCATGTCAACTTATCTTGTATCCCTTGATAAGGCAAATGAGGCAAACCTCAGAAGCCTTGCTGACATAAAATGAAGTTGTGTTTATTGATGATGTCACTCTCATTGATTAAAACATAATTCAATACATTGAAATTCCTTTAACTAATCTCTTATTAAAACAAATATTTGACTTAAGTACTTTTATGAAAACAAACATTTCACTCAAGTGCTTAATCCTTAATGAAACACACATCTCTATTCTATAACCACTTGGAGCTGTCAGTTAAACTGCACACTTAACAGCAACCTACTTCAATGTTATGTTGTAAAACCAGTCATGCAGCACACATCCTATAATAACTACCCTCAGGATTATGTCATGAGAGAGAATAGCGAACACATTTTTTAAAAACTAGACATTTTTTAAAATGTAAAGCCTGGCAGAGTTAAACCCTGTTGCGGGAGTCAAACCGCTATTAGACTATAATGCTGCTAACTCCCCAACTGAACAGATGACACTTAGTTTCAGTTCGAGAACTTTATTAAAGCTATAACAGGGGAGCCAAATATACACCAGGTGGCATGTCAGCTCCCCGAGCAAAGAAAATACAGAGCAATTATATCTTTGCTTATACCAATCAAAAAAATACATTTTGTGTCGGAATTATCTGTATCCATTCACAACTAATAATTTGGATTATATAATGTATAATTTTTTAATTTAAATTCCAATTAAGGGGAAATTTGGTGTGGCCAATCCACCTACCCTGCAGATCTTTGGGTTGTGGCAGTGAGACCCACGCAGACATGGGGAGAATCTGCAAACTCACACAGGTAGTGACCCGGGGCCGGGATCAAATCCAGGTCCTTGGCACCGTGAGGCAGCAGTGTATTATGTACAATATGAGTATAATTATCCAATCACAATTTGAGCACCTATGCTAAATTATAATATCGGCAAGCATGTATTTGTCTCTACTTATCTAATAGCTTCTCGACACAAGTAAGAGTAAATATAAAAACAAATTACTGTGGATGGAATCTGAAACAAAAATAGAATGTACTGGACAATCTCAGCAGGTCTTGACAGCATTTGTGGAGAGAGGATGGAGCTAATATTTTGAGTCCAGATGACTTTGTCAAAGTGCCAAAAGATATAAATATGCCTTACTAATGGTATTCCATACTCCCTTTCCATTGTCCTGTGTGTTTGTGGACACACATGACCCGGAGCTGCATAATAATTTTTTTTTGTGTGAGCTGTGTGACTACAGCCTCTCTATAATTAATATAGCATTGGGTGAATGGTATCTATGACTGTCTGAGCTGAAACAATTGGGGTGGAATTCTCAGGTCCACCAGACGCATTTTCCTGTGTGCTCGCCCTCGTCGGCACGGCTAATGGGATTTCTCTTTGTGGCCACCCCATGCCATCGGGAAACCCATGGGCGTGGGTGCACTGCCGGCAGAGCGGAGGGTACCACCAACAGAGAATTCCACTGTTAGTTTCTCATCACTAGTTTCCTGTCTTTGAGAATTTAGCAGTTGTGATTTTTAGCTTTTATGTTTCTTTTATTGACTTTTAACCCTTTCAAACTCCTTGACAGCTTTGAGAGTTTTTTGACAGCTTGGTCATTCTAATGAGTTTATGCACTTTTTACACTAATCCCAAAAGGCATATAACCTCTCCCAAAGGTATCCCGGGATGATATCTAAATGGATACTTCTCTAAAATGGTGCCTTGGCTATCCAAAATAATGCACAAGGTTCAGACCTGCTCCTACCAGGCCTGACTTGTGCACTTCAAAGTTTCAGGCACCCAGCTCACCAAAAGCACATGAGTGGAGACAGCTTCTGATTTATCTAGACTCCTGTTTCTGGGAACCAGGAATAATAATTATAATAATCGCTTATTGTCACAAGTAGGCTTCAATGAAGTTACTGTGAAAAGCCCCTAGAATGTGCAATTTAGAACTACTTATATGGCACCTGACAAGTATCTTCTGATAATGCAAATACATTACACATATTGGCTCCTCCATATCTGCCCTGCTACTGATATCCTCAAAAAACTCTTAATTATTATGTCAAATGCAATTTCCCTTCAATAAATCTGTATTGACTTTGCTTAATTATATTCTGATTTTCCATGTGCCTCACCACCATATTCTTTATATATTCTAGAATGCTATATTCTAGCATTTTCCCTTCTACTGAGGTTCAGCGAACTGGCCCCTTTCCCTGTTTTCTTTCTCCCTCCACTCTTGAACAGCCTGATTACATTTGCTACCTTTTAAACCACACGAACCATTTAGAAATTGGAGAATTCTAGATGATCAGAAGCGCTTTATCCGCTATTTCTGTAGCCACCTCTTTTAAAACCGGATGTGAAGGTCATCAAGTCCAAGGGACTTGCTGGCCTTTAGAAACATAGAATTCCTACAGCACAGAGGGCCATTCGCCCCATCCAGTCTGCACTGACCCTCTAAAGGAGCATCCTACCTGGGCCCACTCACCTCCTCCCCCCACCCACCCCACCCCATATCCCTGTAACCCAGCTAACCTACACAGTCTTAAAAACTATGGGGCAATTTAACATGGCCTAACCTGCACATCTTTTGCTCCTATTAATTTCTTTGGTGCCTTTTATTTACCTCACTCTCATTAAATCCTTGGCCCACTGCAATTTCTGGTATGCTCTTTGTGTCTTCCAATGTGAATTCATAGAATTCCTACCGTGCATAAGGAGACCATTCAGCCCATCATATCTGCAACAGACCCTCTGAAAGAGCACTTTACCTAGGCCCACTTCCCCGCTCTATCCCTGTAACCCCACCTAACCTGCACATCCCTGAACACTAAGGGGCAATTTCAGCATGGCCAATCCACCTAGCCTGCACATCTTTGGACTATGAGAGGTAATCAGAGCACCCGGAGGAACCCCACGCATACACTGGTAGAATGTGCAAACTCCACACAGACACAGTCACCCAAGTCTGGAATTAATTTGGGTCCCTGGCACTGTGAGGCAGCAGTAAAGACGGACGTAAAATACTTTTTTAACTTCTCTGCCATTTCCTTATTCCCCATTGTAATTTTTCTTCTCTCTAAGTGATCAGCAATTATTTTTGGTGATCTCTTTCCTTTTACATAATTGTAAAAGCTTTTGCAACCTGTTTTTATATTTCTTGCTTGTTTCCTCTCCTGTTCTATTTTCATCCTCTTCATCAATTTCTTGGTCATCATTTGGTGATTTAAAAACAGTCCCAATTCGCAGGCTTACTATTTTTTTGGCAACATTAAAAGCCTCTCCTTAAATCTGATATTGTCTTTAGCTTCTCTAGTTTGCCATGAATATAAGGAATTTTTAATTACACGAGGGAATGCATATTCATGGAGAATTGGAAATTATACCTATTTCCTTTTAGTCTTTTAACCAAATTTTGCAATCTATCTCAGCCAATTTACCCCTCATACCTCTTTAATTGTCTTTGTTTAAATCTAAGACCACTGCCATTTATTTTGTGGCAGGGCTGTGTGGTGCATTATGCAAGAAATCACATTAAAATATGAGTTACCCAGGAACATGTGCAGGAAAATCCTGAGAGTCTTCTACAGGCTCGCCTCCTACTTTTCTTAGCAACCACCTTGAAGTAATACAGTATTGGTGGATTGCCCACTGAGGTATTGGCCAGAGTTAATAATGACCTAGAAGCCAGGGAGAATATACATTTGAGAAGTGCCATATTTCACTTTACACCTTATCACAAGACTGTAACTGTCATCTTAAAAAGGACACACTATTAATGAAATTAAAAACAATCAAACATTAGATGGGTACAATGTGATCCTGAAAGTGACACTAAAGTCACTAACAGAACACTGAGACTTACTGCAGTGCCACATGATGCACTTTTAAAATGATTAAAATGGAAATATTACTGAACTGCTTGAACATAGCTCCGCATTTCTGAAATGTTGAAATCTCCATTTTAATTTGCAGTCATTGCTGACCAGTGCAAGCAGGCCCTGAGAAGAAGAACAATGGATGCCGGACTAGGGAACGTGGTGGTCTTTGAGGGTGGGGAGGGATCGGGCACCCTATAGTCAAGCTGGCGAGATACAGATTTCAGACACCAGACTGGGAGGCACAAATGGGATTTCATCTTGTGAGGGGTGCCCTCAAACCCACAGGGCACTTCCCTGAAAGATGTACACACCCTTCACACCTTTTGACCAGTGGCTTAAAAACAAAAGGCCTCCCATTACTGCCCCTCTGCCCATGCCAACTGTATTCTGACACTGGCAACATCATATTTGTGTCACTTGGGCTTGTTAATAAGCTCAATTGCTCATTAAATCATTTTAAAGAATTGGCGGTGGGCTGCCAATTGGTGCCCACCTGCCTACTGTATTGTGGGGACTGGATCGGGGGTGGCCGGAAAGGCAATGTGCTAAAAACAAGTCTGGCAGTGGGGCCATGAAATGCAGTCCATTATTTTTTTTAAATTCTTTCATGGTATATGGGTGTTGCTGGCTCGGCCAACATTTGTTGCCCATCCCTTATTGCCCTTTAGAAGGTGGTGGCGAGCTTCCTTCTTGAACCACTGCAGGCCCGATGGTGTAGGTACACCTACAGTACTGATGGGAAGGAAGTTCCAGGATTTTGACCCAGCGACATTGAAGGAATGGTGATACAGTTCTAATCAGTTAGGATGGTGTGTGGCTTGGAGGAGAACCTGCAGGTGGTATGTCCACATTCATCTGCTGCCTTTGTCCTTCCTAGGTGATAGAGGTTTTGGATTTGGAAGGTGCAATCAAAGGAGTCTTGATGAGTTTCAGCAATGCATCTTGTGGTGGCGGAAAGAGTGAAAGGTTAAGTTTGTGGATGGTGTGCCAATCAAGTGCTTTGTTCAGGATAGTGTAGAGATTCTTGAATGTTGATGCAGTTTCAGGCAAGTTGAGGTTATTCCATCACAATCCTGACCTGTGGCTTGTCGATGATGGGGAGGACTGGGAGAGTCCGGGAGGTGGGTTTCTGGCTACAGATTTCCCAGCTTCTGATTTGCTTTTTCAGCCATAGAATTTATATGACGACTCAAGTTTTATTTCTGATCAATGGTAACCCTAGGATGTTGAACTCAGTGATGGTAGTGCCATTGAATGTCAAAGGGAGGTGGTTAGATTCTCTCTTGTTGCAGATGGTATTTTCTGCCAGTTGTGTGTCCTGAATGTTACATACATGTCACTTATCAGCCCAAGTCTGAATGTTCTCCAGGGTATTAAAGGAAGTAGTTGAGGTAATTATTGGAAATTTATCCATGGGGAGGTCGTGACGTTGTGGTATTGTCACTGGACTAGTAACCCAGAGACCCAGGGTAATGCTCTGGGGTCCTGGGTTCAAATCCCACTATGGCAGATGGTGAAATTTGAATTAAATAAAAATGTGAATTAAATGTCTTGACGATGACCATGAAGCCATAGTCGATTGTCAAAAATGAAATCTGGCTCCTTTGGGGATATAAATCTGCCATCCTTACCTGGTCTGGCCTACACAGACCTACACAGCGATGCGGTTGACTCTTAACTTTCCCCTACCGAAGTTGCCTAGCAAGCCACTCAGTTCAAAGACAATTAGGAATGGACAACAAGGGCATCACAGTGCAGTGGTTAGCACTGCAGCCTCACGGCTCTGAGGTTCGATCCTGGCTCTGGGCCACTGTCCGTGTGGAGTTTGCACATTCTCCCCGTGTTTGCGTGGGCCACCCCTACAACCCAAAGATGTGCAGGGTAAGTGGATTGGCCACACTAAATTGTCCCTTAATTGGAAAAAATGAATTGGCTACTCTAAATTCTTTAAAATAAGGATGGACAACAAATGCGAGCCCAGCCAGAGATGCCCACATCCCAAGGACAAATTTTAAAAATCAGTCACTCCACTATTTAATAGGAGTGGGAGAGATAAACCAGGAAATTTTAGACCTGTAATTCTGTTGAGGAGATGTCAGTAGAATCTGTCATTCAGGGCAGAATAACCAACCACATGGACAAATATAAAGTCATCAGTCAGAGCCACTGTGGGTGTAAAGGGTAAGTCGAGTCTGATTCACATAGTTGATTTTTTAAAAGTAGGTCATTAATATGGTGGAGACAGGAATTATGGATAAAATATATGGTATAGGCCAGTGAGCTGCTAAACCACAAACCTCAGTGCTCTGGGGTTCCAGGCTCCGATCCCATGACAGTCGACAGTAAATCGTCCTGTGGCAGGCATGGGTCAGCTGAAAGTTTTTTGAATATATATGGATTTTCAGAAGTCATTCAATAAGATTTCACAAGAGGCAGTTAGGAAAGATGAAAGTTCTTAGAATTGGAAAGCAAGCTTTTGACATTAGTAGAAAATTGGTTAGATGATAGACAGAGTAGGGCTAATGGATATGTATTCCAACTGCTAGAATGTGGCCAATAGTATCCTTCAATTATCTGTACTGGGGTCTCACTTTTTCACTGTGCCTTTCAGTAAGAATTGTATGTCAACATTTGCTGATGACACCAAGTTATTTGGCACAGTAGCAAATTGTGTAGGTGGAAGCAGAAATTTACAAAGGGATATAAATAGATTAGTGATAGATAAAATCAGAGTATCTTCAAAATTGGGGGGAAGCTCGGAACTGTGGGTGAGCAGATATTTAGCGCTCCATGTACAGACATTAATAAAAGCTAGTGTGCTGTTCTAAACAGTAATCTAAAACATTAATATAATGATGGCCTTTATTTTAAAAGGTCTGGAGGGATGAAACTTCTGCTGCAGTTGTGCAGAGCTCCAGTCAGACTCCAGCTAGAGTATTGCATTCTGTTCTCGGCACAACACCTCAGGAATGATGTATTTGCCTTGGATAGGATGTAGGACATATTCACCAGTATGATACTGCAGATTAATATCCGAGGACAGGTTGAATATATTGGATACACTAGACTCATGAGGTGTTGAAGATGATTAAATCAATTTACGGGTTTGATAGAAATAACCTTTTTTTGCTGGTGAAGTATCCACAAAGAGTTGTGAGGAGGGGGGGGGGGGGGGGGGGGGAAGAGAGGTTGAAAACCCCCAAAATTAGAGGTAGTTTGTTGAACAGTGATGTCAGAAAATGCTTCTTTCAAGAAAAGCATATGCTATTAAGCTCAAATGCTATTAAGGCTAGACCAGCAGAGAACTTTACAACTGAGACTGATGGGTATTTGTCAGGTAAAGGGCATTAAGGGAAAACGCAATTGATATACAGATCATCCATGACTAATTAATTGGAGGAGCAGTTCACATGGAGCTGAATGATGATTAAAAAACTTGGAAGCATTGTGAACTGTGAGGAGGATAGTGTAGACGTTCAAAGGGCATAGACACGTTGATGGAATAGGCAGGCAGGTAGCAGATGAAGTTCAATGCAGAGAATGCAAAGTGATTCAGTTTTGTTAGGAAGAACATGGAGGGACAATATAAAATAAAAGGTCCAACTTTAAATGGGGTGGAGAAGCAGAGGGACCTGGGTGTTTTTGTGCATAAATCATTGAAGGAGGCAACAGAGGTTGAGAGAGCAGTTAATAAAGCATACAGTACCGTGGGCTGGATTGATAGGGGCATAGCGTACAAGAGCAAGGAGGCTATGTTTAATATACATAAGTCACTAGTTCGGCCTGAGCTGCAGCATTGCGTCCAGTTCTGGGTGCTGCATTTTAGGAAGGATGTGAATATATTAGAGAATGATTCCAGAGATGAGGAACTTCCATTATGAAGACAGATTGGAGAAGTTAATAGTGTTTTCCTTCGAGAAAGGAAGATTGAGAGGAGATTTGGCAAAGATTTGCGAAATCATGAGGGGTCTGGACAGAACAGAGGGGGAGAAACAGTTCCCACTCGTAAAAGGTTCGAGAATAAGAGGGCACAGATTTAAAGTAATTAGTAAAGAAGCAAAAGTAATATGAGAAGAAACATTTTTACACAGCGGGTGGTTATGTTTTGGAATACACTGTCTGAGAGGGTAGCGGAGACAGGTTCAACTGAAGCATTCGAAAGGGTATTAGACTTATTTGAAAAGGCAGAGTATGCAGGAGTACGGGGAGAAGGCAGGGGTATGGCACTCAGTGAGTTGCTCGTTTAGAGAGCTGGTTCAGATGCAATGGGCCAAATGGCCGCCTCCTGTGCCATAACAATTCTGTGATGCCTGGAATGAGCTTATGTCTTATGAGGATAGGTTGGAAAAGCTGGGCTTTCCACTCGAGTTTAGAAGAGAAGAGGGGTGACTTGATTGGAGTATGTAAAATCCTGAATGGTATTGACGAGGTGAACACGCAAAAGGTGTTCCCTCTTGTGGGTGAGTACAGAACTAAGGGGCATTGTTTAAAATTCGGGGAGTTTTCTAAGGGTTGTGTGACTTTGGAACTCTGCCTCAGAAGGCAGTGGAGATGGGGTCACTGAATATTTTTCAGGCTAAGGTAGATAGATTTTTGTTGAGCAAAGAAATCAAAGGTTATTGAGGGGTAGATAGGAATATGGAACACAACACAAACAGACCAGCCATGATCTTATTGAATGGCAGAGAAAGCTTGAGGGACTGAATGATCTACCTCTGCTCCTATTTTGTATGTTCGTATGATTCTGTAAATGGCCTTTTCCTGTAAATGACCAATGTTAGGAAAACAAAGGTAGTTAAAAAAAATTATATTTGTGTTAAATATTTTAAGTGTTTTTAATTTAATGTTTCTGTGCCTGGAAGGGTAAAACCTATAGTTAGATTTGTGCTGGACAAAGGTGTTTGTATGTGTGGGGGTTAGTTAAGTTCCAACTGTGTTTCTATTTTGCTTAGAGATGGCTATGGCATGAAGAATAAATAGGTAGGCCAACAGAGGTCTCTGGGTGTTTTTTTCATAACTGGAGCCTTCTTCGATATAAAAGCTTTTAAGTTTTAGTTTAGCTAATTTGATTGCAGTTGAGACAGGATCTCATGGAGTGAACATCCCCCAGCTCTGCCAAAAAATAGACTGGACAGGATGAGAGCTACAAAAAGGCAAGCTTCCTAAAGTACAAATTACAGTCCAAATAACCAAGGAATTGGGACAGAAAGAATGTTTAAGATCACTGGGGTTAAGTGAACAGATTATGTTGCTCTTTTTAACCTTAGTCTATTTGCTCTCTTTAGGTCACCTTTGCTCATGAGTCGCCAGGTATCTTTATGATACCGCCACGTGGTTCAAGTTCAGGTTATGATTAATAACACAGCACACCGCTTAGTAAGGATTAAAACAACGGTCATTTATTATATACAACAAGCAATATTAATACCCTAATACTACTTTCTATATAATAAACCTATCACTACTGGCCAATACTTAACTTAGGAAGAGCCCACCAGGTCAGGGAAACGAATGGCTTGTCCAATCAAATCTGGCCCGCGGGATTCAAAAAGGCTGCTACAGGTCGGTGGCTAGGTGTCTCTACCGGATAGCGATCGTTGGATTCAAACTTACACTTGCCGGTGGCTGGTCTTGCGAAGGTTTCGAGCAGGCGAAGATGAGAGAGAGAGAGAGATCTGAACTTGGACCTTCACATTTATAGGGCCCAGGGGCTTCCCGCCTCCCGGGGCGGCCCTTGACCCTGAGTCCCAAGTGATTGTTCTGTCCCCAATCTTTGGGGTCGATGTGTCCAATGGTGAGGCGATTCCTCGATCGGGGGGTGGTCGCTCACCTGTCTTTGTTTCGGCCACTGCAGGCGCGGACAGGTCTCGCCCGGTATTCAATTGCTAATATGTTGCAATTGTTCCCGGGGATAGCCGATTTAACTGTGGATGTCTGAGTATATTAGGTATAAACAGTCCTGAATGCAACTGCGGATACCTGGGTTGATGGGCTGTTGATAGCCCTGAGTATCGATCTGGGCTACGTTCCCAGAGCTGAATATGCAAACCTGTCTGCAGCTGCCTGCTTGTGTCTTCTTGGCTGCTTTTCCCAGCAGTCTTTCGGGTTAGCCGTTTTAAACTGGGTTTTGGCCAGATTAATCGGAACGCAGCCATTTTACATGGCTACAGGACCAAGTATTGTTCAGAAGAATTCAAGGAAGAGTAAACAAAGTGTTCTGTGTTAATGAGACAATTGCAGTAACCAGATTAAAAGTGGACAACAACCTTCAAAGGTAAAACAAACGTCTGATGCCATTTTAATATAGTCGGGGAATTTGAGAGTTAAAATAATTGTGAGCAGTTTGCATAAAGGTCAAGACAAAGAAACCCTAAACGGGTTGGTGTGAAATTCTTAACTGGATTAACTGTTAGAAGTGGAGCAGAAGCTGTGTTTAAAAGTGTCATTTGTAAAGCCTAGACTGGATTTCTGAATGCAAACCATTGAGGGAAAACGTTATTATGACAGAAGATTTTAAAATGTGTTTGTGGGAGTGGAGTTTGGGAAACTCTCATCTGGGGGGATTCTGAGGAGAAATCCACAGACACTATTTGGGTTCAGAGCAGAGTACATGTATTGACCATAGTAGTCTTGTTTACTTAAAAGGGACTCTGTGTTAATGAAACCATTGTATATTAAAATGTACCATGTTAACCCTAAAACCTATGTGTAATTGTAAACTAAGTGGCGGTGGGGGGGGGGGGGGGGGGGAAAGGATTATTGTATCATGATCCAACTTTTCATGTTTAATAAATGTTTTTCCCTTAATGTTAAAACTAATTAGCAGTCCTGTTACTCTGTTCCTCCACGTTTTATTAAAAACAAATTAAAGTTACAGTCTCTTGAGCCAGGATTCCATTCTGGATCTACCCGTTCAGTTATAGTATCAACTGGGATCATAGCACCAGATTATTTTTTTAAATTGATGTTGGTTGAAGAACGAATATGAACCAGGACACCGACAATAATTCCTCAGGAATTGTGCAGTTACTTTTACTTGATCAGGCAAGACTCCCACAGTTCTAGTGGGCAGTGTCAGTTTGTGCACATTTAAATCTCTGGATTGGGGTTTGAAACTGCAACCTACTTACTCAGAGGTAGAGTGCTATTACTGAGCCATGGCTGATAGGCAAATCTACCAGTGCTCCACGCAAATAAGTAAGGAAAACTCAATGGAACAATGGCAATTTCCCCCTCCCCACAACTTCAATTTTACATTCTAATGAAAAGTTTATTACATAATTTTAATGAACTCTTACTATTTTCCAGCAATTATTTTTCCCCTGCTCCCGGTTGAAGTTTTCTTATAATTAACCAAACAACCTAACGATTAAAGGGATTAATCCAAGATCGTTGGGGAAGTGGTGGTGTAGTGGTATCTTCACTGGACTAATAATCCAGAGGCCAGGCTAATATTCTGGGGACGTGGGTTCAAATCCCACCTTGGCAGCTGGTGGAATTTAAATTCAATTAAAACCTGTCTAGTCTAAGTAATAGTGACCATGAAATCATTGCTGATTGTCGTTAAAAACCCATCTGCTGGCCTACATGTAATAATAATAATCATTTATTGTCACAAGTAGGCTTCAATGAAGTGAAAAGCCCCTAGTCGCCACATTCCGGTGCCTGCTCGGGGAGGCCAGTACGGGAATTGAACCCGCGCTTCTGCCTTACTCTGCATTACAAACCAGCTGCTTAGCCCACTGTGCTAAATCAGCCCCTGTGATTCCAGACCCAATATTACTGACACTTAATTGCCCTCTGAGATGGCTTTGGGTGTTGCTCAGTTCAAGGGTAATTAGGGATGGGTAACAAATGCTGGTGCAGCCAGTGATGCCAACATCCCATGAAAGATTTTAAAAAGCAACTAAATTGGTCCCAACAAATAGTTACTGACTTTCTCCTGAATGGATATATGTACTGAAAGATACATTTCATATGTCAGTTGGGTTCTTATAGTGTTAATATTTGCAAGTATCGAGGAAAAGGCTTAATCTATTTCACTTCACAAATCCTACATATATTTTTTTTAAATCTTTTTATTCTCCACATTTTCATCAAACAAACAACAAAAGAAAAACAAACACAATAACAATCCCCAAAAAACAACAACTCCCTCAGTATACAATCCAGTACATCCATTCGTGCATTCCAGGTAAAAGTAACAAAACATCAAAACTTGAATCATAAACAGTCTCCATGAATTGTAAAAGGTTGCGCATGAGGTTGAGGCATTATTTCTTCGAAGCACCTCACACCACAAACCTTCCATTACCTCCCCCAACTCTTCTTCCAATTTGGCCATAATCCCTTCCATGAACACCCCATCCTCCTCTAGAACCTTCCCAGAAATCACTGACACCACCGCCTTCTCCAATCCGCCTTCCGTCAATACCTCGTCCAACACGAGGGGGCCGGCGCTATCAGGAAGATCGAAACCTCCTTCCCAGCAAAGTCACTGAGCTGCAGGTACCTAAACCCTTCCCCTTGCCCCAACCCATACGTCTCCCCCAACTCTTCCAACCTCTCAAACGTCCCCCCAGGAACAGGTCTTTTAATAGCCTGCTCCCCCTCTCCCAACTCCGAAACCTCTCATTCAGCCTCGCCGGCTCGAACCTGATAGGCATCTTGCCTGACCCAGCCCCCAACTTAAAGTGCTGCCTCAACTGCCTCGAAATCTTCAGCATTGCCACCGTCATCGGACTCTCAGAGTACTTGCCCAGGGACATCGGAAACGGCGCCGCTATCAGCGCCCTCAACCACGACCCCCTACACGGCTACACAGACCTTCCTCCTAACCCACTGGGACTCTTCACCCCTCCTCTCCAAATGACCCAACCCCTCACCTTTTCCGTGTTTGCAGCCCAATAATAGTATAGTAAATTTGGGAGGCCCCGCACCATCCCGCCGCCCCCCCCCCCCCCCCCATCCACAATCTCTGGAGGACCATCTTGCTGACCCTGGCCACCCCACCCCCCGCACAACCCCCTAACCTCCCCCCAGATAAACAAGGTGACCAATTTGTCCACTTCCTTGAAAAAATGCCTTGGGTAAAAAGAGCGGCAGGCACTTAAACAAAAACAAAACATGCGGCAACACATTCATGTTGATGCCTGCACCTGGCCAATGACAAAAGGAGGTTGTCCAATAGGGAAAAGTAAAAGTAACATTAAAGGGAGTTCATTTTTTAAACGGATTAATAGAAGAAATAAGCTGGCTAACAAAGATACTCATTGGAAGGAATGTTTCGGCCGTTACTGTTGGCAGGATCTTCTGGTCCAGCTGAAGGTGCCCCCCCCCCCCAACCATGTGGCAGGTTCCCTAGTGGCAGGACATGCGAGCCATGCATGACGCCGTAAATATCAGTGGAACCGGAAGATCCTACTGCTGCCCAATGCCGAGCCGCCTCTGCCAGTGGAAAACACACTGCAGGAAGGCCAGAGAATCCCACCGGATAAGTCAGCAATCTCTTCGCAACATGTGATAAGTAAAGGAGGATAAGGAATCTTTACTGTACTTGCACCCAATAACCTGGCTGATTAAAATCTGATGAAATCATCTGGATGCCAATTGAATGTCTTTTCTGAGTTTGGGGACCTGGCACATTCAGCGTTGCCTTCTGTCCACCAAACAAACACATTGATCATTAATTTTATGTGTAATATTGTATTCTACAGTTTCAAATCCATGGTAATATTTCAATTTATAGTTTATAGAATAAAATTCTGTGGAATCACAAATGTTAAAACGACCAAACATTTAAATTCTAGCATTTTCTGGATTTCAAAGTGCATTCCTGAAAGGCTCAAAGAAAGTTGGTAAATTAGTACCATTTGTATCTGACAGCAGCACATTGTGTTGATGTGGATTACGTAGCATTACACTGAAAATAGTCTCTTTGAAAACCAGGTTAATACAGATGTATACAACATGTGGCAGTGTGTTCCACTTCACAGTGAGTTTGGTGCCAGAGTAACAGCAAAACTGAAATTCTTTGCATTGGAATGGGGCACATCCCTCATCAGCTGTTCCATTCCGTATTTTGTTATTAGTCCATTCCTTTGAAGAGGCACTCTGTTGTGTAAGCTTTAATGCTTTCCACATGTGATTCAAACGAGAAAAAGCAATAAGAAATCCATTAACATTTTTCTTGCACAAATTGACAGTACTTCAGTTTTCTCTTTCATCCACTGCGCTTATTCTATCCGTGGACTTTAGAGGTTGGATAACTTTGAGTCAAGATAGGAAGCAATGAATGGCAATAGGAGCAGTAGCACCATCCCAATAAATTTTCTCTAAGGAGTCAAACAATTGCAAAGATTTCAGCAAGTTCATGATCTGGATAAATTGGCCTCCACTTAAGAACTGACGGAATGTGACGTATGCAAACCCAGCTTCTTCTTGTTCATGCTGATATGTGGCCACAGCTTACTGGGTGAAAATGCCATTATTTACCAAGAAGATTTTCAGAAAAGTGAGTACAATCATCAGGTTCCTTGGGTGTTGCTGTTTGTGCTTATATAACCTTTATTGCAATAAAGCCTGGCAATATTTTTAAAATAGGCTTTTCATTCTTCACTTGCTGTATTTTTCTTCAAAGCCTTTAGCCACCTTACTTAATATCTCCTTCTTTAGCTTTGTGACATTTCTTGTTTCTTACATTTCTGTGAAGTGCCTTTATATATTTTCTTAAGTTGAAGGTGCCAGATAAATACAAGCCATTTACGTCATCCTAGCAGAGCAAATTTGGACATCTTGTGCTAACATCCAATCTTTTGAATACATGGATGCTTCTTGGTATTCAATCTTGGAAGATGGGTGTCACTGACCAGGCTGACATGTATTACCTATGAAATGCTGCGAGATAGAGTTCCAGGTTTTTGATTTGTCTAAGTCAGGATGAGCGTGACCTGGAGGGAACTTGGAGCTTAATGCGTCCACGTTCAATTCCTGTCTGTCCTTCAGGGTGACATGGTTCACAGATTTCGGTGGTGTTGCCAAATAAATCTCAGCAAGGTGCTACAGTGCACCCTGTAGGCGGTACATACTGCAGTCATGGTGCACTGGTAGTGGAGAGACGAGATGTTTAAAGTTAGTGTGTGAGTGCTGATGAAGTCTCCTGGATGATGCAGAGTACCTTGAGTTTGTTGAAGCTACACCCACCGAACAAGGCGGGACTATTCCATCATGCTGCTGATTTCTGCCTTGTAGGTGGTGGAAAGGCTTTGGGGATTTATGTCAATTTTTACATCAGTTGTCACAACTGTGCACTCCAGCTCACCAACTACCGACAGGCATAAAGACCTGTTTTTATCAAAGAAATACAGTTAAAACCACTGACCAAAAGATGTCTGAAACTGCAAAGTGAACGCTTTCTGGAAAATTCCTGTGTGGATTATACTGACAGACCCTCCTGAGAGGACATAGACTTTTGCACCTGAAGGGGTGTCAAGGCCCACTTTAAACAGAGACATTTGAAAGAAAGATATGGGAAATGCAAAAGGCTGTACATTAATTTCCTTTGTTGTGGAGACAATGGAATTTTTCTTATATCTCATCAGACATCCAGATGTAAAAATTGACATAAATCCCCAAAGCCTTTCCACCACCTACAGGAAGGGTATGTCTCTTGGTTGCCAGACACGGCAGAAACAGTAAAAGATTTGTCTGCAACTGCAGGATAAACAGGGCCTCTTCCAGCATGCAGGCGGGGGAAGGGCAAGCTTAAAGCTGCAAGCTGACCGGAGGGCCTGTATCAAAGGTGAATTCTAGCAGCAGAGGGAACAACTGTGAAAAGATCTCATCAAGGCCACTGAAGGGACTTCCGGTTGCGGTGATGCCTAGCTAGCCGCACGCTTCGGCGGCTCCAGCTCCGACGGACCTTTGGGCTCTTTTAAGAGCCCCAACGGGGAATTTTTCGACGACGCAACCCGGTGTGGGGTGTGTGAGAAGGGAGTCCCCCCCCAAACGAAGGAGCAAAAAACCGGCGGCGGCGGCTGCAGCGCGAGGAATCGTCGACCAAAATGTCAGAAAGAGAGAAGTACAAGATGGCGGCGGAGAAAGCGCAGGCGACATGGGGGCCTGAGCAGGATGAAATCGTGAGACGGTGCGTGGAGCTGCTGAAGAGGGAGGTGCTGACCCCGATGGTACAGGCAATTGAGGGGCTCAAGGAGACATTAAAGACCCAGGAGACAGAGCTCCGCGTGGTGGAGCAGAAGGTGACAGATATTGAGGACGAGATCCTGGGCCTGGCGGTTAAGACTCAAGACGCACGAGGCACTTCATAAAAAGTGTACTGAAAGGATCGAGGCCCTAGAAAACGGAGCGCGAAGGAAGAACCTTCGGATACTAGGTCTCCCTGAGGGTGTGGAAGGAGTGGACTGTGGAGAGTACACAAGTAAGATGCTGAGCTCACTGATGGGTGCTGAGGCCCCTGCGGGCCCCATGGAGGTGGAGTGGGCAAATCGGATTCCGGCGAGAAGACCAAAAGCGGGAGAACCACCGAGGGCGATAATCGTGCGATTTTACCGCCTTAAGGTCAGAGAAGAGGTCCTGAGATGGGCTAAAAAGGTGCGGAGTAGCAGATGGGAGAATGCTGTGGTACGGATATACCAGGATTGGAGTGCGGAGGTGGCGAGAAGGAGGGCGAGCTTCAACCGAGCCAAAGAGGTGTTGCATAAAAGGAAGGTGAAGTTCGGGATGCTGCAGCCGGCAAGACTATGGGTCACGTATCAGGAGAGACACTATTATTTCGAGACGGCGGAGGAAGCATGGTCCTTCATCAAAGAAGAGAAATTGAACCGGAACTGAGGGACTGATGCTGCAGGAAATGTTATTGTTATTGTTTTTGTTAATGTTACGCTGGAAGTTAATTGAGAAGTAAACAGGGAAGGGGGAAGACATTGGGGAAATGTGGGCGCCGGTGAGGGGGGAAAGACGGGACATAGTCGGAGAATGGGGAAGGAGAGGGGGAGGGGAAAGGGAGCTGCGCCATAAGAGGCGGGTCAGGTAAAGGGATGTTCCCGCACCAGAAAGAATAAGGCAGGAAGACAGGCGCAAGGCGGATGGGAGTTCCCCCACACGGGGGGGGTCGAGGAGTGAGCAGGAGTAGCCGGGGTCAGTTGAAGTCAGCTGACTTACGGAAGTGATATGGGGGGAGCAATCATGCTAGATAGGGATCTAGCGGGGGGGCGGGGGGGGGACGACAACTGGGTTGCTGCTGCGGAAATCCAAAAGGAAATGGCTAAAGAGTGGGTGGGCGGGGATGGTGTGCGACGCTGGGGGAGCGAGCGGGAGCGCGGAGGCGGGATATGGGACTGGCCTAGAGAAGGTAATGGATAGTCGACACTGGAGGGGGGCAGGTAGCCCCCTAGTGAGGCTGATCACGTGGAACGTGAGAGGCCTGAACGGACCGATAAAAAGGGCCCGAGTGCTCGCGCATTTGAAAGGACTAAGGGCAGACGTGGTTATGCTCCAAGAGACGCACCTAAAGGTGGCGGACCAAGTTAGGCTAAGGAAAGGATGGATGGGACAGGTGTTCCACTCAGGACTGGACGCAAAGAACAGAGGGGTGGCCATTTTGGTGGGTAAACGGGTAGCATTTGAAGCAAAGAACATCGTAGCAGATAGCGGAGGTAGATATGTAATGGTGAGTGGTAGGCTGGAGGGAATGGAGGTCGTGTTGGTTAATGTGTATGCCCCAAATTGGGGCGATGCGGGATTCATGAGACGGATGCTGGGGCGTATACCTGACCTGGAGGCAGGAAACTTGATTTTAGGAGGGGACTTTAATACGGTGCTGGACCCGGGGCTAGATAGATCCAGCTCAAGGACCGGAAGAAGGCCGGCAGCGGCCAAGGTACTTAAGGGGTTTATGGACCAAATGGGGGGAGTGGATCCATGGCGATTTCTTAGACCTAGGGCTAGGGAGTTTTCCTTCTTCTCCCATGTCCATAAAGTGTACTCCCGGATAGATTTTTTTGTGTTGGGAAGGTCGTTGATCTCTAGGGTGGAAGAAGCTGCGTACTCAGCCATAGCGGTTTCGGATCATGCCCCACATTGGGTGGACCTGGAAGTAGGCGAGGACAGGGAGCAGAGAACACTCTGGCGATTAGATGTGGGACTGATGGCGGATGAGGGAGAGTGTGCAAGAGTGCGGGGGTGTATTGAGAGATACCTGGAGGTCAATGACGACGGCGAGGTCCCTGTGGGCGTGGTCTGGGAAGCATTAAAAGCGGTGGTCAGAGGAGAGCTGATCTCTATTGGGGCCCACAAAAGGAAAACAGAGGCCAAGGAAAGGGAAAGATTACTGGGGGAGATTTTAAGGGTGGACAGGGAATTTGCAGAGACGCCGGAGGAGGAATTGTACAGGGAGAGGAGACGACTCCAGACGGAGTTTGACCTTCAGACCACTAGAAAGGCAGAGGTACTGTGGAGGAAGGCACAGGGGAGGAGGTATGAATATGGGGAAAAGGCTAGTCGCCTGTTGGCGCATCAATTGCGAAAGAGGGCAGCAGCGAGGGAGATAGGAGGAATTAGAGACGAAAGGGGAGACATGGTGCGAAGGGCAGGAAAGATAAATGAGGTGTTCAAGACCTTCTATGAGGAACTGTATAGGTCTCAACCCCCAGAGGGAGAGGAGGGGATGCGGCAGTTCCTGGACCAATTGAGGTTCCCGAAAGTGGAGGAGCAGGAGGTGGCAGGCCTGGGGGCGCCGATTGAGGTGGACGAGGTTATTAAGGGACTGGGAAGCATGCAAGCAGGGAAGGCCCCGGGGCCAGACGGGTTCCCGGTGGAATATTACAGAAAATATGTGGACTTGTTGGCCCCGTTGATGGTGAGGACGTTCAATGAGGCCAGGGAAGGGGGGACTCTACCCCCGACGATGTCGGAGGCGACGATATCGCTAATTTTGAAGAGGGACAAAGATCCGTTGCAGTGCGGGTCCTATAGACCTATTTCACTATTGAACGTGGACGCCAAATTGCTGGCAAAGGTACTGGCATCGAATTTGAGGACTGTGTCCCGGGGGTGGTGCACGAAGACCAGACAGGGTTCGTAAAAGGGAGACAACTGAATGTTAACGTGCAACGACTATTAGGGGTGATAATGATGCCCCCAGTGGAGGGGGAAGCAGAGATAGTGGCGGCAATGGACGCAGAGAAGGCATTTGATAGGGTGGAGTGGGAGTATTTATGGGAAGTGTTAAGGAGGTTTGGGTTTGGGAACGGGTTTATTAGCTGGGTTAGACTTCTTTATGGGGCTCCAACGACAAGCGTAGTTACAGGTCGACATAGATCGGAGTATTTCCGATTATATAGGGGAACAAGGCAGGGATGCCCGCTGTCTCCATTGTTGTTCGCGTTGGCAATTGAACCTCTGGCCATGGCGTTGAGAGACTCCAGGAAATGGAGAGGGGTGATTAGAGGGGGAGAAGAACACCGAGTCTCGTTATACGCAGATGACCTATTATACGTGTCGGACCCAGCGGGGGGGATGATAGAGGTTATGCGAATTTTGAGGGGGTTCGGGGAATTCTCGGGGTATAGGCTAAACATGGGGAAGAGTGAATTATTTGTGATACATCCAGGGGACCAGAATAGAGAGATAGAAGGCTTACCGCTAAGGAAAGTGGAAAGAAACTTCCGATACCTGGGGATTCAGATCGCTAGGAGCTGGGGAACCTTGCACAGACTTAATCTGACACGGCTGGTAGAACAAATGGAGGAGGACTTCAAGAGGTGGGACATGCAGCCTCTATCGCTGGCAGGCAGGGTGCAAGCAATTAAGATGATGGTCCTCCCGAGGTTCTTATTTGTATTTCAATGTCTCCCTATACTAATCACCAAGACCTTTTTTAATAAAATAGATAGGAGCATCACGAGCTTCGTGTGGGCAGGGAAGGTTCCGAGAGTAAGGAGGGGGTTCCTTCAGCGTAGTAGGGACAGAGGAGGACTGGAACTACCGAACTTGGGTGATTACTATTGGGCCGCCAATGTGGCAATGATACGTAGATGGATGATGGAGGGTGAGGGAGCGGCGTGGAAAAGACTGGAGAGAAAGTCCTGTAAAGGGACGAGTTTAGAGGCGCTGGTGACGGCGCCGCTACCGTTCTCACCTTAAAAAGTTTACCACGAACCCGGTGGTGGCGGCAACACTGAATATCTGGGGACAGTGGAGGCGACAGAGAGGGGTGCGGGGAGCCCTGGTGGGGTCCCCTATCAGGAACAACCATAGGTTTGCCCCAGGAAGAATGGATGGAGGATTTCAGAGCTGGTACCAGTTGGGAATTAGGAAGGTGGGAGATTTATTTATAGATGGGACTTTTGCGAGCTTGGGAGCATTGGAGGAAAAGTATAAGTTGCCCCGGGGAAATTTCTTGCGATATATGCAGGTGAGGGCGTTTACTAGACAACAGGTGAGGGAATTTCCGTTGCTCCCGACACAGGGGATACAGGACAGGGTGCTTTCAGGGGTGTGGGTCGGAGAGGGCAAGGTGTCAGAGATTTATAGGGAGATGAGGGAAGAGGGGGAGGAGTCGGTGGGCGAACTAAAAGGAAAGTGGGAAGAAGAATTAGGGGATGAGATAGAGGAGGGTATGTGGGCTGATGCCCTAAGCAGGGTAAATTCCTCTTCCTCATGCGCCAGGCTTAGCCTGATTCAATTTAAGGTGCTACATAAAGCACACATAACGAGGGCAAGATTGAGCAGGTTCTTTGGAGTGGAGGACAAATGTGGGAGGTGTGGCGGGAGCCCGGCAAACCACGCACATATGTTTTGGGCGTGCCCGGCACTGGAAGGGTATTGGAAGGGAGTGACGGGAGTGATTTCGCAGGTGGTGAAGGCCCGGGTCAAACCAGGCTGGGGGTTAGCTCTATTTGGAGTTGCGGAAGAGCCGGGAGTGCAGGAGGCGAAAGAGGCCGATGTCGTGGCCTTTGCGTCCCTAGTAGCCCGGCGCAGGATCCTAGTCATGTGGAAGGAGGCGAAACCCCCCGGACTGGAGGCCTGGGTAAATGATATGGCGGGGTTCATTAAACTGGAGCAGATAAAGTTTGCCCTGAGAGGATCGGCTCAAGGGTTCACCAGGTGGTGGCAGCCATTTCTTGACTACCTAGGGGAACGTTAGAGGGAAGACAGATGACCAGCAGCAGCAACCCAGGGGGAGGGGCGGGGGGGGGGGGGGGGTTAGTTTAGTTTAGGTCAATAGACAATGGGGTTTTGTTACCTGTGTATTGTTCAAAATTTCTGTTTTGTTATTGTTTCGTTTGCTTTGTAAGAGGGAAAAATTGTTGTTTGGAAAACATTTTCAATAAAATATATTAAAAAAAAGAATAAGATTGAATATATTTAATACACGCCAAATATTTCACAACAAGTTATTGAAAATGCTTAATCATTTCCTTCCTATCCGCCCTGTCTATGCCCCTCTCAATTTTATACTCTTCAATCAGGTTCCCCCCTTAGCCATCTCTGCTGCAAGGGAAACAACTCCAGCTTATTGAGCCTCTGAACAATTCCAAATCTGTACATGAAGCTGAGAGTAATTATGTTTAAAAAAGGAAGACTTGCATTTATGAAGCTCTCTGAACCTTCAGCTTTGTAGTCTTAGAGGTCTTCGTCGTTCTGGATGTCAGTTTTCCAGATTGGAAACTTTTCCTCATTATACAATTGACTTAATGATAGTAGGAAATAAATTACATGTGTGGGCTCAGAAAGTATTACCAATATCATTTCGGTAACGTGCTGAGCTTCTCAATGTGCACATCCTTGGATGAAAGAACAGAACGGAATCCTTAAATATCTAAAAATAACAGCACACAAGTTTACATTCCTGCTCTGTTCTGTTACTATATCCATATGAAAGGAATTTTGCTGCGGCAAACGACGGTGCCTGAGGGAGGGGACCTGTTGAGGTACTCCAGTTCCAGTGCAGTGAAATTGTGCCATTGCTCACATATCAGTTCTCGTGCTGATTGGTGTCAAATGCTGGTTTAACGTTATGTTTTTGCTTGTTGCGAATATTGAAAAAACGCACGGAAATAAACTGAGAGTTTACGTGATTGTGCAACAAAGCATAACATGGCTGTTTTCCATTGTGTTGTTTATACAGCAAAGTCAAAAGTGGTCAAACCAAGGTGTGATAAAGGAAATCAATAGGGGAGATATATAGAAACTATTTTCTCTGGTCAGAGTCCAGGAATACCAGGAACAAGGGAGCAGAAGCTTAAAATTGATGTCCTTAAACCATGTAATCCTAATTATTATAAAATCAGAGCTAGATCATTTAAAATTGAAATCAGAAAGAACTTTGCACAAAGGGCGCTGAAAATTTGGAGCTCGCTCCTTCAAAAGATTGTGTATTCTTGGTCAAATTAAATTTTCAAGACTGAATTCCACAGATATTTTGGCAGTTAAGGTTGTCAGTGGATAAGGTAGGTACATGGAATTGAGGCACAAGTCAGCCATAGTCTTAACTGAATGGAGGGACAATTTCAAAGGGCTGAATGTCCTAAATTTCATTTCTATATTCATCTAAAGCATCCAGTAATGATTTTATTGTAAGTGAGAAAAAGAGGAAATCTCTCCCAAAGATACCATGATGACATTGCACAGAACTTGAATCTGCTGTCAAAGGAGGGTGGTAATTTATGGATCTGTGACTCATATTCCTGGCATAGTCATTTCGGTCTGAGTTAAGGTGCTAAGGGAAAGTGCCAAGCAGAGATGGAGCACTTTGTCATAGGGAATGAGAACAAATTGGCAACCTACCTACCCCACAATCATTTTCTACTTTGCTTAACAGCAAGACATAGCACTGACAGCAAGTCTGTAGTTCTACGATTTCCAATACATCAGGGGCGGGATTCTGCGGGAATCGGCAGGGCGGGCAACTCCGGCGCGAAGGAGTGGCGTGAACCACTCCGGCGTCGGGCCGCCCCGAAGGTGCGTAATCCTCCGCACCTTCAGGGGCTAAGCCAGCGCCGGAGTGGTTTACGCCAGCCGACGCGGAAGGGGCTTGGCGCCACGCCAACTGGTGCCGAAGGGCCTCACCCGGCCGGCGCGAGTTGGCGCATGCGTGGGAGTGCCAGTGTGTGCTGGCGCACCCCAGCACATGCGCAGGGGAGTTCATCTCCACGTCGACCATCGCGGACTGTTACAGCAGCCGACGCGGAGGAATAGAGTGCCCCCACGGCACAGGCCCGCCCGCGGATCGGTGGGCTCCGATCGCAGGCCAGGCCACCGTGGGGCAGCTCCCGGGGCCAGATCCCCCCATGACCCCCCGAGAACCCCGGAGGCCGCCCGCGGAGCCAGTTCCCACCGGTAAGTATTGTAATTTACGCTGGCGGGACCGGCCATAAACTGGCGACCACTCAGCCCATCGCGGGCTGGAGAATCGCCGGGCGGCTGCTACCAGGGGCCGCTGACCGACACGGCGCGATTCCCGCCCCCGCCAAATTCCCGGCACCAGAGAATTCGGCAGCCGGCAGGGGCGGGATTCACGCCGCCCCCCGGCAATTCTCCAACCCAGCGGGGGGGTCGGAGAATCTCGCCCACGTCCTTCTTTATAATGATTTTGGACCTTTGCCTCTAAGTAGGTTGGTAGCTCATTCAAGTACTTCCCGCACTTTAATGACAGCCCATTCACTTGTTTGGGAAAAGATGGATGAAACAAGACCAGGCAACCAGAGAGAAAGCAAAATGAGTGAGAGTTGTGGAATAAACATAATCAAGAAAAACAGACCAAGTCGAGAAAACAGAGCATTAGGAGAGATGAAAAAGAATAAAACTGTTAAGGAAGCAGAGGTTGGTTTGAGTTCTCTGCATGAAAATGCATGAAGTACCCAGTATGCTTCATAAAGTTGGGGGTCTATAAGCACTGTTTTCCATAGGTGGGATATGATATAATAGCTTTTAAAAAAGATATCTTAGGTTAGGGAAGAACTGGGAGCTAAACATCCCTGGTTCCAAAATAATCAAGAGGGATAGGCTGGGAAAAATGGAGAGACAATATTAATTAAATATTTTATACAATATTAAAAACTGGATTGTGAAAAAGTTCCAAGTATTTGGTCAGAATTAAGAAATTTGAAGGGAAATATTTCTCTGCTCGGAGTTCATTATCGACAGCGATACAAACAAACAAAACAAAGAACAAAGAAATGTACAGCACAGGAACAGGCCCTTCGGCCCTCCAAGCCCGTGCCGACCATGCTGCCCGACTAAACTACAATCTTCTACACTTCCTGGGTCCGTATCCCTCTATTCCCATCCTATTCATGTATTTGTCAAGATGCCCCTTAAATGTCACTATCGTCCCTGCTTCCACCACCTCCTCCGGTAGCGAGTTCCAGGCACCCACTACCCTCTGCGTAGAAAACTTGCGAAAACTCTAAACCTTGCCCCTCTCACCTTAAACCTATGCCCCCTAGTAATTGACCCCTCTACCCCGGGGAAAAGCCTCTGACTATCCACTCTGTCTATGCCCCTCATAATTTTGTAGACCTCTATCAGGTCGCCCCTCAACCTCCTTCGTTCCAGTGAGAACAAACCGAGTTTATTCAACCGCTCCTCATAGCTAATGCCCTCCATACCAGGCAACATTCTGGTAAATCGCTTCTTCACCCTCTCTAAAGCCTCCACATCCTTCTGGTAGTGTGGCGACCAGAATTGAACACTATACTCCAAGTGTGGCCTAACTAAGGTTCTATACAGCTGCAACATGACTTGCCAATTCTTATACTCAATGCCCCGGCCAATGAAGGCAAGCATGCCGTATGCCTTCTTGATTACCTTCTCCACCTGTGTTGCCCCTTTCAGTGACCTGTGGACCTGTACTCCTAGATCTCTTTGACTTTCAATACTCTTGAGGGTTCTACCATTCACTGTATATTCCCTACCTGCATTAGACCTTCCAAAATGCATTACCTCACATTTGTCCGGATTAAACTCCATCTGCCATCTCTCCGCCCAAGCCTCCAAACAATCTAAATCCTGCTGTATCCTCTGACCGTCCTCATCGATATCCGCAATTCCACCAACCTTTGTGTCGTCTGCAAATTTACTAATCAGACCAGTTACATTTTCCTCCAAATCATTTATATATACTACAAAGAGCAAAGGTCCCAGCACTGATCCCTGTGGAACACCACTGGTCACAGCCCTCCAATTAGAAAAGCATCCTTCCATTGCTACTCTCTGCCTTCAATGACCTAGCCAGTTCTGTATCCACCTTGCCAGCTCACCCCTGATCCCGTGTGACTTCACCTTTTGTACTAGTCTACCATGAGGGACCTTGTCAAAGGCCTTACTGAAGTCCATATAGACAACATCCACTGCCCTACCTGCATCAATCATCTTAGTGACCGCCTCGAAAAACTCGATCAAGTTAGTGAGACACTACCTCCCCTTCACAAAACCATGTTGCCTCTCACTAATACGTCCATTTGCTTCCAAATGGGAGAGGATCCTGTCTCGAAGAATTCTCTCCAGTAATTTCCCTACCACTGAAGTAAGGCTCACCGGCCTGTAGTTCCCTGGTTTATCCTTGCTACCCTTCTGAAACAGAGGAACACCATTGGCTATTCTCCAGTCCTCCGGGACATCACCTGAAGACAGTGAGGATCCAAAGATTTCTGTCAAGGCCTCAGCAATTTCCTCTCCAGCCTCCTTCAGTATTCTGGGGTAGATCCCATCAGGCCCTGGGGACTTATCTACCTTAATATTTTTTAAGACACCCAACACCTCGTCTTTTTGGATCTCAATGTGACCCAGGCTATCTACACACCCTTCTCCAGACTCAACATCTACCAATTTCTTCTCTTTGGTGAATACTGATGCAAAGTATTCATTTAGTACCTCGCCCATTTCCTCTGGCTCCACACATAGATTCCCTTGCCTATCCTTCAGTGGGCCAACCCTTTCCCTGGCTACCCTCTTGCTTTTTATGTATGTGTAAAAAGCCTTGGGATTTTCCTTAACCCTATTTGCCAATGACTTTTCGTGACCCCTTCTAGCCCTCCTGACTCTTGCTTAAGTTCCTTCCTACTTTCCTTATATTCCACACAGGCTTTGTCTGTTCCCAGCCTTTTAGCCCTGACAAATGCCTCCTTTTTCTTTTTGACGAGGCCTACAATACCTCTCGTTATCCAAGGTTCCCGAAAATTGCCGTATTTGTCCTTCTTCCTCACAGTAACATGCCGGTCCTGAATTCCTTTCAACTGACACTTGAAAGCCTCCCACATGTCAGATGTTGATTTGCCCTCAAACATCCGCCCCCAATCTATGTTCTTCAGTTCCCGCCTAATATTGTTATAATTAGCCTTCCCCCAATTTAGCACATTCATCCTAGGACCACTCTTATCCTTGTCCACCAGCACTTTAAAACTTACTGAATTGTGGTCACTGTTACCGAAATGCTCCCCTACTGAAACATCTACCACCTGGCCGGGCTCATTCCTCAATACCAGGTCCAGTACCGCCCCTTCCCTAGTTGGACTGTCTACATATTGTTTTAAGAAGCCCTCCTGGATGCTCCTTACAAACTCCGCCCCGTCTAAGCCCCTGGTACTAAGTGAGTCCCAGTCAATATTGGGGCAGTTGAAGTCTCCCATCACCACAACCCTGTTGTTTTTACTCTTTTCCAAAATCTGTCTACCTATCTGCTCCTCTATCTCCCGCTGGCTGTTGGGAGGCTTGTAGTAAACCCACATACAGTAGAAAACAACAGAGAAAATGATAATAATGATCTTTATTGTCACAAGTAGGCTTACATTAACACTGCAATGAAGTTACTGTGGAAAATCCCCTAGTAGTACCTGTTCGGGTACACGGAGGGCGAATTCAGAATGTCCAAATTACCTAACAGCACATCTTTCGGGACTTATGGGAGGAAACCGGAGCACCCGGAGGAAACCCACAGAGACACTAGGAGAATGTGCAGACTCCACACAGACAGTGACCCATGCCGGGAATCGAACCTGGGACCCTGGTGCTGTGAAGTAACAGTGCTAACCACTGTGCTACCGTGCCACTCATATTAGAGAAACTACATAAAGGATTGAACCATGAGGGGTGACTTTTATTATCCATAGATAAATTGAGATAACAATAATGTGATTGGCAAAAAAGGTCAATGGTTTTCACACACAGTTCAGGACCGCTTTGCAGATGAGATTTTTTCGCCCAGCAATTAATGAGGTTATTCTGGATTCTGTCATAGGAAAATGAAGTGGGATAATGGGTAAGGTAAGGTTGGGGGAAACTCAGAAGTTGTAAGCAGTACACAAATAAGTTCAGTGTAAAAACTGAAATGCAGACTCTTTATGGTCACAGAGGAGTCGGATACAAGAGTGTAACGAAAACAATTTAATGTGAGAGCAAACTATTTACAGGTCATAATCCAGGTTCCAGTCAAGACCTCTCTTCCGAGGTTCCTTCCCTGGGCTGGCTTTTATGTCAGTGATCAATCACCCCGCTGATGGGCCCCGCCTCTCATCGGAGGGGCTTGTATTCCACAAGGCTTATGGTCAGGCCCTCCCTGTAGGTCCCATGAGGGTTATAACAAGAGGGAACAACCAAAAACAAAGTCTTAAGTCAATCATTTCCATGAGACAAGAGAACTTACCTCAATAAATTTACAAGGAAAATTGATGGACATGCCCGTGGGTGTATTTTTAACCAGGAGATGAGTCAGGGATAAACCAGGAAACACAGGTGCAGTAAAAGCTGGAAATCCTCCTATGGAGGGCAGCATGTTCTGATCCGTTATAAAACAAAAAGGGCGTCACGGTGGTGCAGTGGTTAACACTGATGCCTCACAGTACCGAGGATCTAGGTTCGATCCTGGCCCCGGGTCATTGCCTGTGTAGAGTTTGCACATTCTCCCCGTGTCTGCGTGGATTGGCCACGTTAAATTGCCCCTTAATTGGAAAAAAAGAATTGGGGACTCTAAAAAATTTAAAGAAAAGTAAAAGGAAATCCTGCTATTTAAAGTTTAATTAAATCTAAAATTAGACTTAAAAACGGTAATGGCACATTCAGGACTGATAATAGCAAAAGAAATTGAGCAAAGTATAAAATATAGAGGGGACTCAAAAAAATAATGGGCTGGAATTTACGCAGTGTTCTCCCCCACCCCCCAATTAAAATCTTAGGAGCCCACCAACGAGAAAGATGGCTTCTCCGCAGGCACCTTGTGCATAATTTGAGACAACCTCCTGCTCCCCATTCGGTTGCTTATCTAATCGTCCTGGTTATAAAAGGATAAACTGGGTATCGAGGCATCAGCCTCACATTGGTGAGAATCTCGAGGAATGATTTTTTTTTTTTTTAAAGACGTTGATTAATAAGGACAGCCAGGACATTTTGTAAAAGGCAAGTCATGTCTGTTGAATAGTATAGAGTTCTCACAGAAAATAGCAGAGTACATTGATGAAGGAAATACTGTGGATCTTATTCATTTTGATTTTCAAAAGGTATTTTGCAAGTTAGTGACATAGGAGTCATGTGGCAGCATGGATATGAATCTGGCTAAGGGGCAGTAGGTAGAATATCATGCATAGAATCCCTACAGTGCAGAAGGAGGCTTTTTGGCCCATCGGGTCCACACCAACCCTCCAAAAGAGCTCCCTAGCTAGGCTCACTCCCCTGCCCAATCCCTGTAACCCCATTACCCCACCAAATCTTTGCACACTAAGGGACAATTTAAAATGGCCAATCCACCTAAACTGTACATCTTTGGACTGTGGGAGGAAACCGGACCATGGGGAGAATGTGCAAATTCGACACAGACAGTCCCCCAAGATTGGAACTCAATCCGGGTCCCTGGCGCTGTGAGGCCGCAGTGCTAACCAATGTGGATGGTGGTCGTTAATTTCTTAAATCAGAAGGATGGAAGCAATGATCTCCCAGGGTGTGAAGACCATTGTTCCTCTTAATATGTATAAATGACCCGAACACACAAATATGGAGCACAGTATCAAAGTTGTCAGACAACATAAACGGGAAATTCAGTTAACAGCAATGACAACCGTAAGTGACTTCAGGAGGACATAGATTAATAGATTGAATAGTGAGATCATGACATTACAGAGCACAGAAGAAGGCCAGTCAAATCATTGTTCCCATCACCTCTTTCTAGATCCTCACCTAGATCCTCGGTACTGTGAGTTTGGTAGAGTTATCCCATTAATTCCCTCCTTTAATCTTTCCCCAAAGCCCCATAATCTTCTTCATTCAAATATTTATCAAATAAATTTGAATGTGACTATTGGATGTGCTCCCTGCATCATTTTAAGAAAGTGTGTGCCAGATCATAGCAACTCTTTCTTTCTATACCTGAATTGAATCTAATTCACCCTACGCCATCATTCCTATTTCTTTTTCTATCATTGAATATCATTCGTTGAAGAGAAATATTGTCCCTATACCCATTTTTGGGAACTATCAAATTTTTCTCCCACTAACACTGTAATCACAATTAACAAGTGTGACAGTCTAGGAATATTCTATCTAAGATCTTCCTGATTAGTCGAGGTTGTAAGCTACCAGACAAAGTCTTGTGAATATCTAAAGTAAGGCTCTCTATTTGGGAGATCTAATTATAGTATTCACAATGTGCCTGGCTTTCACTACCTTCAGTGTACAGGATAGACTATGACTTAGATGGCTATCTTTTCCTCAACTTCAACTAAATATTTCTAATTCTTGAGAGCCGGGCATGGGTAAGTGACCCTTCCGATAGCCTCAAAGGGTGAGAATATGATGAGCCTTAGTTAAATGGCACTCTTATTTATTAAAATAGACACGGATCTGTATGGTAAAATATATACGCAATTTATTTAAAGAAAAAGGGTAATACAAGTATTTTTGGTAAATGATACAGTTTGACAAATACAGGAAAAATCATGAGTTAGCCTTTGAGCTTCTTAACTACATATTTGCTTAAATGATAAACATCTCATACTTACATCGACTAGTAGCCTCGGAGCTCGATACTCAATCAAGAGTAGAACTCTACGAGTCGAGATAGCAGCTTGGTCAGATAAACCCAGCAATCTCCTAAACAGTTCTCAAAGCGAAACTCTTACTTTCGCAGCCTGTGCTTAAACATTTATATCCTTTTCTTACTTAGGGAGTTGTAGGGAGTTTTTTGCAGAGCACCTGCTTCTGAAAAATAGATTGACTCCCCAGTTATTTCGAGACAAAGAACAGTCTCTCTTGGTTGGCAAGGCCTTAGTTTCAAGGAGATCTAGCAGGGCACCTGCTCCTAAAGATACTAGGTTGATCCCTCCAGTAGCTATCTCCAGAAAAACACCAACCTCCCTAGTTGGCAAAGCTTATTTCTAGACTTAATGAGCTCACTGCATCTGGACGTTTACAAAGATAATGTCTGTAATACTTGTTGAAAAACATTATTGCGATAAGTAATGGTTTACATGAGATACATGACTTCACCAGTCATCAGTTTTTAATAAAGGGTTAATACATAATCTAATATAAAATCAATTCCGATCAGCTTTTAATATAGAGTGAATATATGATTCAATATAAAGTCAATTCTTATCAGCTTTTAATAAGGGTGGATACCGCCATACAATTATTATTTAATTAGCATGGATCTTTCAGGTGTTATAAAATTTGTTTGCTATTATACCACATGCTAGGGGCTGTTTAGCACAGGGCTAAATCGCTGGCTTTGAAAGCAGACCAAGGCAGGCCAGCAGCATGGTTCGATTCCCGTAACAGCCTCCCCGAACAGGCGCCGGAATGTGGCGACTAGGGGCTTTTCACAGTAACTTCATTTGAAGCCTACTTGTGACAATAAGCGATTTTCATGCACCAGAATTTTCCCTCAATGCTATTCATTCCATTTTAATATCTCAAATTATTTTGCTTTTCAATTCAGTTGAGTGCAGCATGCTCAGTACATGTTTTGCTTACTGCTGCTGAATTTCTGGGTCATGAAATAAGCATTAGACCTCTGATTAGCAATGTGCAAAGGGCCTAACGTCTTTTTTTTGGAGGACTGCCAGAGATGCCAAAATATCAACTTTCCAGTGAGTTCTTTGGGTGCAGTACAAATTCCTGTGAAATTGATACTTTATGCCCCCAATATGCACAGAAATGTGTGCTACATGGATACATTTCAATCCAACCTGCAGCCAGAAGCTAGTTCCAGCACAGAATATCTGCAATCTTGCTCAAATTGTGACAAATTAATTAAGATGAAATAGATATGTGTAATCCACAAGTTATGAAGGAAGATGGTGAGCAATGAACAGCATACATTCAAATATAACTAACACTGCTGAACAACTGTGAGCTGCACTAACCTGGCATGTGACTCTGAGCAGACCATCAGAGCATTGAACGTTTCTTTTGTTTTCAGTGTTCCTATTTAATTGTTATCAAGTAATTCAGCAACAGAAAAAGAATATTCTTTTATGATTGGTCATACTGATTGATAGCAGAACAAATGGAAATATTTAATGTTGCAAGTTTCCTGAAGAAAGGAGGAATGAAGATTTTTCAATTTGGTGTATTTCAAATTATGCACGAATGAACAATGCTAACAGGAATATGTCGTTTGCAAGCCAAAAGTTCCAATCTCCTAACAGCAGTCAGTTCAGAGATTTGGAAATGATGGCAGATAAATGTGAATCTGTTGCAATGTTTGCAATGGCATTGAATTTTGATATATTCTTACTGCATAACTTCTTCCTTTTTCCTTCTTTGGCCTGATTGTGCCACTTGACATGCCAGCTGAGAGAAGAGGTCAATAGACAATCAACCCAGGTAGCTGTGTCACCAGCACTAGCTGTGGCATGCGAGTGCTCCGAAGAAGTGACTGCCCTTTGCTCAGTACTTGTCAAGAGTTGCACAGCTTAGATCATAAACTAAGGTGAATGATGGGTATGAAGCTATCCTCTACTGTGACAGAACAGCATAGTTAGAGTACACAGAGCAATTTTGACATCAACTAATTACATTATTAAACAGCTTTAATGTTAACAGACCTTATCAAGAAGACTAGAGTAGACTTGATTTTGCCTGGCTCTTTTCCATGCCTGTGTTTGTGCAAGGACTATCTTGTGAATGCAGAATTGATCGTATTTGTCTGAGGTATCATTTCAGGTTTTATGTTGCAAAAAATTACTCTGGACTTTTAAGGGAAAATAATAGTGTCGTGTTGGGTGTTCCGATGCACAAATGATCCAACACGGCTGTAGATGGTCCAACTCTGTTTTATTGTCTTAACAACGACAACTACAAACTGCTGGCTTGGGTACATGCTTCACCAGCTAACCTGTGGACCCAGCCGTATCACTATCTTAGTGAGGCTCTCAGCACATGGTGTATGTCTGAATGGCACGCTGTGAGCTCTGTGCTCTGAGCTATCTCCTGGTAGAATGAGCAGGAACTGTAGTGTTCCCTGTTTTATAGTGCGTGTGCTCTCACTGGTGATTGGCTGCGATGTTATCTGTGTGCTGGTTGGTCCAACTACCTGTCCATCAGTGTGTGTGTGATTGCACCATGATATGCTGATGTGGATATCATGACAAATAGGAGTTTGATTAGATTTAGCTGGACGTATTTGTAGAAAGAAATAATAAATTATGTTGAAATGTAATTTCCAATTTTGTTTCAAACGTATTTGATCCCAATAAAATAGACATATTCTCAACTGCTAGTTGTCCAGAGAGAAGACTGGCACTCGACATGTATTATGGGTGTATAATTTCAAGAAATTCTGTTGAAACTGAAGTTAAAATGAACCAATAAACTTGAGTGATTACCAATGCATAAATTAGTTCCACTAAGGTATACATGGTGGTGTAGTGGTAATGTCACTAGACGCGTTATCCAAAGGCCTTGGCTAATGCTCTAAGGACATGGGTGCAAATCCTACCATGACAGATGGTGTAATAGAATGATTGAACTGGGGATGTTCTGACCATTGCAGACAATGACATTTTCACCCATGTGGTTTAATATTTTGTGAGCTTTAAAATAACCTCAAACCGCAATACTAAGGACCACTCTGTCATGCGCCTTGCACTTCCTTTTTAATAACTTGTGAGATTGAGCAGAATCTTCCAATCTTTTGTCAGTCTCCGTTTCAGTGTGAAATAGGGGGAGGGGGGAGGCGGGATTGCATCGTGGGCCTCTGAGATCGGGACGTCATTTAAAAATGGCATCCCGATCTAATAATAATCTTCATTATTGTCACAAGTGGGCTTACATTAACGCTGCAATGAAGTTATTGTGAAAATGTCCCTAGTCTCCACACCCCGGCTATACTGAGGAGATCCGATGAGCGCAGATCCTCGGTGTAGAAAACGGTGCTACGTGTGGCCTTGGCCACGCATTTCAAGCTGAGGCCCCTTATTTAATGCGAGTAGTGTTTTATAGCCATGTGTTTCTCGATGCTGTGAGCGCCGGAAAACACATGGCGAAACGCGTTCGCGAGAGGACTTTGTTCCCATTTAGTTGAATCCCACCCTGAACAAATAAAGAGTGGATAAAGCAGCTGCTGTTAATCCATCAAACTCTTTTCTACAACCCTTATGACAGTGTCTCTTGATTATAAGCATTTATGATGCCCTTTAATACCAAAATGACAATATTTTTAAAAGTCATACCTGGTGATGAGAAATAGTGCAGCCAAAGGTCAAGGGTTAGAATTCTTGATATTCTGGAATGAATTGAGGCATGACAGTGTTGTGTTGCTGGCAGCAAACTCCAATAAACTTGATCCAGTTAAAGTGTAAAACAGCCTTTGTGCTATCCTCCTTGATAGTATGGAAGTAGGTGTTTGTAGCTCACAAGATGACTAGGTGAATGACTTCAGCAGTTGTCAAGGTGGGGAGGCAGGGCGTGGGAGGGGTTGCAATTCTTTCCCCTTGTTCATCTGTCTGCCTTTCAACAATGTGTATCATAAATCAAGGAGGTGGGAGGAAGAGATTGGTCTCAGTACTGAATAACTCATCCATCGTTAAGTTTAAAATACTAGCAGCATTCTGGAACATGTTCCAAAGCAGCAAGCTAGTTCTCTTCTTAATAAATAAATCAAAAATTAAAGACCTACCAGTTAATTCACTCCAAAGCCAGATGGTGAACTAAGAAAAGGGACATCAATCTCTTTACTTGGTATCCGATTATTTCTAAAATCTAACATCATATATGACTTCCTCCTTCCTAACCAACACCTAGTGTGTCAGAAGTGTTTCTTTATACTCTTTTGATTACCAAATAAACTGTTGGTTCTGAGACTCCCTTTTGAATCTTGTCTGGACCAAACCATTTCACACTTGGATTTATTCTGAAATTCAGAAACGCTGTCGTGATATTGGGACAGAAAGACTGGATTGCAATTAACTTGCATAAATAGGGGGAATACTTTATTTAACTGAGGGTAGTTAAAAGGTATGGTTAGACTTGCTTGGACTTATTTGCTTCAGTTTGTGGAAGGTAAAACCCATCAGAAAATTAATACTTAAGAATCGATTTTAAGAATTTAGACTTCTAGCACAGAGCTCAGGAACTCTTATTAGAAATTCAGGTTTATTTTTCCTGCTGATTTTCCTGTGGAAAAAAGTGCTTTGAGGCCCACAGACGTTTTATTCTGAAATATGTACAATGTATTCCTAGATGCAACTGCCAACAATTGCATTTGAATCTTGAAAGCCCTTGTTTGTGATGATTTCAAAGACTTTGTCACCAATTGTCATTATCAACCGTGGAGACCAAGGCCAAGACCAAACCTTAGAACCTACTAATGAATGCTAGGTTTTGTTGATCAGAACTAATCTATGTTTGTTCCACACAGCTTCATCGCTGAAATATATTTTCAGGCTCGGTGACAAACTGGTTTATGGGATTTGTGTTAAAATGTGGCGGCCAACTTGGTTATCCTGGCAGCTGTTTTTAAGACCCGTAGAATGATAAAAATCCACATGCCACAGCAAATGAAATGCCTATCCTTAACCTCTATTCCCAAATTAACTGGGACATTTCTGCAATGTCAGTTATTCCAGTTATTGAAAATAACAGGAGCACTATTTTCAGATTTAGATCCATCCTGACAGCTGGTTTGTTCTAGCTAACAGCTTTGTATCATGTTAATATTTAGTGGCTATTGTAAATACTTTGGGCCATATTTTGAGAAATTTACATAGTGCAAAAAAAACTATAGTACTTACGTGATCTTGCATTTAATGCCCAAGTGTAGTCATTACAAAGAAGGAGCCCATTTGGGCCCTTGAGCCTGCTTCTCCATTTAATAAAATCACACCTGATCTGATAGTAACCTAAAATCTGCATCCCATCTACTCCTGCTACCATATCACCCCTTGCTTACCAAAAATCTATTCATCTCTGCTTTAAAAATATTAATAAACTCTGCTCTCACTGCCTTTTCAAGAAGAGAATTCCAAACACATTCAACCCTCTGAGAGAAAATGTTTTGCCTCACCTCTGTTTTAAATGGGCAATACCTTATTTTTTTAACATTGGCCCCTAGTTCTAGGTTCTCCCTTAAGAGGAAACATCCTGTCCACATCCACCTGTCAAGATGCCGAAGAATCTTGGGTATTTCAGTCAAGTCGCCCCTTACTCTTCTAAACTTCAGCGGATACAAGCACTCTGCAAATGACAACCCATCCATCCCGGGTATTAGTTTGCCAACCATCTCTGAACTGCTTCTAATGCATTTACATCCTTCCTTAAGTAAGATGGCCAATACTCTACAACAGTGTTCTTCAAACTTTTTTTCCGCGGACCCATTTTTACCAACCGGCCAACCTTCGGGACCCAACCCAGCCGACCTTCGCGACCCATGCCAGCCGACCTGCGTGACCCACCATTTTCTCTTACCTTGTTTGCTGCTGACAAAAATGGAGGAAATGGTTTTGGGTCCCTTTGGCCCTTGTACACGCTCCTCCAATGGAACCTGTTGGATGAAGGTGAAGGCTTTCGGTTTCGGAAAGTATGGAGTCTCCATCTGCCCAAAGTTCTGCATTTTTTTCCTATAAAACTTTATCAAATAAATCCCCCCCCCCCCCGAACTTATTAAATAAAATGAATAAATAAATGAAAAAAAAAATTAAATGAATAAGATAAATGAATAAAACCCTCCGAACTTGTAAAACAAAAAGCTGCGACTGTTTAAAAAAGCAAGCGGCTGCACTGTGCATGCGTGCCCGATCATTGGCACGCATGCGCATAGTTGTGCGCATGTGCGCCGACGATCTGGCATGCATGCGCAGTGCGACCGCATTTTTCATGTTCCCGGCCATTTTGAAGGCCGCTTGCAGCCGGTGTTATTAACAGCCAGCTGCTGCGGTTGTTGCGCGCAGATTTGCGCGATCGGGAGCGCCACAATGGACGACTCCGCGACCCTCCCGACACCCGCCCGCGACCCACCCACGGGTCACGTCCCCGAGTTTGACAATGCCTGCTCGACAACGTACTCCAGATATCAATTTACTAGTGCTCTGTATAACTGAAGCATAACCTGCCTACTGAAGCATAACCTGCCTACTTATGTATTCAATTGCCCTCGCAATAAACAATAACATTCCATTAACTTTCCTTTACTTGCTGTACCTGCATGCTAACCTTCAGCGATTCATGCATGAAGGCACCAAGATATCCCGCTGTATCTCAGAGCTGCGCAATCTCTCACTATTTACATAATGCTTCTCTTTTATTCTTTGTGCCAAAATGGATAATTTAACATTTTCCCATATTACACTCCATTTGCCAGAATCTTGCCCAATTACTTGCGCTACATATGTTTTTGTAACCTCCTTATGTCGTCTTCATGACATACTTTCCTATCTATCTTTGTGTCATTGGCAAGTTTGACAAACATCTCACCCAACCCTTCATCCAAGTAGTAAATAGTAGCCAATGCTCATTAAAATCACGATGTGGAGATGCCGACGTTGGACTGCGGTGAGCACAGTAAGAAGTCTTACAACACCAGGTTAAAGTCCAACAGGTTTGTTTCAAACACTAGCTTTCAGAGCACTGCTCCTTCCTCAGGTGAATGAAGAGGAATGAAGAGGATTAAAATCACAGTACACACTATTCTAAATCCAAAATGCGATAGAAAATAAAATTGCAATGATAAGTTTAATTTTTTGTGCTGGATTGCTGGAAATGTAGCAGCAATGAGGAAATGAAGAATTTGTTCTTAAATCACAGTCCGGTAGTAGTGGTGGCCCTGAGGGTGTGGGGACAGTGGCGACACTTGAGGCTTGAGGGGGCCTCAGATTGGACCCCTATCTGTGGGAATCACGGGTTTGCTCCGGGGGAACCGGACAGGGGTTATCAGGGTTGGCGGCGGGCAGGGATTGAGCGGTTTGGAGATTTGTTCGTGGAGGGCAGCTTACCGAGTTTGGAAGGATCGGTGGAGGAGTATGAGTTACCCAGTGGAACCGGGTTCCAATACTTACAGATGCATAACTACATGAGAAAGCAGGTGCCGTCCTTTCCTGATCTGCCGCCCCCGGGGTTGCAGGACAAGCTAATGTCGAGTATAGGGGTTGGAGAGGGCAGGGTGTCAGAGACATATAAGGAATCGCTGGATTGGGAGGGTGCCCCGATCGGAATAGTTAAGCGAAAATGGGAGGAGGAGCTGGGGGTAAACTGGAGGCTGGATTATGAGACAAAGCTTTGAGGAGGGTGAATTGGTCGTCCTCGTGCGTCAGGTTGAGTCTCATCCAATTTAAGGTACTCCATAGGGCGCATATGATGGTGGCTAGAATGAGTAGGTTCTTTGAAGGGGTGGAGAACAGGCCAGGGGGGTGGGGGGGGGGGGGGGGGGGTGCAGCGAATCATGTTTACATGGTCTGGCCTGCCCGAAGATACAGGGATTTTGGCGGGGGTTCACTGGCGTGATGTCGGAGATACTGGAGGTGAAGGTGGTTCCGAGTCCAGAATTGGCAATGTTTGGAGTGACGGAAGACCCAGGAGTCCAGGGGGTGAGAGAGGCCGATGGCCGACGTTCTGGCCTTTGCTTCTCTGGTAGCCCGGAGATGGACTGTTGGGGTGGAAGGACATGGAGTCTCCGAAGCCAGGGGTGTGGGTGAACGACCTCACGGATTTTCTTAGGCTGGAGAAAATTAAATTTGCCTTCAGGGGGTCGATGGAAGGATTCGCCCGATGGAAACCTTTCATTGACATCTTCCAGGACAGTTAAGTCATCAGGGGAGGGTGGAAGGGGGCAGGGTGTATGGTTAACAAGACAAGGTGGAGGCAAAGAATGTGGGGGGTATGGTAGGGAGGATGGGTTGCAGTTGTTGGCTATTTATTGAGTTTTGCTGTGTTCTCCTGTTGGTTATCTTTTTTATCTTAGTTGTGATGTTTATTTATAAATGCCTTCATAAAAGTATTTTTTTTAAAAAATCAGTCAGGTTTCCCAGTGGCTGAATTCTTTTATTCAGTGAGTAACTGTGGAGAATATGTTGGGTGCAGTACAGGTGCCAGAATTGGCTTCATTTCCCTCCGTTTAGGACAGAAAAATTCATGGCCGGGATTCTCCAAAAACGCAGCTAAGTGTTGATGCCGGCGTAAACGCCGGAGTGTTTCACGCCAGCGTCAACGGGCCTCTTTGCCCAGCGTTTCCGTGACCCACAAAGCTCCAGCATGGCGCTAGAATGCTCCGCGCTATTCCAGCTGTCGTATGTGGTCCTGCACTGCCATTCACGGGTCCGCACATGCGCGCGGTGGCCACTGCCACGCTGGTGCCACGCAACATGGTGGAGCCACACAGCGAGCCAGCGCGGAAGAATGTAGGCCTTCCCAGATCGCGCGCGCCCGCCGATCGGTGGCCCCCGATCGCGGGCCTGGCTGTTGTAGAGGTCCCACCGGAGACCGATCCCCACGCCCCCCACAAGGACGGCCACCGCCGCCGCGATGACGAGCTCCTGCCGGGTGAACCCATACATGAACCACACCGGCGGGAACTCGGCCGGTCGACCGCGGAGAATCAGCGACCCCCGACCGGCGCGTCGTCGTCCGCGTGCGTGCATAACTGGTGCCGATTCTCCGGTCGCGGATCTGAGGCCCCATTCTCCGCCCCCGCGCCGAGAGCGATTTCAGCGCAGAGGCTCGGAGAATCCCGGCCCATATTTCTGCTACACAATTCTGTGCAGTGTTTTTTCTGGAGGTATGGGGCGTGGTTCTCCGCCGGCGGGGTTCTCTGTTTTGCCGGTGCCTGGGGATTTCCCGACAGTGTGGGGCTGCCCCACAATGGGAAACCCCATTGACCGGCAGGCGTAATGGAGAATCCCGCCGACGGGTCGAGGCAGAAAAGTGGTGGGGCGGAGAATCCAGCCCATGGTGTGTGGACATTGAGTCCAAAAAGACAGAATAACCTGCTTATACTTATGCCAGAAGCTCACTCTTACAAGTAGCTATTTGAGCTGAGTACTAATTGGTGTCCAATGCAAGTCGTAATATTTTTCTTTATTTAATTCTTCTTATTTTGTCTCAACTTATGTCATAAAATGCATTCTGTGCTGATAAACCTTGCAGTGTTTGTTGGCTTGTTTAAAGTGTGATCACTGGGTCCTGTTTCATGATACCTACACCCTATAGGCATAGAGTAATCAAAAGGCTTTCACCCGGTAAAACTTTAATAAGGCAAATAGTGATGCATTTGAATTCAAATGAGGCCACGATCTAACAGCCCCATTGTCAGTGGACGCAAATCCTGTAATGGACGCTTAATTTTGAGAGGCCAAAAATGGGATTCGCGCCAGCGAGATCGCATAATGAGTTCTTCCCCCCCCCCCCCCCCCCCCCCCGCCCAATGGTACTGTAATCAGGTTCACGCCCAGGAAGGGCATGAACCTGATTTGCATACATTAACATCACATTAGCGGACTTGACACTGCCAATTGCATTCTCACCTTAACTTCCCACCCAGTCAGCGTGATGCCACACTGACATGAATCATTACTGGTTTTGAAAAATGAAAAACAGTTGTGATAACCACTCTGGGGACACACAGGTAAGTATAGCCCCCAGGTTGTGAGGGACGTTCCTGAGCATTGCATTCTGACATTGCCCCAGACACGGCCCAGGGGCTCTCTGGTGAGTGCCATTGTGGGGGTTCCCTTTCTCTATGGGGGGGTGGGGTGGGTGTACCATATCCATGGGAGTGGGGCGGGGGGTGAACGCTCTTGCCAATTGAGGGGGTGGGGATTGCCCATTTGCCTGTGAGGATTCCCCTTATCCATGTTGGGGGGGATTGCCCTTCTGCATGTGGGGTTACCCCTTATCCGTGTTGAGGTGGGGGAGAATTGCCTTTCTCCTTGGGGGTGGATCTTGGTGGCCATAGGGGGTGCCTCTTATTTAAATTGGAGATTGGGGTGCCCTTTGAAAACGGCATCCTGATCTCTGGATTCCCAGTGTTGGTGGCTTTATTGGGCCCCACCCCTCCAGTTGATGTCATGATATTCAAACACACACATCATGATAGACACACCAACAGACAAATCAGAACACACAACACCACAACCAATCACAGACAAAGACAGGAAACATATAAAAGCACAAACACGACACCTGGTGGACAGTATTAGCTGGAGACGAGGACAAGGACAGACCTGCTACACGACACACTCAGGGAGACAGCACGTGCAGAGTGTCCAGAACGAACTGTATATAAGAGTTAAAATAAAATAGAGTTGTACCACATACAACTGTGTTGGCTCATCTGTGCACCAGAGCACCCAACACCACATGGTACAGGAGTGGATCGATACCTGCCGGCATACCTCGGTGTACACAGACAACCAGCAGTGCCCAGGCAAAATGTTACAGCTCCCGGCTCCGCAGCCACGGCAATCTCCGCGAAAACTGGCGGCGATTCCGGCAAGTGTTCGAATTGTTCCTGGCGGCAGCTGAACTCCAAGACCTGGATGATAGCGAAAAAATTGAATTTCTCCTCACCATCGCCGGTGCAAGGGCAAGAGAAATATTCACAAGGTTCAGGTTCTTCAGGAGGCAGCAAAGGTACGATTACCAGGCAGTCCTGGACACATTCTCCAAGTACTGTGAAGAAAACGCAATCCAATCGGCAAGTAAAGGTAAGAAAAGCGGCAGTACTCACCTCGTGGCCGGGATCCCGGAGCCCGAATTCCCAGAGGCCGAAATCCCGAGCCTGAGAGAGGGCTGGGTCGAGGTCGGTGGCCATCTTGCTAAAGGTATCACGCTAGCACAGTTGCGCGAGCAGTGCGCAGAACCGGAAGTTTCGTTTGCGCATGCGCGAGATGCTGCGCATGCGCAGTCAAGAAAACGGCTATCGGTAAAGGAACAGCGATCTGAGCATGCGCAGTCGCTTCCTACGTGCTACATACCGAGCGTCAGGATGTCAGAGGCCCCAGACCGCACCAATTTAAAGGGGAAACGTCCCAAATCCAATTTAAAAGGGAAACGTCCCAAATCAAAAAAACAAAAATCTGTTAAAGCTGTAAAACAACCTTCCCTCACCTGGAATGACAGCACATTGCCGCAAATTGACCTAGGAGATGAATTTGACCTCCGAAGAACCCTCCGACAAGCAGTTACCTACGCACAAGCCGATGATTCCGACCTCGAATACTTCGATGACGATCTTTACAGTGTTTCGGGACCTCGCGAGCCCAATGATAGCTCCGTGGTCCTATACGACTATGACTCGGACGAACCTTTCGTGTTGCACATTGGCGACCCCCACATTGAATCCGACGCAGATGCGGATTCATTTTTCGGATTTGAAGATCTTCAACCCAACAGATATGACGTCCCAACTTATCAGTGCCTGATGATGCTGCAGCCTGACATTAACAGACAGGGAGCGGTGCAAGCACACGGAGAGCGCCCTGCTGCCACACAGAGCGTGGTCCACGTCCCGCTCAGCGTTCCCGACTCTATGAAAGAAGACCTGCAAGACTCCAGAGTGCAGTCCTTGCATGAACAAGAAGTGACTCCAGAGTCACAAGCCTCCACAGCGATCTCGTGGACAGACTCCACAAAAGAAAAAACGCTTGACTCCGATGCGCAGTCCTTGCAGGAACAAGACCATGAGGGTCTAGCAACCTCTCCTGACCAACCAGCGGCAGACGATGCAAGTCTGCCATGCTCACGTGAACAGCGCGAAAGCTATGACAGCCTACCACGCTCCACTGCACAGCAGCATGACCATGACGGTCTCTCATGCTACAATGAAGGGCACAGCGCTGATGACTGTTCAAGCCCAACTGAAGACAAGCCAAAGGAATCTCCTCTTCCAAGCCCGAAGGAAAAAGGTTCATGCGCTGACCTCCAGAATCATTGTAGCCGAACAGAGATTAATAATGCTGCACGGTCACAGAAGGATACTGAGGATTTGCTAAAGAAATCACCTGTATGTTTAACTTGCAAGGAGCAGACTGAGAATTGCCAGTGTTTTAGTATGAAAAAAAAAAATGGACAAGACATTGATCCTCGGTTAATGGAAATAACACAACCTGAATCATACCTACAGCAGGGACAAATGTCTCCCTTCAACTCAACACCGCAGAGTCCCAACTTCGGAGACCAGCAGTTAGTCAGTAATGACTCTTCAAACCTTGAGGGGAACATTAACTGCATTGAATCTAAACACACTCCACTGATCAATGAGCAGAACATTGGAGCAAGAATCCCGAGGACACTGACATCGAGTAGCCAGATAACGAATTTAAAACCCGCAGCAGTTTCAAGTGAACCAAGTGTGCTTTCCACTAATGGTGAAGATGCAGATAAGATCGACCCGATTATCCATTGTACCACACTAACCCCAGTGATTAAGCAGTTATGTATGGGGAGTATAATGTGGGCAATTGAGAACAGTAAAAGAGAGACTGTGACCATGCCAGTCCCAGCAAAATCAGACCCAGAGACCATGAAGGCATGTACGTTAGACAAAGATACATATGAGGTACCTGAGAAGAAAAGTGAAACGGAATGTTCTTTGGAAAATAGTACAATGTCGATAGAAACAGTGGATCCTATATTCGAGACCATACATATGGGAGAATTTGGGGGTAATAAACAAGGTTCTGCAATGTCTGGGGGAAGATTTAAAATTCCAAAGAAGAAAAGCCCAATTGAAGGACAACGGCAAGACAATGACAGTCCACCGACATGGTGTGCACCACCAGATGAAAACTCTGACAATTCACCCAACCCTAGTGAACAGCAAGCTGTTAATGAGGATCTATCCACGGGATGTGAGACGAGTGACGACAGCATCCCACTTCCCATGCAAAAGGTGCAAGGTGACAGACCTCGCCTAGTGCGTACCGAGGCACTCGATGATCACGGTGGGACCACTGACGACTGCGGTGGCGGCGCACCGCTTCCACCCTCGATGGCTCGAGCCTCTCCACTGGTCGGTGCATTCCTGCATGTTCCGACTCCAGAAGTGCAGCTTCAGGGAATCTCGGCTGCCTCCAGTGAACCTGTTGGGACTCCGGACGGGGAGCATCGACGGAAGGCAGACCGGACTCCAGATGGGGAGCAGCCAAGCGCCGACTCTGATTCGCGCACGCCAGACCTTGCTCCGGACGGGCGGTGTCGCGGCCTCGGTGATGGCACGCTCAGGGTGACAGCGGATGCCACGGCGACAGGGAATGGATCGCGTGGCAGTCCCACTGGGTCGGCAGTGGCGACCAGCACCGGCGGTCCAAGACGGACACACCAATTCGCGCCATCGCCAGACGTTGATGCGAGCAACAATTCTCTCTCCAAGGCGACATGCTTCGACGTTTCTCTGCGGAGTCACCCTTCCGGCACAGCAGGTGGCCGGAACCAGCGTGCACGGTCTCGGCCAACTTTCACATCTGGCACAGTCATCGCCTTGCATGACATTAGTGATGGTGTTTCTTCCATGGCAATGACCCATCGGCTACAAGATGCCGTCCACCACAAACATAAAAAGAAAAAAGACTCCACCTTGTTCCTGGCATGCAGGGCGGATGGATTGGTTCGTAGGCGCAATCAGCGAGCTTTGCGCCGCCTTCCACGCTCGCAACTGAACCGTACGCACACGCCGGATCCTCCACTGGTTCCCAAGGATGACTTCGTGGAGATGCCACGGATCATGCCCCTTCCATCGCCACCCGTGACCAGGCCACAGCAGCTAAAATCCTCCCCATGCAGAAGCTAATGCTGTTTCTGGGACCTTGCCACCTGTCAAATCCAGGGCAAACTTTATTAAAGCAGACAAGTATTTTCTCCCTTTTGAGTTGGCATGCCAGTCGAAATGTCCCCGCATAGTCAGCACATCATCTGACTGTTTACAGAAATTAATTGACAGAATTACAGAGACAATATGTGGTTGTTCTCAAGGACCGCAAACCGACGAAGGTGTTCAGTTGCAGATAATTAAGGCCTTACTAACTACAGTAACATCTCAGCACATAGAAATACACGAAGGAACTGTGTTACAGGCTGTTAGAACGTGCTACAATATTCACCTGGCCAGCAAAAAACTTAGTAAACCAAACCACAGCCAAGGCAACACTAACGAAGATGTTGAATGTTATATTTGCACGAATGAAAAACCAAGCACTGCACGAAGTACAACAAATGGAAAAGTAGAGACTTTGGCAACAGCATCACCTCCAACAGTCCAATGTGAACCAGTGTGAACCCAAATCTCCACAGCTGAACCGGCTTGAGGACCAGCCTATTCTTGAGGCAGTCACCCATTAGACTGGACTTATAACGCTGTTCATACGTTCAAAAAGTCAAACACTTCTGTATTATAACCTGTTGTTGTTTATCGTTCCAGATATTGTCTGACCGGAGACCACTGTTCAAGTTTTTTTTTTTCTCGTATTCATGTTTTGTTATGGTACAACCTTGTTAGTGTGACGCACCCGACATCGCCCCATGTAAATAGTTACGTCATATACACACGCTGTACACAACACACACACACACTCTTAGATGCACTCACGACACGATTATATTTATAACCACGTAGGCACATATCTTTGTAAAAAGGGGGGATGTCATGATATTCAAACACACACATCATGATAGACACACCAAAAAACAAATCAGAACACACAACACCACAACCAATCACAGACAAAGACAGGAAACATATAAAAGCACAAACACGACACCTGGTGGACAGTATTAGCTGGAGACGAGGACAAGGACAGACCTGCTACACGACACACTCAGGGAGACAGCACGTGCAGAGTATCCAGAACGAACTGTATATAAGAGTTAAAATAAAATAGAGTTGTACCACATACAACTGTGTTGGCTCATCTGTGCACCAGAGCACCCAACACCACAGTTGACTGTGTGAATCTCGCTTCCCCTTTGAAATTGCAGAGTGCTGTTCAAAGGGCAAGAAAAGCTAGCCATGCAGCCTGTGAGCTACAGGTTGGTTTTCTCCCTTGAGCCAACGCTCTGTGCATTTTTGGAAACATTCCGGCCTGAATGAATACATTTGAAAGGTTAGCATTTTCACAAAGTGCTTGGCAAAAAAAGTGGTGTCAAAATGTTGCAAAACATTGGTGTGCATCGTTATCCCATGGAAACTATGTATGACTCGGGGTTCGTTTTGCCTCCACTTCTTAGGTAGTAAATTGATGGTAAATCATCTGATTTTCAATTCTGTTGGTTTATACCTCCCAAGTGAAGATTCAAATATCCCCATCCAGCTTCTCTCCCTCAAATGATGGGAAAAGGTTCGCCAAGCAACTTTTCATGGAGGTTGTGTTTCTCTAAAATTAATTAAATGAACTTCCGGTTGCGGCGATGCGGAGCTAAGCCGCACATTTCGGCAGCTCCCGCTAGAATGGACTTTTGGGCTCTCCGGAGCAGCGCCAACGGCACTTTTTTGACCTAATCCCGTGTGGGAAGGTGAAGTAAGGTACCCCTTCCGTCGTGTATGGAGGGGACTGGAAGTGGAGGGACAAAAAAAGAGGCTTTGGAGCAGCGGCAGAAACGAGAGGGAGAAAACAAGATGGCGGAGGGCGGAGATCGAGCAGCATGGGGGCCGGACCAGCAGGAGTTTCTCAGGCGCTATGTGGAGGAGCTTGAAAAGGAGGTGCTGGCGCCGATGCTGTTGGCGATCGAGGGGCTGAAGGAGACCCAGAAGGCCCAGGCGATAGAGCTCCGAGAGGTGAAGGAAAAAACTAATGAGAACGAGGACGAGATCTTGCGCCTGGCGGTGAAGATGAAGGCGCACAAGGCGCTGCACAAGCGGTGGGCCGAGAGATTCGAAGTCCTGGAGAACAGGTCGCGGAGGAAGAATCTCCGGATTCTGGGTCTCCCCGAAGGAGCGGAGGGGGCTGATGCTGGGGCGTATGTGAGCACGATGCTCCATTCACTGATGGGTGCGGAGGCCTCTCCGAGCCCCCTGGAGCTAGAAGGGGCTCACCAGGTCCTGGCGAGGAGACCCAGGGCTGGTGAGCCGCCAAGGGCGATAGTGGCGAGGTTCCATCGTTTCGCAGACAGAGGGAGTGTCCTGAGATGGGCCAAGAAGGAGTGGAGCAGTAGATGGGAGAATGCGGTGATCCGAGTCTACCAGGACTGGAGCGCGGAGGTGGCAAAAAGGAGAGCTGGCTTCAACCGGGCCAAGGCGGTGCTACATTAAAAAAGGGTGAGATTCGGAATGCTACAGCCAGCGCGACTGTGGGTCACGTACCAGGACCAACACCACTATTTCGAAACGCCAGAAGAGGCTTGGACCTTTATCCAAACGGAAAAATTGGACTCGAACTGAGGGGCTGTGGTAGTGGGGGAGATGTTGACTGTATACAGTGTTGTAAATATGCGTAAAGAATGTTTTATGGGTGGGACTTTGGATGGGGATGTGGGAAGAGTTTTTGAATGTGGGTGTCGGTGTTGGAGGGAGGTGAAACTCGGGGATGGGGGAATTAGGATAAGGCTGCAACAGGAGCTGCGCCACAGGGGGCGGGGCTGGCTAAGGAAAGAGCGGGCTTTTTCCCCGCGCGAGGGAGGGGAGGGGGGGGGGATGAAGGAGCGCAAGGAGGAGGAGGGATTTCCACACCGGGGGAGGGGGGGTCAACGGGAAGGTGGGGGAAGCCGGGGTCAGCAGGAGTCAGCTGACTTACGGAAGTATTATGGGGGGAGCAAAAGAGCTAGATTTGGATCTAGCGGGGAGGGAGGGGTGGGGAGGGGGGGAGATGGGGGGACAATAGGGTTGCTGCTGCAATGGCCGAGGGGCAACTGAAAACGGAAGAGGTGGTCGGGGCGGGGATTCCCCGTCTGGGGGACTGAAGGCTGCGGGAGACTCGGGCACGGGACAGGCCTAAAATAGGAGATGGCTAGTCGGCAGGGGAGGTGGGGGGGGGGGGGGGCAATCCGGCTGATCACGTGGAATGTGAGAGGCCTAAATGGGCCGGTTAAGAGGGCCCGAGTGTTCGCGCACTTAAGGGACTGAAGGCAGACGTGGTCATGCTTCAGGAGACACATCTGAAGGTGGCAGATCAGGTCAGGTTAAGAAAGGGATGGGTGGGACAGGTGTTCCATTCGGGGCTGGATGCGAAGAATAGAGGGGTGGCAATACTGGTGGGGAAGCGGGTGTCGTTTGAGGCCAAGAACATAGTGGTGGACAACGGAGGCCGATACGTGATGGTGAGTGGTAGGTTGCAGGGGACGGGGGTGGTATTGGTAAATGTATACGCCCCGAATTGGGACGACGCTGGATCCATGAAACGTATGTTGGGGCGTATTCCGGACTTGGAGGGAGGAAGTTTGATAATGGGTGGGGACTTCAACACGGTGTTGGACCCAGCACTGGATCGCTCCAGATCCAGGACCGGAAAGAGGCCGGCTGCGGCCAAGGTGCTCAGGGGGTTTATGGACCAGATGGGGGGAGTAGATCCGTGGAGATTTGCCAGGCCTTTGGCCAGAGAATTCTCTTCTTTCTCCCATGTACACAAGGCCTACTCCCGGATAGATTTTTTTGTTCTGGGCAGGGCATTGATCTCGAAAGTGGAGGGGACGGAGTATTCGGCCATAGCCGTTTCGGACCACGCCCCGCACTGGGTGGAATTAGAGTTGGGGGAGGAGAGGGACCAACGCCAGCTGTGGCGGTTGGATGTGGGACTGCTGGCAGACAGGAAGTGTGCGGGAGGGTGCGGGGGTGCATCGAAAGGTATCTGGAGGCCAACGACAACAGGGAGGTGCAGGTGGGAGTAGTATGGGAGGCACTGAAGGCGGTGGTTAGGAGAGAGTTAATCTCCAGGGCTCATAGGGAGAAGAGAGAGGGCAGGGAAAGGGAGAGGTTAGTGGGGGAGATTTTAAGAGTGGACAGGAGATATGCAGAGGCTTTTGATGAGGGACTACTCAGGGAGAGGCGAAGTCTCCAGATGGCGTTCGACCTGTTGACCACAGGGAAGGCAGAGGAACAGTGGAGGAAGGCACAGGGGCGATCTATGAATATGGGGAGAAGGCGAGGCGGATGCTGGCACATCAGCTCCGTAAGAGGATGGCAGAGAGGGAAATAGGTGGAGTCAAGGATGGAAGGGGAACTACGGTGCGGAGTGCGGTGAAACTGAATGAGGCATTTAAGGCCTTCTACGAGGAGCTGTATAGGTCCCAGCCCCCAGGGGGAAAAGAGGGGATGCGACGATTCTTGGACCAACTGAGGTTCCCGAGGTGGCAGGAGGTGGCTGGTTTGAGGGCGCCAATTGGGGTGGAGGAGCTGGTTAAAGGACTGGGGAGCATGCAGGCAGGGAAGGCCCCGGGACCGGATGGGTTCCCGGTGGAGTTCTATAGAAAGTATGTAGACCTGTTAGCCCCGTTGCTGGCAAGGACTTTCAATGAGGCAAAGGAGGGGGGGGACCCTGCCCCCGACAATGTCGGAGGCGACGATCTCTTTGATCCTGAAGCGGGATAAGGACCCATTGCAATGCGGGTCATATGGGCCGATCTCGCTCCTCAACGTAGATGCTAAGTTGCTGGCAAAAGTGGTAGCTACGAGGATTGAGGACTGTGGCCCGGGGGTGATTCACGAGGACCAGACGGGAATTGAAAAGGGCAGGCAGCTAAACACCAATGTGCGGAGGCTACTGAATGTGATTATGATGCCATCGGTGGAGGGAGAGGCGGAGATAGTGGCGGCCATGGACACGGAGAAGGCCTTTGACCGAGTAGAGTGGGAGCATCTCTGGGAAGTGTTGAGGAGGTTCGGGTTCGGGGGAGCGTTTATTAGTTGGGTTAAGCTCCTGTATAGAGCCCCGGTGGCGAATGTGGTCACGAACCGGCGGAGGTCGGAGTATTTCCGGCTGTATCGAGGGACGAGGCAGGGGTGCCCCCTGTCCCCTCTGCTGTTTACATTAGCAATTGAACCTTTGGCCATGGCGTTAAGGGAGTCGGGGAAATGGAGGGGGGTGGTCCGAGGGGGAGAGGAACATCGAGTGTCGCTGTACGCAGACGACTTGTTGCTGTATGTGGCGGATCCAGTGGAGGGGATGGTTGAGGTCATGCAGATTTTAAGGGAGTTTGGGGACATCTCGGGCTATAAGCTCAATGTGGGAAAGAGTGAGCTCTTTGTGGTGCATCCGGGGGATCAGGGAAGAGGGATAGACGACCTACCGTTGAGGAGGGCGGAAAGGAGCTTTCGATACTTTGGGATCCAGGTAGCTAGGAGCTGGGGGGCACTGCACAAACTTAATTTGATGCGGCTGGTGGAACAGATGGAGGAGGACTTTAAAAGGTGGGACATGTTGCCACTCTCGCTAGCGGGCAGGGTACAGTCGATTAAAATGGTGGTCCTCCAAAGGCCTTTTTTAAGAGGGTAAGCAGGAGCGTTATGGGATATGTGTGGGCGAGCAAGACCCCGAGGATAAGGAGGGGGTTCCTGGAGCGTAGCAGAGATAGAGGAGGGTTGGCGTTGCCGAATCTGGGTGGCTACTACTGGGCAGCCAACGCGGCGATGATCTGTAAGTGAGTGATGGAGGGAGAGGGAGCGGTGCGGAAGAGGTTAGAGATGGCGTCCTGCAAAGGAACGAGCCTGGGGGCGCTGGTGATGGCACCGCTGCCGCTCTCGCCGACACGGTACACCACGAGCCCGTTGGTGGCGGCAACGCTAAAGATCTGGGGGCAGTGGAGACGACATAGGGGCGCGATGGGAGCCTCGGTGTGGTCCCCGATCAGGGATAACCATCGGTTTGTCCCAGGAAGGATGGACGGGGGGTTTCAGAGCTGGCATCGGGCAGGGATTAGAAGAATGGGGGACCTGTTCATCGATGGGACGTTTGCGAGCTTAGGGGCGCTGGAGGAGAAATTTGGACTTCCCCCGGGAAATGCCTTCAGGTACATGCAAGTGAGGGCGTTTGTGAGGCGGCAGGTGAGGGAATTCCCGCTGCTCCCGGCACAGGGGATTCAAGACAGGGTGATTTTGGGCGTATGGGTCGGAGAGGGCAAGGTATCGGCAATATACCAGGAGATGAAAGAAGAGGGGGAGGCTTTGGTAGAGGAGCTGAAGGGTAAATGGGAAGAGGAGCTGGGGGAGGAGATTTAAGAGGATCTATGGGCTGATGCCCTCAGTAGGGTTAATTCCTCTTCCTCGTGTGCCAGGCTTAGCCTGATACAATTTAAGGTGGTTCACAGAGCGCATATGACTGGGGCGAGGCTGAGTAGGTTCTTTGGGGTGGAGGACAGATGTGGGAGGTGCTCAGGAAGCCCGGCAAACCATATGTTTTGGTCATGCCTGGCACTGGATGGGTTCTGGAGGGGAGTTGCGAGAACAGTATCTAAGGTGGTGAAAGTCCGGGTCAAGCCAAGGTGGGGGCTAGCACTATTTGGAGTAGCGGATGAGCCGGGAGTGCAGGAGGCGAAAGAGGCCGGCATTCTGGCCTTTGCGTCCCTGGTAGCCCGGCGAAGGATCTTGTTAATGTGGAAAGATGCGAAGCCCCCCAGTGTGGAAGCCTGGATAAATGATATGGCAGGGTTTCTCAGGATGGAAAGGATAAAGTTTGCCTTGAGAGGGTCTGTGCAGGGGTTCTCCAGGCGGTGGTAACCGTTCCTAGACTATCTCACGGACCGTTAAATGGAGTTCGGTCGACAGCAGCAGCAACCTGGGGGGGGGGGGGACGGACGTCTCTTTCTGGGGGGGAGGGGAAGAGGGAGGGATAGGGAAGGGGGGTTCTTCGGGGGGGCATCTGAGTAAGAAAAACATAAACGATCCGGAAAACTGATATGTACGGGAGGAATCCAATGTACAAAGTTCTGTATCATATTGATTTGCCATGTTTATGTCTTGCTCTGCGAGGTTTTTTTCTTCTTTTTTGTTACGGGGGGAGGGGTTTGTTTATATGGTTAAAAATTCTGTTAAAAATTCTTAATAAACATATTTTTTAAAAAAAAATTAATTAAAAGAACCAATTCAAAAAAACCCTGGGCGGGATTCTCCGAAATGGAGGCAGAGTGTCCCCGCCATCGTGAACGGCGTTGCATTTCACGACGGCGCAAAACGGGCGCAGGCACTTCCGATTCTGCCCCCACAGGGCCAGCATGGCGCTGGAGCGGTTCATGCCGTTCCAGCCTCCCTTCTGAATGCGCGGGGAACTTCCTCAACGCGCCGGCCCCAACGCAACATGGCGCGGGGGTTCAGGGGCCGACCGCGTAACAAAATAGGGCCGGGGCTGGAGAGGCCGTCCCGCCGATCGGGGTGCCCTGATCGCTGGCCAGACCCCATCGGAGGCCCCGCCGGTGAAGGAGCCCCTCTCCCCCCCCACAGGCCACCCCCCCCCGACCCTGCGCGCAGAGTTCCCGCCGGCTGAGAGCAGGTGTGGACGGCGCCGGCGGGACTCTGCCGTTTCCACGCGGCCGCTCTGCCCATCAAGGCTGGAGAATTGGCAGCCCGGCCGCAGACAGCAGCCTGCGACCGGCGCCAAATGCGCCGGCGCAAATTGCACCGATTCTCCGCTCCTCGGAGAATCGCGTGCCGGCGTCGTGGCAGCGTGGCGCGGTTGCGCCGATTCTCCGGCCCGGTGCGGGGCTAGGAGAATCCCACCCACAGTGTCTTTGACAATGTCCGGATATCAGTGTTCACCATTTTAGATGCTTATACTATCGTGAGAATGTCATTTTGTCTGCACATTTTAGCCATACAAATGTTTAAATTTTTGTAATGTTGGGATACTGTGCCCAATCCACTTTTACTGAAATAAGCTACATGGCTAGCTTTTCTTGTCGTTTGAACAGCACTGTGCAATTTCAATGGGAAATATATAACCGGATCACTTGCAGTGAACCTTCATCGGTGAATAAGGGGATCAGGGGTCATTAGAAGAAGGCAGGGCAATGGGGATGAGAAAACTATCAGCCATGATTGAATGGCGAAGCAGACTCAATGGCCGAGTGGCCTAATTCTGCTTCTATGTCTTATGGTCTTAATAGAATACTATATCCAAAACAAACAAATACCATCTTAAAGCTGTTCCTGAATGTTCCTGAATTGAAATAAAATAAATCTTCAACATGAGTAAAATGTGAACTCAGCTAATCTGTATTGGGAATGCTCAGAATTAAAGGCACCTAAAGGGAAACATGGAACATTACATCTTAATTGTTTTGGGATGAATGCAAAGTACAAGGTATACATTTTCACTGATCTCAATTGGAATGATATAGTTTTGAGATTTGGTCCAATTGTAACCTGGAGCTTGTGTATATTTTGCAACCCTGTTTGGAGGGAAATGCCTGATCTCCATTTGGCATCTGCTCCCAAGGACAGAGTTGAGATCAGGGGTGAGATTCTCCGAACCTTCCCGCCGAAATTGTGCTCGGTGCGGGGGCGGAGAATGGGGCGTCAGATCCACGATCGGGTCCTATACCTTTCCGCGATTCTCCGCGGAGCGGCGAATCGCCGCCAGTCACGCACAGTCGACGTGGCGCCAGTCGAGGGCCATTAAAAGAGGCCCCCACGGCAATTCTCAGCCGGCAGCTGGCCAAGTTCCTGCCGGCGTGGGTCTAACATGGTTCCACTCGGCGGGCACTCTGGGTGGCAGCTGCGGACTCAGTCCGCGGCTGCCTTAGTGGGGGGGGGGGGGATCCGTCACCGGGGGAGCCTCCAGGACAGCCAGGCTCGCGATTGGGGGCTACCGATCGGCGGGTGCATGCATGATCTGGGGGGGCCTATATTGTGGGGGCTGGTCGCTGTGGGTCCACCATGTTGCATGGGGCTGCTGCCACAAGCATGCGCGGATCTGCGGCCGGAAGTGCAGGGCTCCGTATTGGCAGCCGGAGCGGCGTGGAGCAGTCCGGCGCCCTGGTGGTCCCCCCCATGGATCACAGAATCACTGGATCAAGGGGCCCGTTGACGCCGGCGTGAAACGCTCCGGTGTTTACGTAGCTGCCGTTTCAGAGAATCCTGCCCCCCAAATATTAAAATTGGACACAAATACTACAAGCCACTATCGACTTGTACCATAGATTGGAGCAACAATTTATTGAACATTTTGTGAAATCCAATTAATAATTGCACAGAGTTAAAATGAAGCAATAAACTTGAGTCATTACCAATGCATACATTAGTTCCACCAAGGTATACATGGTGGTGTCGTAGTAATGTCACTGAACTAATAAGCCAAAGGCCGAGGCGAATGCTCTCGGGATGGGTGCAAATCGTACCATGGCAGATGGTGTAATTTAAATTTAGTTAATAAATCTGGAAGTAAAAGCTAGTCTCAGTCATGCTGGCCATGAAACCATTGTCAATTGTCAGGAAAACCCATCTGATTCACTGAGGTAATTGGCTGTCATTTCCTGGACTGTCCTATAACTTGGAACTGACCTAGCAAGCCTCTCAGTTGTATTGAACCACTACAGAGCAGTCAATATGGAATAAAACTGGATGACCACCCAGGATTAACCTCGGCACCAGGAACGACACTGGCACAACTAGCCCTGTTGATTATGATAAAGACCACCTTAGCAACATCTCTGGGCTTATACCAAAATTGTGAGAGCTGTCCCACAGATTATTCAAGCAACAGTCTGACATAAAAGCAAAATATTGTGGGTGCTGGAAATCTGAAATAGAAACAGAATACGTTGGAAAAATTCAACATGTCTGGCAGCATCTATGGAGAGAGAAACAGAGTTAACATTTTGAGTCCAAGATACCATTCTTCGGAACAACAACCATACTTACAAAATCATACTTTATAGACAATGGCCTCGATGTTTGCCAAGTCAGGATGACTCGCGAACCCTTTAAAAATGGCAGGCACGTCCCAATTCTGGGATTCAAGACCCTGGCCGGGATTCTCCCCTACCCGGCGGGGTGGGGGTCCCAGGGGCCAAGCCCTCACCGTGAGGGGGTAGGCCCGCGCCAGAGAGGTTTCCGCTCCACCTGCTGGCGTGGAAGGCCTTTGGCGCCATGCCAGCCGGGGCCGAAAGGACTTCGCCGGCCGGCGGAAGTCCGCGCATGCGCGAGAGCGTCAGCGGCTGCTGACGTCATCCCCGCGCATGTGCAGGGGGGTGTCACTTACGCGTCGGCCATGGTGAGGGCTGTGGCCGAGGCGGAGGGAAAAGAGTGCCCCCACGGCACAGGCCTGCCCGCGGATCGGTGGGTCCCGATCACGGGCCAGGCCACCGCGGGGCACCCACCGGGGCCAGATCACCCCCCCCCCCCCCCGGACCCCAGAGCCCGCCCGCGCCGCCTAGTCCCGCCGGTAAGAGAGGTGGTTTGATTCTCGCCGGTGGGACAGGCATACCAGCAGCGGGACTTCGGCCAATCGGGGGCCGGAGAATCGCCGGGGGGGGGGGGGGGGGCGCTGACCGGCGCGGCGCGATTCCCGTCCCCGCCGAATATCCGGTGCCGGAGAATTCGGCAACCGGTGGGGGCGGGATTCACGCCAGCCCCGGCGATTCTCCGACCCGGCGGGGGGTTGGAGAATCCCGCCCCCTATTCCTGTTATTTTCACAGCACCTGTTAAGGGTTCAGGCGGGTTCAGATCAAGAGCCTGCAATGCTGGTCCCATTGCAGGAGATAAGCAGTTGATCATGGTCCTCTGCAATTTCACAGAGTGGGCCAGCTTCATGAAGAATTGTGGCACCTCAGAGGTGTTGGGAACCATAGGCCATGGTGGGTTTTCCAGTGGCGGGGCAGCCCGCCCAAGTCGATGGCCATTTGCATTGCTCACATGCCATGCGGGGGATGGGGGATGGGAAATCCCGGCCATAGTCTGAGGGAACCTTTTGAAAGGCTATACCAGGCTATGTCCCTCATGTCCCCAGGCCAAGCTGCGGCACTTCCACGCCCATTCCACTTTACACTAAATAAAAACAAAAGACCCTATGGTGACAATAGGATGTATAAAAGAAGGCTTTAAAAGAAAAAAGTGATCCATTCATAATTTCCTGTTAACAAAATAGTTCATTATTGCAGGGCAATAAAAGTGTCAATCATCCAGACTCTCTAAAGAATTAATAGCTGAAAATGCATGCACTTGAAACCTTTTTACCACGTATGAGTAAACATTGTGAAATTGACAGCTGGGATCAGAGTGTTAACATTTTACCTAATTGTAAAATCCAGTCCATATTTCTATTGCTTTTCATTTATTTTCTATTGTTTTGTTTGTATTCCAACTTCTACATCCAACTGTCATGTACTGTAGTGACATTGACCAGATGTAGCATTTTAGTAATCTGATACTGCTTTCCATAGAGATGTTCTTATTTCGAAAACAATTTGACACTGTTGTGAGGGTTTGTTTTGGAATTGTTATGCATTTCCTGATTTATTGATCACTTGCTCATCAGGCATGGCACTACCCAGATAAGAAAATGATTTAACTTGTTTTATTCCTTTCGATTTCACTATCATTTTGCATCTAGGGGTAATCCTTTGCTATGGTATTACTGTGCACACTGTTTTGCTGCAGTTTAACGATAATCTATATCTGTTACTCTTTGTTACAATTATGTCTCAGAGTCTTTGTGGTTTATCTCTGTATCTGCCATATTACTGTGTCATCTACATATCTCAGATCATTCATACCTGTCCACCTACTGAAATTCCTGGTAACTCTGATAGATGTCTTAGAATCATTTCTCTAATGACTGACAAGATCTGGAGACAGAACACATCCTGTCACACTCCGCTTTACAGCTATTCATTCACTGTATTCATTGTCTGTTCTGACTGCTGCTGTTTGGTCGTAGTATAAATTTTGAAGCTATCGTAAAAATCTTTCCCATCTGTATCCCAGTTATGCAGCATTTGAAACATCTGTTTGTGCCTCACTCTGTCATATCCTTGGTGTAATCTATAAAACATAGGTATCACCTTTTTGGACTTTTACTGTTACTTTTACTGTTTTTCAGTTAACACAATGTTTCACTTCTTCTTTCTTTTCCATCAATGAACCCATTTTTTTCTTGTGATATCTCTGATCTAATTCTGCTTTGTGCTCTCATGATGATGATTGTTCAAATGATTTTGAATATGTGACTCATGAGGCTGATTGTTCTACAACATTCACATTCTGCTGCACCTGGTCTTTTAGGTAGTGCTACAAATACTGACAGGCAAAGATCGTCTAGAATTAAGCCAGTGTTGTTGCAGAATAATGTCATAATCTCATATCCAAATCTGTCTAATGTTAATATCATTTTCACATATATTTTCAGGTCCCGAAGCTTTATAATAATAATCTTTAATCTCACAAGTAGGCTTACATTAACACTGCAATAAAGTTACTCTGAAAAGCCCCTAGCCGCCACATTCCGCGCCTGTTCGGGTACACAGAGGGAGAATTCAGAATGTCCAAATTACCTAACAGCACCTCTTTCGGGACTTGTGGGAGGAAACCGGAGCACCCAGAGAAAACCCATGGAGACACAGGGAGAACGTGCAGACTCCACACAGACAGTGACCCAAGCCGGGAATCGAACCTGGGACCCTGGCACTGTGAAGCAACAGTGCTAACCACTGTGCTACCATGCCGCTCTATATCGTTGCCATAGCTTTATCAGAAAATACAATGATATAGACAAATGGATATTAAAAAGAATGTGATGTAGCCAAAGAACAAGGTGAAGAAATTGTAGCACTTGGGGAAAAATACATTCAAATGATGTATAACAAGGTGAAAGTAGTTACCAACTCTAAAAGCTACTGAAGGGGAAGAGGCTGCATCAAAGCAAAAGAAGGCACAGTGATACTGGAGAAAGTGACACCCTGGATCAATGGGAAAAATATGTAGAGGAGCTAGTCTCTGAGAGGCTCCACCAAACATGAAAACAGAAGCAAATAAATCATCAAGAAAATTAAGAATTTTAAAGATATGGGATCAGATAATATATGTGTGGAAATCATTCAAAATTCTGTTGCTCATCCATCACCGATTCTTGCTTGCGCATAACACTTGCCGATCTGCATTGGTTCCTGCTGTTTGATTCACTTCTTCCTCCTTATTTCAATTGAGTGTCTTAGTATCACCAAGTGAAGTGTTTATGTTTCTACAGATCTGACCATAATGAGAAACACCAATGATTTAATAAAAACATCATTGATGTAACTTTCTAATTCAAGTTTTTGTGCAATTGTATGAGCTGGATTTAATGTGGGGCAGGCCCCAGCATAGATTTTGGGGAAGAGTGAGCTCCACTTTATAATTCAAGAATTCATACAATTGTATCATTATATTATGGAATTTACAGTGCAGAATGAGGCCATTTGGGCCCATTGAGTCTGCACTGGCCCTTGGAAAGAGCACCCCGCTTAAGCCCATGCTTCCAACCTATCCCAGTAACCCCACTAAGGGCAATTTATCACGGCCAATCCACCTGACCTGCACATTTTTGGACTGTGGGAGGAAACCGGAGCACCCAAAGGAAACCCACGCACACGGGGAGGACGTGCAGACTCCGCACAGACAGTGACCCAAGCCGGGAATCGAACCTGGGACCATGGAGCTGTGAAGCAACTGTGCTAACCATTGTGCTACCGTGCTGTCCCACGGCAGCTGGAAGAACTGGATTTGAGCACGTATGAGCTGCATTTGATGAGGGGAAGGCCACAGCACAGGTTTTGGGAGCGAGCTCACTCCACTTTAATTTTTCAGGCATCCAGGTTGATGTCCCACCTCATAGAGCAGCAAACTAATCAGCGGCCATTGGCTCCACAGACCCTAATGCTGGAGTGCTAGCCACTGTTAGTGCTACAGGTAGGGCAAGGAGTTGGCATTCAGCAACAGACCAAACATTCAGGTACATCTGGGATCTCGCTCCAGCAAAAGCGGGTCCTAAATGTATAATTTGCGAACTTCACATGGGACAGAGCTTTGGGGGGGTGGGTATACACGGGGAAGTAAAACTGTGGGAGGAGAGCCTTCAGTTGGCACCGGGCACTCTGGAAAGAGGCACCGTTGCTTCCAATCGCCTATCCAGGTAAACTGTTGCAAAAATTGGGAAAATTGGGAGTCCTACATGTGCAACGTCCACTATATAAGTTATCTTAGCAGAAGCTAAGCCTAGAAAAGTACTCCTGTTCAGCATGGCTGCTGAATTGAGGATAGCAGCCTCCATTCCTCCAGTAATTTCCAAGTTACATTTTATTATTGAATCAGATCACACCTGAGTTGTCAGGAGATGTATTTTCTTTTTAATGTTTTTATTGAGTTTTCATATTTTATAACCAACAATTTATAAATTATAAAACCGCACCAAAAACCAACATATATATTCACAAGTGGGTATCTTCACAACAGATGTGGTCCCATTTTAGTTGGCATACATATTATTTTGCATTTCCCAATATGGCCAACACACGCATTGACGGGCATTTATTTACAATTTGGTTTGCACCTGAGCTTGCCACTGGATTGGTCCCTTGTGGCCTTGCGGCCTTGTCCCTCCTGTTTGTCCCTCACGTTCCTTTTGTGTATCTTCGCCTCCTCCTACCCCTCCCCTTTTCCTCTCTGTCCCATGGCTCGCCCATGTCTCCACGCCCCCACCCCCCCCTCCTCCCCCAAGGAGATGCATTTGGAATTTCAACAAGATTGTTTGCTTGAAACCTGCACGTTCCATACCATGAAACCACTTCCATTTAAAAAACAATGTTATTTGGCAGTATCCCAGCCATGACCACAGAAGCATCCAGTTACCAAGTAACCACAGGCATACTAAGAACAGAGCAAACCAGTCATCTTCCTAAACACTGTTTTGGAAATGTAAGTAATGTATTATGATTTGAAAATAAATGTACATGTTGTTGAAGGATTATGTCACTTTTAATGATCACTTGTATGATTTGCGAGTTTCACATGCATTTAAAAAAAACTAAAACCATTTCAATAGCTTAGAGCAGAGGACATTGTGTACAGGAATCTATTCTCTGGGCGGTTTTACAGATGACGCAGATGAATGTAAATTTAATATACATATCTCTTCAGTCCTGGATTCCACCCTATTTTATTTATCATGAAACCTCTGGAGGAATTACACAAAATGAAACTATAGATAAAGCACGGGGCACCATTATATTAACAATTTAAACTCTTTTCAGTGCGATACCTTCGATTAAACAATATTTTTCATCTAAAATCATGATTGGTGATACTGCTGATGCGGATCTGTCCTCCTGTTCACATTTTGTTCTTGTGGCATTGTTGTGTGAATAATTAGGTAAATCACTTGTGCAACATATTTACTGGCAGCAGCCCCTGAGAGTAGAGCACAAAGTAGGGACTATGCATGTCACTTGCGATTTTAGCCAGGTTTATTTTCCTGTTGTGAAATAACAATGTTTGAGATTTAACTTACCAAGACATAAAACAAACTGCCAACTGGGGAAATGCTGCATTATCAAAACTGTTGTCCTTAAGATGTGAAACTGAGGCATGTCTGCCTGTTGTAGTAATTCAGATAAACTTAAGTAACTATGGCACTATTTGAAACAAAAAATAGTCTGGTTGTCGGTCAACATTCCTCCTTCAATCAAAATAATGAAAAATGGATTAACTAATTGTTCACCCTCATTGATGTTGGTTAGGTCTTGTTGGACTTAAAATAGGTCTTGCATTTGCCCCACTGGACACTGTAGATGAAAGTGATTAATTGGGCTGGAAATCACCAGCCCTGTTGGGACAGGCTAGGTGATGGTGGGGTCGATAAAATGGAAAAGTTAGGCAGAGGATGGAGCTAGTCATTGTCCCTCTGACATGCCATTTTACGGTGATGGGGAAGGTGAAGTATGACCCTACAGCCCAGAGGTCAATTGAGCAGATGACTAGTTGAGGGTCTTGTCCTAGCACTACTGACATTTTACTGGTGGCGGTGGGCCTTCCACCCCATGGGGAGATAGCCAGGTGAATCCTGGTGGCCTGGAGGATTCAAAGTGCGGGTGACTTTGTATTTGGGCATTCTGTAACCATGAAGATGGCCTCTGGCAGCAATGGTCACCTGTATGGCAGCCCCCTCCCTCCATTCACTGATTACATCCTACTGGGGCCTGCCTTGCTGTTTGGGAGGGCAGTGTGCTTCGAATGGTAGACTTTTTGCCTCACTTTAGTATTAAACTATTTTCAATTTTATATTCTATTTAAAGCGGTTTGTCACTCTTTCAAGGAGTTTACAAGCTCACCATACTTATTCCAGGCGCTGTCTCAGCTGTGACCTTTCTGAGAATACTGAGCTGCCAACTTTCCAATTGGCCCTCAGCTGCCAGAGAGGTGAGAGGCCATAATTTACAGGGATCAGTAAGATGTCTCACAACAGCAGGTTAAAGTCCAACAGGTTTGATTCGAATCGCTAGCGTTCGGAGCACAGCTCCTTAATCAGGTGAGTCACGCTCCGAAAGCTAGTGATTCAAAACAAACCTGTTGGACTTTTACTTGGTGTTGTAAGACTTCTTACTGTGCCCATCCCAGTCTAACGCTGGCATCTCCACATCATTTACAGGGTTGGCAACCCTGATAGCCTGCAAATGGCTGAGGCAGGATTGCCCCCAACTTTCTGGCCCATTTTCGGTGACAACAACATTCAGCTCATTTGTGTCGAAAGCACTTTAATGGGCACATTATATAAATGTAAGTTTTGTTTTCACTCCTAAAGCCAGAAGTGGTAAAGACCAGAAAGTACATTTGTGGACACAATTATTGCACACAAATTTATGAAACATGAAATAATTGCTAAGCAATTAGCAGTGATAATTCAGCCCATCCAATTTGCTGCATTTTAACACTGATCAAATCACATGCACAAGTAACAGCTGCAGTTGGCTGTTCTAAAATTGTAAATCCATTGTCGGATGGGGGAAACTTTTTTTGCCCCAATTTAATATCAAACTATTTTCAATTTTTAAGATGTTGTGTTTAAAGCGGTGCTGTTGATTTTTATTTACAAATTTGCACTTTATTGCCAAGAAAGTCTGTGCAATGTTTGCCAGCAATTGCACTGTTGGTTTTGTGGGAAATGCTATAAACATCGACTCAAAAAATCAATTGTTTCACATCACTTATTTGCAAACCTGGTAACATAATTTTTCTGTCACTTGACTGGGCTATAAGGAAGTGTACCACTAAGAAACATCAGGAATTAATTTAGAAATTGTATATGGGTGCAACAATTCATAATTCTGTACTATAGGGGAAAGGCAACATTCCATATCCTGTCATAATTAATCTTAACTCAATCAGATTATTTTACTTAAAAATGATGATCATAAAAAAGTCTGTAGGATGTTACATAATTTTTCAACCACCATAAAATGTTTCCAAGTATTCAGTGGATTAACAAAGTACTTGAAAGAATAACACTGAAAGTTACTCAGACATGTCAGTACCATGTAAAGTCTGCTGTATATTAGTTAGGATGCTCTAAGACTGTGATAAAACAAGACTCGGGGAAACCTGTGACAAAGTTTTATATCATTTCGGGATTATATCATTTAATGCTACACAGAATCTTCAATACGAGCACTGTGTTTTGCACTCTTGTCATTCATTTACATACATAGCTTGTCTGGTGGGTGTAAAAATAGATAGACAGTGCCTGAATTGGTAATGGTTGGAGTTTGCTGCCAACTGTGTTGTGTTTCTAACTCCTTTCACTCCTTTCAGAGTTGGATGGCCAGCAGTGAGTGTGAGGAGTGGCTTAGGGCAGCAGAGCAGCAGTGACCATCTGGATTTCTTGTGCTTGTTTGGAGAGCCTGGTGGCTGGGGTCCTTTACACGGGTAACTGTTGACAGGGATATGGGCAATGCACCACTTTGTCATTCTTGTCACACAGACAAGGGTATTCAGAGGCGGACGGAGTGGCAGAACATAGACACATATCCTGACTATTATTCTGACATAAGCAAAGAACCTGAGGCACTGGTGAGTCTTGAATGAATGAAATCTGAAGTTTCATATTTAAAGAATGATCCTGCTATAAAATATCAAGTAGAATTAAATAAATGACACCTGAGTCTTAGAGATTGATACTGTAACCTTCTATAAAAGGGAATTGGTATTAAATCTGTGCTCATGGGTAACTAGAAAGTTATCTCATTTTGCTGTGTCATTTCCTGTGATTATAGAATTATTTAATTTCTGATTTTGTAGATGTAAAAAATAAAGTTCACATTCTGTAATGAACAGTTATTGCTGGTGCTCAGTAACCATCTGGCATTGTGTAAGCAACCGTAATTATTAAAACTCAAAAGTTAATTCCTGCGATATTAACTTATTAGGTTTGGATGCTGCAGAGCTATGCTTCCACTGCCAGTGGTTTGGGATCAAGTTGCTAGGCAGATGTGATGATTGATGGTTGGTGAATATTATATTGTGAAACCTTTGAAAGTCTTTTAAAATTTCATTCGCTATATAGACATAGGGATTTTTGGGAGAGCATTTTACTTGCTTATTAAATCATCGGAGAAAAGCAAGTGTGCCATGCAAGGGCAACCAGTCGTATTGACTTTAAGCTTTTGTGACAGCTGGATCTTGTGAAGTGAATGTCACTTGTTAAAAATAGAACTATTGATTAGGGCAACCAACAGAGGGAGGGGTGAACGGTATATCAGCTTGGTTGAATTTTTTTGTCTGTTAAAGTTTATTTTATTTAAAACTTTTAAATATTTCACCAAAGTTTTAAAATATGTTATGAGCGCACGTTGTGAAATTGCTTTTTGACACTTTCATGCCTGCACGAGCTGTACAGCGCATAGCTGAGCAGCAAGATTTAATTAAATGCAAACCTTTTGGTTTGCGAGTGCGGCACTATTATCAGGTTGAGCAGCTTCTGCACTGACTCCAAAGTAATAAAAGCCCATTATCCCTTTCTAGCTTACGCTCCTTATCAAATGCAATATTTATTTATTCTCTTGGCAGGATTGATACTTAACGTGGCAAGAGAATTGTTATTTCATGATTGTCATTTTACAGTCTGAGGCAAAGTGTAGATCTCCAAAGATTCTTACGGGATCATTGAAGTTCCACCAGAAGCCATATTTCAATAGGATCAGTTGAGTAGCAGTGATGGTGGTGAGATCCAAGTATCACATGATCTCATAATTTATTCATTGTTATGGGCTGTACACATTTAGAATGGGTGTTGGAGGAAGAGCCTATGTTGCAACATGAGAGTTATGGCTGCTCCTCAGTTCTGAGTCAGTAGAATAATAGACTTTGTAGTAATTTTTGGCTGAGATTATTTTCTAGACTAGGCAGCAGGAAATCTGATGGTGTCTGTCAGTGAAAGTCTCAGATTGCTATGCACATATGTCTGCTTTAATATTAGCTATATATATGTATACAATTATTTGGATAATTGTCTGTGCGGAGTCTGCACATCCTCCGCGTGTGTGCGTGGGTTTCCTCCGGGTACTCCGGTTTCCTCCCACAGTCCAAAGATGTGCAGGTTAGGTGGATTGGCCGTGATAAATTGCCCTTAGTGTCCAAAATTGCCCTTAGTGTTGGGTGGGGTTACTGGGTTATGGGGATAGGGTGGAGGTGTTGACCTTGGGTGGGGTGCTCTTTCCAAGAGCCGGTGCAGACTCGATGGGCCGAATGGCCTCCTTCTGCACTGTAAATTCTATGATAATATTGCATGCTACTGAAATTCTAGTACATGTCAGTATATGAATTGGTAAAATACTCTGGACGGGATTCCCCAGAGTGTCCATGCCGTCGTAAATGCCGTCGCGTTTTACGCCGGCGTGAACAGGCCGCTCCCACGTCTAATTCTGGCCCCACTCCAGCTGCAGATCCGAGCGCGAACTGTGCGCCTCGGGATCTGCGCAGTTGCACCGGCGCCGACAAGGACATGCGCAGTGGCAATGACGCCGGCGCCAACACGCGCATGCGCAGTGGCCTTCTTCAACGCGCCGGCCCCGACGCAACATGGCACAGGGCTACAGGGGCCGGCGCATAGGAAAGGAGGCCCCCAGCCACAGAGACCGGCCCGCCGATCGGTGGGTCCCGATCGCGGGCCAGGCCACATCAGACGCAACCCCCCCCCCCCCCCACAGGCCGGCACCCGACCCTTACACGCCGAGGTCACGCCGGCCCAGGGCAGGTTAGAATGGCGCCGGCAGGACTCTGCTCTTTTCCCACGGCTGCTCAGCCCATTCGGGCCGGAGAATCGGCATACCGGTGTCGGGACGGCGTGGCCCATTCGTGGGGATTCTCTCGCCCAGCACAGGGCTGGGAGAATCCCGCCCTCTGTGTTTTACAAACCCAATTCAGTATTATAGAACTAGGAATGGAAGAGTTAGAATCCAGTGCATTGTCATAAGACGTATTTGGGTCCTAATCCTACTGGAGAATAGTTTTAAAAAATTGTATTCTTTCAGGAATTGTGGGAATCACTGGCTAGGTCTGCATTTATTGCTCATTCCAAATTTCCCTTGAGACGGTGGTGGTGAGCTGCCTTCTTGAACCACAGTATTCCTTATGGTATAGGTACATCCACAGTGCTGTTAGGAAAGGAGTTCCAGGAATTGCATCCAATGACAGTGAAGGAATGGTGATATAGTTCCAAGTCAGGCTGGTGAGTGGCTTGCATGGGAACATGCAGATGATCGTTTTCCCATGTATCTTCTGCTCTCTAGGTAGCAGAGGTTGTTGGTATGGGAGGTGCTTTTGAAGGATCCTTGGTCAGATGCTGCAGCACATCTTGTAGATGGTATATGTCATGATATGCACTTATGCACATAATGAGATACAGACAGGCAGTGACAGACACCCAGTACAGCCAAACAACACACAGGACAGAACACAACCAATCACCAGGCAGAACACCAGAAGGTGGTCTCCCACTATAAAACACGAGGCATCAGCATTCTGCATCTTTTTACTGGTGACAACTGTAGTGGCAGTCTGGGTGTATATATCAGTTAGCACCTTCTACACATGGCTCAGAGCTAGTCTGGTCTAGTTAGTTATAGTTAGCACACTTAGATTAGTAGAGTGTCAACCCACAGCAAGCTGTGTGCACTGCTCCGGAAGTTCAATAAAACATATTGAACTAACGTCTAAGTTTGATGTCTATTTTACAGTACAACTGCATCCAGTTGCAGTCCGTGTTACCCCAGGGTGAATAACACGACATGGTACCAGGAGTGGGGTTCGAACCCAGGTGGACATATGTCCTGCAAAAGGCAGGCGATGTTTAAATTGTGGGAAGCCTGGGCATTATGCTGCCTTGTGCAGGTCTGCACCACCAGTCAAGGGCCAGCGATCCCATTTCCAACGCAAACGCGTTCGATGTGTACAGCAAGGTCCACTGGATTCTGATCCTGGTAGCACTACGGATCCAGAGGACGACTGCCTAGAGTCCCCATATCACGTGGGCATCATCACTACATGTGAATATGCCTCCTCAAATTCAGCAAGACGCCTATCTATCCTCAATGTGGATTCTGCGGACTCTGCTTCTGACTTCAACCTTGCGCTGTTGGCATATAGGGCAACCCCTCTGTCCACCAGTATGTCTCCGGCACAACTCCTCATGAATAGGGACCTGCGGATGACTGTCCTGGCCATACACTTACCAGACCTGGATCACCTCCCAGTGCTGCAAAAGTGCAGCAACTCAGGAACTGGCAAAAGCTGCCGTATCATGTTCATGCTACCGATTTGCCTCTGCTATCTCCGGAAGATGCTGGTTGCATCAAGCTACCTGATGGCGGCTGGTCAGCCCCAGCTGTTGTTGTTCGACAGGCTGCTCCCAGATTGTTTGTGGTTTGTATGGCTGATGGTTCCATTGCCAGGCGCAACAGAAGGGCACTACGTAAACTTGCCTGCCCACCACCAAATCTTACCTTTCCAGATGTTGTTATGCCTCCTCCGGATACCTCGCACCACAAGGCCACCGATCTGGCAGCAATCCTGCCTGTCAAGGCGCAGTCGTCCACACCTCCACCTCTCAGGCGGTTGACAAGGATCCGACGCCAGCCCCAAAGATTGGACTCATAGACATTTATCTTGTAAATATTGTTCTGTATCTGCACGCTAGACACGTTCCATGTACATATTAATTCACTCGCCATTTAATGTAAATAGTTATACATGTACATCCAGTCGCATATGCTCTAAGCAACCGATGCATTAAAAAAAATTTTTTGTAAAAGGGGGATGTCATGATATGCACTCATGTACATAATGAGATTCAGACAGGCAGTGACAGACACCCAGTATAGCCAATCAACACACAGGACAGAACACAACCAATCACTAGGCAGAACACTAGAGGAGGGGTTTCCCACTGTAAAACATACACGGCATCAGCACTCTGCCACTTTCCACTGGTGACAACTGTAGTGACAGTCAGGGTGTATATATCAGTTAGCACCTTCTACACGTGGCTCAGAGCTAGTCTGGTCTAGTTAGTTATAGTTAGCACACTTTGATTAGTAGAATGTCAACCCACAGCAAGCTGTGTGCACTGCTCCAGAAGTTCAATAAAACGTATTGAACTAACGTCTAAGTTTGGTGTCTACTTTACAGTACAACTGCATCTAGTTGCAGTCCGTGTTACCCCAGGGTGAATAACACAACAGTATACACTGCTGTCACTGTGCATTGGTGGTGGAGGGAGCGAATGTTTTGTGGAAGGGAGTGCCAATCAAGAGGGCTGCTTTGTCCTGGATGGTGTTAAGCTTCTTTAGTGTTGTTGGAGCTGCATTCATTGAGGCTAGTGGAGAGTACTCCCATCACATTCTTGACTTGTGTCTTGTAGATGGTGGACAGGCTTTGGAGAGTCGGGAGATTTTCCTGCAAAGTTTCCTGCTGTTGCGATCATTAGTATTTCTGTGACAGTTTCTGATCAGATATTAATATATGGGATTTTGGTGATCGTAATACCCTTAGATGTCAAGGGGAAATGGTTTGACCAAGTCTTGTTGGAGACAGTCATTTCCTGGCACTTGTGTGGTGTGAATGTTACATGTCACATTTCAGCCAAGCCTTGTCCAAGTCTTGCTGCACATGGGGATGGACTGCTTCAGTACCCGACATGTGGTTACAGTTTGTGGTTAAATACAATTCTGTTGCTGATGATGGCCCACAGAACCTCATAGATGCCAATTTTGAGTTTCTAGATCTCTTCAAAATCTATCTCATTTAGCACGATGGAGGGTAGCGTCAATGTGCTCGATGGGACTTTGTCTCCACAAGCGGTGATCACTCCTACCAATACTTAAATGGACAGATGCATTTGCGACAGGTAAGTTAGTGAGACTAAGGTCAAGTAGGTTTTTCCCTCTTGTTGGTTTCCTCACTACTCAGCGCATACTCAGTCTTGCAACTATGTCCTTTAAGACTCAGCCAACTCTGTCAGTAGTGGTGCTCCTGAGCCACTCTTGGTAATCGACATTGAAGTCCCCTACTCAGAGTACATTCTCTGCCCTTGTCACTCTTGGTGCTTCTTCCAAATTGTGTTCAATCTGCGGAGTACTGATTCATCAGCTGAGGGGTTTGATGCAGATGGTGAGGGGCGGGAGATATGTGCAGTAGGTGGTTATCGGCAGGAGGTATCCTAGCCCATGTTTTATCTAATGTCATGAGACTTCATTTGGGTCTGGAGTTGATGTCGAGGACTCTCAGAGCAGCTCCCTCCTGACTGTACAGCACTGTGCTGCTACTTCTGGTATATCTGTCCTGCAGGTGAGACAGGACAGACACCCCCAGGGGTGATGATAGTGGTGTCTGAATCATTGTCTGCATGGTATTATTTGGTAAGTTTGACTATAATCAGTGTGTTGCTAGTGTGTGGTACAGCTCTCCCAATTTTTGCACAACCCCAGAGGACTTCACAGGGTAGACCGGGCTGAGTGTGCCATTGCCTGTTCCTGTCCCTTGATCAATGTCGGGTATTCTGTCTCGTTTCATTCCTTATTGACTTTTCTGTAATAGTTTGATATAAGTGATGGCTTGTTAGGCCACTTCCAAGGGTATTTAAGAATCACCCACATTGCCATGCATCTGGTTCCACAGTAGGGCAGACTAGGTAAGTGTGGTAAGGTTATTTGTTGTCTCGCTAAGAGGTCTGGAGACTTGTGCGGTTGAACATTAACTGTTTATTGTTAACACACCACTATATACATATCCCCAAGATATATCTCCCTCTACCATCATGCCAGCTTTTTTGAGACTCTCTCTACATCACTGCCCGCTGGCTATGTCAAGTGTCTCTTTACATTATAATAAGGACAATACTGTTTCCCCAGTCTCGCATTATCCCTTACTATGCCGAACAGTCAGGACTAGCAGTTTTCCATCCCTAAAGGGCGTTAATGAGCCAGATGGGTTTTTACAATAATCAACAACAGTGATTATTAGTCACCGTTACTAAGACTAGTGTTTTTTTAAATTACAGATTTATTAACTTAAGCTGCAGCAGCTGCCATGGTGGGATTTGAACCCATGTCCCCAGAGCATTGGCCTGAGTCTCTGGATTACTGGTCCAGTGACATAACCATCACACCTATGCCACTGCCTCCCCAGTGTAAGGAAATAGACTTATATTTTTTAGGTGTGTCTCAGTAAAACTCCATTAACCTTTGAAACACGACCATTTTGACATCTGCAGTATATTTTTTCCGCCTGCATTGTGTAACTAAAATCCTATTTGAAATTGAGATAATGACTGTCCAGGAGTGCTATTACGCTATAGATTAGTGTCTGTAGAACGTGCTGCAAAGCAGTGCCCAGGGACAAAGCAACTCTGTACATGCATGCATGTTCTTGCTTTCAGTTTAAATTTTAAGCTACAAAATGTTTTTCTCCTAAAATTAAAAACATTGAAAAGAAATTTTAAAGTGGTTGCAAGATGTCTGATGCTTACAACAACTTGTTGGAAGCCAAAGTGATGTGAAAAAACCTGTTAGGAGAGGTCCTTTAACTCTAGTGCATTCAGATGTCATATAGTTGTCCTGATTTCTGGGTTATACTGTACTTTCACACTAACATCCATCTGAATCCACTTTCATCAACATTACGTGCTAATATAAAGCGAAGCAGTGTAATTCTCGCAATTTTGTGCTGACTGAATCTGACGAAGCTGATGAGATATTTTTCATGCACAAAAGCACTTGGTTGTTTGCGATAGGGAACATTTTCCCAGGTGTGCTGTATTTTTTTAAAAATGCAACAGCAGTACACAAAGTGCAAAAATGAAATGATGCTATGATTGGATGAAAGTAAAACACAAGGCTAGAAACAAAAAAAGTTTTATTTTTATTTGCTGTGCGAGCTTGGATAAGGGATTCAGGATACTACAGTTTGTGGCCTTCAAGTGATATTCAACATGTGCTAAATATTCCAGTTTCATGTTTTTGATGGAATAATTTAGCATAGCAATGAATCTATGAATGAAGGGACGCTTGTTTGGGGTGATTTGTATCTTGCATTTCGGTTAAAAAGTGTTAACAAATTCCTTTTTGATATGCTCTGTTTTGTAAATGGTCTTGGGCCACACCATCAGTATTTTTCTTGTGACATTGAAATTCCACTCAGATTATATATATTTATATCTATTAATTTTCCTGCAGTTTTATTCCAATTTTGAGTCCTAAAGATGCTGACTAATATTAGGGTAAGTCTGCAACACTTTTCTAACAGGGCAATCTATAGGCTAAGGATGATTATATCTTCACAGTATCTTCACCAAATGTCCCTTCTTTCTTTCATTGCATTTGTACAGAGGCCATTTGTAACACTCCACTACTGGTTTATACAACCACAAATTGGAAATAGAATTTGGAACTACATGGCACTGAGTCACAGAGGGAGCTAAGCTACTTTTTGACATTGTCTTCAAAGAGATACTAACATTGTATGAGCATTAGGGCCTCAGAATGCATTGAACTTCTTGCAAATTCATGCCATATAAGTGTCTGAATGATGGAATTGTTCTGGGGGGACAAGTGTGAGTACGAGATGGATTTAGGTCCCCCCCCCCCTCCTGGATGAAGATCAGCCCACACTTGTAGGAGGTCTAAATCAATTCCATGGCTGAGTCTCGTCTGCATAATTTTTATGAATGCAAGAACTTTTGCAATAGCACATCAATAATGGGGGTGGAATCTGGCAGATTCTGAACAGACCCAAGAAGAGACTTACTTGCCTAGTTGTGGTCAAACTGTGGCATGTTACAAGGATGTGTTCTCTTAATGCGAAGATTGCATGACAGAGCAAATTGGTCACATTTGCAGGAGTGCTGAGGAGTTATGCCATGACTTCAGTTCAGGGAAATTGGAGAATTGCTTGGAATTCTTAACATGGACATAAGGAAATAAGGAACGAGGAAAGGCTATTTCTCTAATCTTTTCTGAGACCTGGGGCGCGATTCTCCGACCCCCCACCGGGTTGGAGAATCGCCGGGGGCCGGCGTGAATCCCGTCCCCGCCGTGTCGCAAATTCTCCGCCACCGGAGATTCGGCGGGGGCGGGAATCGCGCCGGTCGGCGGCAATCCCCCGGCGATTCTCCGGTCCGCGATGGGCCAAAGTCCCGCCGCTGTCAACCCACGCCAGCCGGCGTGGATTGAACCACCTCGCGACGGCGGCGCGGGCGGGCTCCGGGGTCCTGGAGGTGGCGCGGGGCGATTTGGCCCCAGGGGGGTGCCCCCACGGTGGCCTGGCCCGCGATCGGGGCCCACTGATCCGCGGGCGGGCCTGTGCCGTGGGAGCACTCTTTTCCTTCCGCCTTCGACATGGTCTCCACCATGGCGGAGGCGGAAGATACCCCCTCCACTGCGCATGCGCTGGGTTGCCGTGAGCGGCCGCTGACGCTCCCGCGCATGCGCCACCCGGCAAAGTCATTTCCGTGCCAGCTGGCGGGGCACCAAAGGCCTTTCCCGCCAGCTGGCAGGGTGGAAATCAATCCGGCGCGGGCCTAGCCCCTCAAGGTGAAGGCTTGGCCCCTCAAGATGCGGAGACTTCCGCACCTTTGGGGCGGCGCAATCCGGACTGATTCGCGCCGTTTTTGGCGCCAGTCGGCGGACATCGCGCCGATATCGGAGAATCCTGCCCCGGTACAATTAGTTTCATCTTGATTTTATCTAAGACATTTTGTCTGTTGATAACATAAATCTGTAGCATTTATTGACCATAAAGTTAAATGGAATGGCTAACCATTTATTCTTGACCAGTTCCTTCTTTGACAGGACATTTCATGGTCCCAATGGCTTATAAGTTATATTCAAACTAATATTTGGTCATCTGCATCCATAGTTATAGTTTAACCAATAATTCTTTTTAGCCAAATATTTGTTCAACTGTTTTCAAAGGTGATAACAGATGCAGTGTTATTCAAGTTGCTGGGAGGTTTTCCCCTTGGAGGAGGAATGTACAATCTCTTTAAATTCAAGCAATTATTGGTGCTTGTTAGTTTTATGTTTGATTCTTTTGCTGTTGATTGTAAAGGGGGGTCATTTGACTCAGTTGGTTAGATAGCTGGTTCGTGATATGGAGTGATGCCACCAGCGTGGATTCAATTCCTGTATTGGCTGAGGTTATTTTTGAAGGCCCCACCTTCACAACCTTGTCCCTTGCCTGAGATGTGGTGGCCCTCAGGTTAAATCACCACTAGTCAGCTCTTAAAGGGGACAGCGGCCTATGGTCCTCAGGGACTGTGGCGGCATTACATTTTTACATTTACATTTATCATTTAAAAAAAAATCTATTTTCAAGATCTCGGGGCCAGAGCAGGTGAGTTTGATTTTCCAAAATAGTGAATGCATTAGAAAACAAACACAGTTTAAGCAGGCTGTGATATCACTTGGCTTAAATTACTCAACCTTTCTGGTTCACTCCCCTTGCAGTGCCAACAGGGTTGTGGCAGAAGGACTTGAAATTTGGCCAGTAACTGGGTGTGCCAGGACTTGGGTTTATGCTGGGAGTTCCTGCTGGATTTTGTGAGGGGTGAAATTTCTGCACCTGATTGAAGTGCCACTGTTATTTCGAACATTTTTACATTATTAATTCTCAGATTTGTTTCAAACACGGCAAGCAATAAATACACAATATAACATAAAATCTGGGATATCGGTTACAGTTGAGAAGAAGCCATGTTCCTATTACACAGTTGTCGGTTCAATAAAAACAAAACCGAATGCCGAAGATGTTGCTTCAAGGCGTTATAATATAAATGTGTTATTTATTTTGAAAAAGTTTTTAAAAATACATTTTATTTTGACCATTAGTATACTATAGGCCAGTCTTTTTCAAACTTTTTTTCCGGGGACCTATTTTTACCAACCAGCCAACCTTCGCGACCCGCGCTGGCCGACCTTCACGACCCGCGCCGGCCGAACTTCGCGACCCGCGCCGGCCAACCTTCACGACCCGCGCCGGCCGACCTTCACGACCCGCGCCGGCCAACCTTCACGACCCACGCTGGCCAACCTTCACGACCCACGCTGGCCGACCTTCACGACCCACGCTGGCCAACCTTCACGACCCACGCTGGCCAACCTTCACGACCCACGCTGGCCAACCTTCACGACCCACGCTGGCCGACCTTCAGGACCCACGCCGGCCGACCTTCACGACCCACGGCATCCGACCTTTGGGACCCACGCCGGCCGACCTTCACGACCCACGCCGGCCGACCTTCACGACCCACGCCGGCCGACCTTCACGACCCACGCCGGCCGACCTTCACGACCCACGCCGGCCGACCTTCACGACCCACGCCGGCCGACCTTCACGACCCACGCCGGCCGACCTTCACGACCCACGCCGGCCGACCTTCACGACCCACGCCGGCCGACCTTCACGACCCACGCCGGCCGACCTTCGCGAACTACCATTTTCTTTTAACCTTGTTTGCTGCTGACAAAATGGAGGAATCGCAATCGCGTCCAAAGCATGTGACATGGACGTTCGGGGGGGGGGGGGGGGGGGGGGGGCGTGACCTGCTCTCTCCCTCCCTTTAGGCAGGAAGATTACATTGAATTAAAATAAAATCTTCTCCTGCGTCTCCGATTGTGCAAATTCGCGCTCAACAGTCGCAGCAGCCGGCTTTTAACAATGTCGGCTGCAAGCGGCCTTCAAAATGACGGCCAGGACCATATACAAAAAATGCAGGTGCACTGTGCATGTGCACCAATGAGCGGATTGGGTTCGGGGGAGGGTTTATCAATTGGGTTAAGCTCCTTTACAGAGCCCCGGTGGCGAGTGTAGTGACGAACCGGCGGAGGTCGGAGTACTTTCTACAGTACCGAGGAACGAGGCAGCGATGCCCCCTGTCCCCCCTGTTGTTTGCATTGGCGATTGAACCCTTGGCCATGTCATTGAGGGAGTCTAATAAATGGAGGGGGGTGGTCCGAGATGGAGAAGAGCATTGGGTGTCGCTATATGCGGATGACCTGTTGTTGTACGTGGTGGATCCAGTGGAGGGGATGGTGGAGGTCATGCAGACTCTAAGGGAGTTTGGGGAGTTTTCGGGTTATAAGCTCAATGTAGGGAAGAGTGAGCTCTTTGTATTACAGGTAGGGGACCAAGTAAGAGGGATAGGAGACCTACCGCTGAGGAGGGTGGAGGGGAGCTTTCGGTATCTGGGGATCCAGATAGCCAGGAGTTGGGGGGCCCTACATAAACTGAATCTGACAAGGTTGGTGGAGCAAATGGAGGAGGACTTCAAAAGTTGGGACATGTTACCGCTCTCGCTGGCGGGTAGAGTGCAGTTGGTCAAAATGGTGGTCCTCCCGAGGTTTCTGTTTGTGTTTCAGTGCCTTCCCATCGTGATCACCAAGGCCTTTTTCAAGAGAATAGGTAGGAGTATAATGGGGTTTGTGTGGGCGAATAGGACCCCGAGGGTAAGGAGAGGGTTCCTGGAACGAAGTAGGGACCGAGGAGGGTTGGCGATGCCAAACCTGGGAGCTACTACTGGGCAGCAAATGTGGCGATGATCCGCAAGTGGGTGATGGAGGGAGAGGGGACGGCATGGAAGAGGATGGAGATGGCGTCCTGTAAAGGAACGAGCCTGGGGGCGTTGGTGATGGCACCGCTGCCGCTCTCGTCGACAAGGTACACCACGAGTCCGGTGGTGGCGGCAACGCTAAGGATCTGGGGCCAGTGGAGACGGCACAGGGGTGCAACGGGAGCATCGGTGTGGTCCCCGATCAGGGGTAACCACCGGTTTGTCCCGGGGAGGATGGACGGGGGGTTCCAGAGCTGGCATCGGGCGGGGATTAGAAGAATGGGGGACCTGTTCATTGACGGGACGTTTGCGAGCCTGGGGGCACTGGAGGAGAAGTTTGAGATACCCCCGGGAAATGCTTTTAGATATATGCAGGTGAGGGCATTTGTGAGGAGACAGGTGAGGGAATTCCCGTTGCTCCCGGTACAAGAAAGTCAAGACAGGGTGATCTCGGGTGTATGGGTCGGGGAGGGCAAGGTGTCGGCAATATACCAGGAGATGAAAGAAGAGGGGGAAGCGCTGGTAGAGGAGCTGAAGGGTAAATGGGAGGAGGAGCTGGGGGAGGAGATCGAGGAAGGTCTGTGGGCTGATGCCCTAGGTAGGGTTAATTCCACCTCCTCATGTGCCAGGCTCAGCCTGATACAATTTAAGGTGGTCCACAGAGCGCACTTGACGGGGGCGAGGTTGAATAGGTTCTTTGGGGTAGAGGACAGATGTGGAAGGTGCTCAGGGAGCCCGGCAAACCATGTCCATATGTTTGGTCATGCCCGGCACTGGAGGGGTTCTGGAGAGGAGTGGCGGGAGCAATATCTCAGGTGATGAAAGTCCGGGTCAAGCCAAGCTGGGGGCTAGCAATATTTGGAGTAGTAGACGAGCCGGGAGTGCAGGAGGTGAAAGAGGCAGGCATTCTGGCCTTTGCGTCCCTAGTAGCCTGACGATGGATCTTGCTAATGTGGAAGGAGGCGAAGCCCCCTAGCGTGGAGGCCTGGATAAACGACATGGCTGGGTTCATAAAACTAGAGAGGATTAAGTTTGCCTTGAGAGGGTCTGCGCAGGGGTTCTACAGGCAGTGGCAACCGTTCCTAGACTATCTCGGGGGGGGGGGGGGGGGGGGGGGGGCGGAATGTGGGATTGCCTGGGGGGGGGGGGGGGGGCGGGGGGCGGATGAGCAAGAGATAACATGAAGGGTTGGGGAAACTGGCACGCGCGGGAGAAAGCCAGTGTACAAAGCTATGTAAATACACCATTTTGCCATGTATATATCTTGCTCAGTGCGATTTCTTGTTATGTTATTTTGTCACGGGGATGGGGGGATTATTATTTGTAAGGGAGAAAAATTGTGTTTAAAAAACTTTAATCAATATATATATTTTTTAAATGAGAGGGCATCATGCGCAGTGTGCCCGCATTTTTTTTATATGGTTGCGGTGGTCATTTTGAAGGCCACTGCAACCGGCATTGTTAATAGTCGGCTGCTGCAGCTGTTACGTGCGAATTTGCGCAATCGGGAACGCCGTGACGGATGGCTCTGCAACCCTCCCGACACCCGCCTGCGACCCACCTGCAGGTCACGACCCCCACTTTGAAAATGCCTGCTCTAGGCATTCTCCTAAAACTGAATGGTATTTGAATAACAAGTAATCTTCAACATTTTATATAAAAGTCTTAAAATTAAAGGCACTATATGATATCAATCTGAAATATAACAAAGCAAAATATTATTCAATACATTACGCAATGAAATACATTCCTTATTTAGAAAACTATGAATGCTTGTTTTTACGTAAACCCCTTTTCTAATTTGTGTATTTAATTTTTTTTAAATCTATTATGACACATCCAATCTCTGTTAAAATCCTGTGCATTCTGTATTTTCTATCACTCAATATACAATGTCACTGTTGCAAAGATTGTATCTGTGGAGAGTCAGTCAGTTATTTGAGATGTAAAAAACATTGGACACGATTGAATGGCCTCATTGCACCCGACTCGGTGACACAACAAGGCCGTTAAATCTGTCGAGATGTCATGACCTGGATCTCGCCCTCACTGGGCGAGATACAGCTGAACACATTTAAATAAATCATTAGGCTCATTTAAATATGTGTGCGCCTTATTCTCCCGAGGCCCGAGATCTAACGCCAGCGCTTGGGTGACCTCGCCATGGGTGTGGAACGTGGTCCTGGCGTAAGGGCACCTAGTGGGGTCTGCCAGGCTATTGGAGGTCCCTGGATGGTCAGGCTCTGGGCAGGGTGATATCCTGGCACTCCCGCTGTCAGCTGGGCAACTTGGCACTATTAGCTGGCTACCTTGGCACTGCCACCCTGACACTACCAGGATGCCTGGGTGGTGCTGCCAGTGCCAGGTTGCCTATGCTCGCGATTGGGCCGAGGTGTGCCTTGCCCTTAAGAGGTGAGGTGAGGGGGCGGGGGGGCGAGGACCCCGTAAGAGGCAAGAGTTGGGTGCATTGGTGGGGGGGGAAGAGAGTCTGGAGACTGCATGGGGTGGGGGGTGGGGGGAGAGAGAGTCTGGAGACTGCAGTGGGGTGGCTGAGAGGGAGCCGAAAGATTGGGATGCCCTGTATCGGTGGACAGTCACTGTGACTTGAGATGCCCCCCTTTATGTGATCATGGAAGAGTTGCTCTCCCCAACCCCCACCCACTTTCATGTGATCATGGAAGAGTTTCCTAGCTTAATGTTTTTAATTAAATGGACCCAAAATCTTCATTGTTCAGTGGGATTAACACCCTGGGTTCCATCCCTATCCCCGCCCCCACCCCGGGGTGAAACTGGAGATAATGGAGCCCTTTTAATCAAGGCAGGTCTGCCTTGTTAGGAAATTTCCCAACCCAAGCTCTCCACCTCAGTCCAAAAATCTGGCCCCAAAAGTCTTGAAAGTTAATTTGCCCAATTTCAGTGCACGATTTAATGAACATAAAAAAGCGCTGTTGATTATTCAGTTATATTTGGTTATATCTCTTATAGACAACAGTGTTGTTACTAACGTTTTCTGGTTAGGGTTTTCCTGTCTTGAAAATGTCATTGGAGATATGTGCCGAATTGCTGATGGATGTGGAAATTCTAAGAGAGTCTGATTGATTTACCATTCACTCTCTTCTTGCAATGGGAACTGCACTTTCTATTAATCTCAGGAGGGGTTCACTTGGCTTTCAGAAGACCCCCCCCCCCGCTCCTTCCATATGTTGTGTCCTTCAATAACAGGCACTGAGTGCAACTCCCGTTCAATCCCTGAGCCACCGCTAACTTGCGGTAGACTCTGAGATAATTGGTGTCAGTTAGCTCATTAATGAGCCTAATTGACCTCCTACTGCCAGCATGCGGGTTAACCGCAGCAGGCTCTTCCTGACCACAATTTAAGTGGGGTCAGTTTTCCCAATGTGAGAACTCTCACCCAATTCTACTGCTGCCACTGTCATCTTGCCCCCAATCTGTGGTCTCAATTAAATTTGCCCAATGTTTCCACCTGTGGAAAAGGCCAGCAATATGAGATAGAGACCATCAATATGAGATACATAAAATATTGCTTGATTGGAGTTTTATCACATGGTTCTATACCTGTGGAGCTTGAAAGGAGCCATTTTTAATAGCCCCTCAACTGTTTGTTACATCAATATATGAACAAACTGCTATGCCGTAGTAAATTAAATCAGCCACCTTGAACCCTGTTCAACAGTGCCTATTAACCAATTTTCAACTTGTTTCACTCTTATCTTCTATGCACTAGAGTTTTTCTTTGCCCTGTATATTGAGCATAAAAGTTCCTTATGTTATTGGCTAACCTTTACTGTAGTTAAGGAAACCAGTCAAGAAAACAAATGCTTTAATTACGTTAATATCCTTGTATATAAAATGATCAATACTCCCATATTCTGGCTCAAATTTTCTTTACTATTTTTACACTCTGGTGGCTGTTTTACACAGTATATTTCCTTCACTTTGACTCCCATAGCTATCTTGACTACAACTCCTCATATAGTGCTTCTCGTAAGGACTCCATCCCATTCTCCCAATTTCTCTATCTCCATCGCATCTAACGATGCCACCTTTGAAAATGGCACTTCTGACAAGTCGGCTTTTTTCCTCAACTGAGGCTGCCTCCCACACTCAATCAGATTCGACCCATTTCCTGCACCTCTTCCTTCACCCCTTCCCCTCCCTCCCAGAATCATGATGGTGTTACCCCTTGCCCTCACTTTCAACCCCACCACTTCCGAAGGATCATCCTCTGTCATTTCTGCCAATTCAAGCATGATGCCAGGATCTTCCACTCGTATCACCCATCGGCATTCTGCACAGACTGCTCCCTCTGTGACACCTTGGCGCACTACTCTCCTCCATCACCCAACTCTTCTTCACTTCACATGGCGCCTTCCCTTTCAATCGCAGAAGGTGCAACACGTGTCCCTTTACTTCCTCCTCCCCACCATCCAAGGCCTCAGACACTCCTTTCAGGTTAAGCAATGTTTCACTTACACTTCCCTCAATTTGGTCTCTTGTACTTGCTACTCCTAATGTGTTTTCCTCTACATTGGGGAGACTAAACATAGACTGGGTGAGCGCTTTGTGGAACACCTTTTATCAGCCCGCAAGCACGACCCCAACCTCCCTGTTGCTGGCCATTTGGACTCAGCATCTTGCTCTCATCCCATTTATCCATCCTTGTCCTGTTGCAATGTTCCAGTGAAGCCCAAAGAAAACTGGAGGAGCAGTATCTCATTTTCCGATTGGGCACATTACAGCTCTCAGGACTCAAAATGGAGTTCAACAACTTTTGTGGGCCTGCAAGCATCTTAAAACTAAACCTTTTTTATTTTCCCCCTAAATCCATCTGTTTTCTGTTAAGGCTGCAACAAAGGTGCAAACCTTGGTTAATCCCAGTTGTAACAACCCATGACACAAGTGTAAGAAAAGTGCACCCCATCCTTTTTAATTGACTGTCACACTCATGAATATTTCAAAACAAAAACAAGCAAAACAGTCTGGTATTTTATTATAGTATTGCTGCCATAATGCTGAAACAGAGTTCCTTTGAAGGATACACAGTGTACAAAAGAAAACATTTTAAATAGTAATTTACGGGATGTAGGCATCGCTGGTTAGGCCACCATTTATTGCCCACCCCTAGTTGCCCTTCACAAGGTGGTGGTGAGTTGCCTTCTTGAAACAATGCAGTCCTTAGGGTGTAGGTACACCCACTGTGTTATTAGGGAAGGAGTTCCAGGATTTTGCCCCAGCGTCAGTGAAGGAACGGCGGTATATTTCCAAGTCAGGGTGGTGAGTGACTTGGAGAGGAGCCTCCAGGTGGCGGGGTTCACAGGTATCTGCTGCTCTTGTCCTTCCAGATGGTAGTGGTCGTGGGTTTGGAAGGTGCTGTCTAAGGAACCTTGGTGAGTTACTGCAGTGCATCTTGTAGATGGGACACATGGCTGCCGCTGTTCATCAGTGGTAGAGGGTTTGAATGTTTGTGGAAGGAGGAGCAATCAAGCGGGCTCCCGCTTTGTCCTGGATGGTGCGAGCTCCTTGAGTGCTGTTGGAACTCATCCAGGCAAGTGGAGAGTATTCTAATACACTTATGACTTGTGCCTTGTATATGATGGACAGGCTTTAGGGGGTCAGGAGGAGGTTTACTTGTGGAAGGATTCCTAGCCTTTGACCTGTCCTGGTAGCCACAGTATTAATATGGCTAGTCCAGTTCAGTTTTTGATCAATGTTAACCCCCGGAATGTTGATAACTCTTTGGTTATCTGAACTTCTATACAGACTTACAATATGTTGTAAATAGAAATGAATCAAATTGTGTTTTACTTGTACAAAAGACGTTTTAAAAATTCATTCTTGTGATGTAGATGTCGCTTACAAGGCCTCCATTTATTATTCGCCCCCTTGCCCTATCCCCTTAACCCCGCCTAACCTACGCATCTTTGTACTCTTAATTTTAGCATGGCTAATCCACCTAACCTGCACATCTTTGGACTGTGTGAGGAAATCGGAGGACTCCACACAGATAGTCAGCCAAGGCTGGCATTGAACCCGGGTCCCTGGAGCTGTGTGGCAGCAATGCTAACCACTGTGCCACCGTGCTGCACATGTAATGTAATATAATGATGCACCCGACACATCACTGGCAAGGGGCAGGGACAATTGTATCACTCTTTTATGTTGTCGTAAAACGCGATTTAGACATCTTGAGATTTTCCGCTCCTGTCGTTGATCCTGCCTGATGAAAACGGGAATGGAAAATTCTCTGTGATTTTGCAGAATGTTTTAGTCCTTAACTGACTGATGGGAATATTTCACATTCCCTGTGAAATAGTTTATTTAAAGGAAACAGCTGCCAGCCCTCTCAACAGCTGCTGAAGTATTTGGCTGGGTCTCCCCGACTGCTAACAACTGGTTACCTCATCACAGTGAAGGATTCCTCATCTCCCTGACTTTCTCCGTGCTGCCAACAACAGAGCAAGAAACTTCAGTCAAACCCGTACCAAAGTGCTTCACTAATCACCATACACACACTTGTTTTCCATGCCCTTTGCCTCCTGTTTAGCACAGGTACTTATAAGGTTTAGTCAAGATGGACTGCCGTGCAGCTCTGGCTACTGTTTGGGGTTCCACTTACACCCCACAATTACATAGCAACACATTCACAGTTAATTAGCATATAAGGCCACTAAGATGCAAGCCACTGGCACAATTAATTGTATTAAAACGTTTGCAGCATCAGAACTTGGCACTATAAATATTAAGCAGAATTTTTACGGTCCCAATTTCAGAAATCATGAGAAATTGGCACCATATAAATCCTGCACAATTACCTTTAAAAGAAAAATGAAGCTTTGTGTGTTTCATGGATGTTTTGCTATACTGTCTTTCAAATTGTGCTGCTGCCTTGTAAAGCCCACTTTGCTCTCAGTGGCCTAGAATTTGCAGTCTGTGACTGTGTTCTCTACTGACCTCCAACAAAGCCAACCATAAGGACCCAGGATCTCTGTGGGACAGATTTAATTTCCCCTCATTAATGTGAATCTGGCACCCGCTGTTCTATTTCAGAAAGCTAGTTGGTGAAGGATGATACTGAAGCCAATCTTTAATCATTCTTGCATTTATTTACAGTGACCCATTATAAGCATACACCTCCTAACTCAACCATACTAAAGTTTCTGTAAATTCCTCCTTATAAGTTCTCAAATAAAATTCCAATTAATAGCCTCCACCAGCACATATGTTTTTAGTGGGATAATTTAGCGTGGCCAATCCACCTATTTTTGGGTTGTGGGGGTGAAACCCACGCAGACATGGGGAGAATGTGCAAACTCCACACGGACAGTGACCCAGGGCTGGGATTGAACCCGGGTCCTCAGCGCTGTGAGGCAGCAGTGCATACTACTGTGCCACCGTGCTGCCCTTCACCTGCATATCCTTCAGTTTCTAATCATTTTTCAGACATCAAAATATAGATTGGAACATATACATGGAGCTGAAATATCAAGCATTTTAAACATTTTAATCTTAAAGTCCTGTGGAATTTTTATTACAATGGAGAAATTTGACACGTCGCAAATATGAAATTATTTTGTCCGGACCAGTGAGGTTGTTTGACAGGCAATATGACATAGTGCCCTGTTTAAACAGGGGATGTTCTTCCTGCAGCTGCCATGGCTTCTCTTGTGGTGCTGCTGAACGCAAGAGCTGCCAACCTCTGATTGGCTGGCAACTCTTGCTAGGCAGGACTTTCACCCCCGGGGCCCTGATTCTAGAGGCAGGCCCGCAACGCCACTGCCTGATTAGCTTCCTATTTGTTGAGCCTTCCTGAGAAGAGGAAGTGTGGATCGCTCACTGGCTCTCTGCCAGCAGGCAGGATACCTAATAACTCAAGATTCCAGACTTCAACACCGCCCTTTACAGATGAGCAGGAAATCATTGCCAGCAGCTTCTGGATTTCTGGTCATGGGCAGATGCCAAACGTTGCGGTCAGTTTAATTGTTGGAATAATCATGAATGCTGGCAGTTTCATCATCTATACAACTGCAAAGCCCAGGTCTAACTTCCTATCTTCCTATCTCCATTCAGGAAAGGCAGGAAACAGATTAGCTGAACATCTGTTATTGGAAAAAGGCTAGAATCAATTATAGAGGAAGTAATAGCAAAACATTAAAAAAATAATATTACACTTAGGCAGGGTCAGCATGTGAAAGGGAAATTGTGTTTGACACATTTATTTGACTTCTTTGAAGGTGAATAGAGGGGAAGTAATAGATGTGTATTTGGATTTTCAAAAGGCATTCCATAAGATTCCACAGAAGATTACTGCATGAGATAACAGTTCATGGTTTTGGAGGTACTATATTAATGGATAGAGAATTGGTCAACTAACAAGAAACAGAGAAACCAGAAAAATTGGTGATTTTCAGGTTGACAATCTATAACAAGTAGAGTTGCAGTTTCAGCAATGGAGCCTCAACTGTTTATGAACAACATTAATGACTTGGATGAAGGGACTGGCTGTATTCTAGCCAGATTTGCTGACAATACAAAAATAGATAGAAAAGCAAGTTGTGAGGAGGATGTCTGCAGAGTGATTATAGATAGGTTAAGTGAATGGGTAAAGAATTTGGCAGATGGAATAAAATGCAGGAAAATGGGAGGTTAATTTTGGCGGGAAGAAAAGATTAGATAAGTAGAAAATTATTAAACTGGAGAGAGACTGCAGAATGTTGTAATATAGAGAGACCAGGATGTCCTCGCACCTGAATCACATTGTTAGCATATAGTTCCAGCAAGTGATTAGAAAGGCAAATTGAATGTTGGCTTTTATTGCAATTGCAGATTAACTATAAAAGTAGGAATCCTTGCTACAACTGTACAGGGCATTAATGAGACCACATTTTGAGTACTGTGTACAGTTTTGGCCTCCTTACTTGAAGAAGGATATACTTGCACTGGAAGCAGTTCAAAAAGGGTTCACTGGACTGATTCCTGGGATGGCAGATCTGGTTGATTGCTTATTTTTACTTGTACTTCTGAGACGCATACTGGAGTTGGGATTTAGAGGGTGATTTTTGAGGATGCAGCTTCTAGCTTTAATAGGTTTATTAAGGGGCTTAATTGGCTGTCCACCGCCTGCTCCCCCTCCACCCTCTGCCCTCAAAACAGGCCCTTCAAACTGCTGGCCAATGTTGGGGAAATATGCGCCTCCATGTCTGCCTTCATGGCCGTTTAAAAATTCAGCCCAGAGTGTCAGTCAGAGTTAATTCCTACTTCATATTGCACTATTTCAAACATTGCATCCCAAGTCACCATGAGCAGATATGCCAATTCTAAATTTGTGAAGTATTATCTTAATAAGAGTGACAAAACAAGCCAGGAAAGGTACTTAACAGTAATTCCTGTATCAGTGCTGTGTAAACTTTGCCTTATTTGACAACAGAATACCGAAAGATGCCAAAAATTCCATAACCTGAGTAATGTCTAGAACTATTACTGAGATCTCACCCATGTCCTTTTACTGGGCTGTTTGAATTCACTTGCAACCTGGTGCCACAAGAAGAATTCCAGATATGTAGAATGATGTCAATATCTGCTGGTGCTGGGTACTCTATTGTAATAATAAACCACTCTGGATGCATAGTGATGATTATTTGGAGCCATTGATAGTTTGATGATTCTGCCTTTCTAACTCTTGACTTTTGCTTCTGTCTCCATTCTCTTCTATTTCTTTCTTTGATATCTTGACTTTTCAGGTAGGAGATGGTCAGTGGTGTACCTTTACATGGAAGGGAGTCACAAAAATACATAGAAAAGAAAAAGCCACAACACAAAAACACAGCATTTGGCCCAACTAGCCCATATCAACATTTAACCTCTAGATGGGCAAATAGTTCAAATTCCATTTACTCAATCAGTTTCCATATCCCTTCAATTTATTTCCTCTATGTAGTGCTGGAAAGGTATCCACTTCTGATGTCCCTCCTTCAACCATATCCTCTTTATATCCCAACTGCCCCTCACTCCCATTATGTTCATTATCCTTTGGCTTCTTAATCACTCCCTCTACTTACTAACTTCATTTTGAATGAGGCACTCACATTCCATATCTTCCTGCTTCCCTTTATGGTGCTGCTGCCTTACCAGACATCCAACCTGTCGGATCATTATCCTCGACCTGCAATCTTATCCCCTGTGGTATCTCATCATTAACATCCCGTCCCCAACTCTTCCTCCTGTTACTTCCTGGAAACATACAATCATATCAACTGCCTGCATGCTCTCCCAACATCTCTTCCGAGTAGCACATCATTTCCAAACGGAATAGTAGCACAGTGGTTAGCACAGTTGCTTCACAGCTTCAGGTTCCCAGGTTCGATTCCCGGCTTGGCTCACTGGCTGTGCGGAGTCTGCACATTCTCCCCGTGTCTGTGTGGGTTTCCTCTGGCTGTTCTGGTTTCCTCCCACAGTCCAAAGATGTGCAGGTTAGGTGGATTGGCCATACTAACTTACCCTTAGTGTCCAAAAATGTTAGGTGGGGTTATGTGGATAGGGTGGAGGTGTGGGTATAGTGTGGAAGTATGGGCTTAGGTAGGGTTCTCTTTCCATGGGCGGTGCATACTCGATGGGCCGAATGGCCTCCTTCTGCACTGTAAATTCTATGAAACCCTTTAAATTCCCTTATGACCTTGTCTAATATTTGTCTTATTCATTCTAATTTTTCCAATTAGCGGGCAATTTAGCGTGGCCAATCCACCTATCCTGCGCATCTTTGGCTTTGAGGGGTGAGACCCACGCAGAAACGGGGAGAATCTGCAAACTCCACATGGACAGTGGCCCAGGTCCTCGGCGCCGTGAGGCAGCAGTGCTAATCACTGTGCCACCGTGCCGTCCCTCCTATCCATTCCTAATGTACATATCACTTCACTTATTCCCTTGTCCTTTTAGTACCATCCCTCCTGCCTTTAGTTTCCCTCCGCATAACCATCCTCAGCCTGCCCTTTGCCTGTTCAGCACGGTAGCATTGTGGATAGCACAATTGCTTCATAGCTCCAGGGTCCCAGGTTCGATTCCGGCTTGGGTCACTGTCTGTGTGGAGTCTGCACATCCTCCCCGTGTGTGCGTGGGTTTCCTCCGGGTGCTCCGGTTTCGTCCCACAGTCCAAAGATGTGCAGGTTAGGTGGATTGGCCATGATAAATTGCCCTTAGTGTCCAAAATTGCCCTTAGTGTTGGGTGAGGTTACTGGGTTATGGGGATAAGGTGGAGGTGTTGACCTTGGGTAGGGTGCTCTTTCCAAGAGCCGGTGCAGACTCGATGGGCCGAATGGCCTCCTTCTGCACTGTAAATTCTATGATAATCTATGTTCGAGTCTCATGCATCCACCTACAGTCTTCACAATGAAAGCAGCAATTTTCTGAACTCCTTATAATGCTATTAATAGATCATAGTACTTAAAAATAAACTGTCAATTTCCTGACAGGGGTAGTGACTGGGAGGTACAAATCTGTTGAGGGCAGGTGATAGAGGAATGGCAAGTAGGAGCGGCAGCAGAACTGGCTGAGTGAACAAGAGTGGCAAAATGGCCAAGGCCCAAGTGGAATGGATGGTCTGAGCCACCAGGAAAACAGTCAGTAGCGCAGCAAGGGAATATGACTGGAGAGGAAACAGAAGGTCATCTAGAAATTAATGCATAAATTTGCTAAATGAGTTTAAAGGATTATGATTGATAATAATTTGAGTTAGCTGCTGATGGAGCTGAAAGACAGAATTTGGTGCATTCCTGTTCATCTTTGGTGCTGTGATACACGGAGTGGTGGGGTTAAACTCCCCACATGAGTTGCATAGATCCTGTGGTAAACGATTCAGTGCCACAGTCCTTCACCACCACTCACCCCTCCCCCCCCCCCCCCCCCCCCCCCCAAAGATTCAATTCTGCTGCCTTTCCAAATATATTGCTATGGTTCATGTCATATGGAGTTCTCTGTGGGACTGTCAAGTCCTGGTGCAGTTTTTAGCTTCTAGGTTGGGAGAACATTGGACCAGGGCTTGCAGACATAATTCAGCCCTTACGTAATGTCACATGTCCTGTCCTTATTATGAAATAATTCTTTCATTTTATATTAATACAGCTAAATGGCAAAACATAAAACAAAGTGGACAGTAGAGCTATTTGGGACATAGGACTGTCTCTGCAGTACAAGCTAAGGAATTAGGACATGCAAAACGGAGGCATCTCTGCACCGCTATTGGCTTACGTTTTACACAGAGACAGTTTCCATTGTGGACAAAGGAACGTATGATGGAAAATGTTGACACCTAGGGCGCGATTTTACTAAAAAGGAACCAAGACCCAGAGCGAGAGCGTTTAGCTGCATGATTCCCGGCTTTTGCAGCACCACGAAACACAAGGCTCTAAAACGGCACTCACGTTTGATCGGGAGTCTAAGCGGGGAACACGCGATCGAGGCCGCACATAGCCCAGCTTTGTGCACTGAGGAGCTCCACGAATGACTTTCCGCCTGGTCCCCGTTTCTGGGGACCATCACTGAATGGCGCTCGCCCAAGTTCTCCAAGGCGAAGGGGATTGATTCCACACCTCGAGTAACTCGGGAATCCGAGGCAAAGGGGATTGATTCCACACCTTGGGTAGCTCTGGAATCTGCACATTAAAATGAGACTAGCTGTCTCGCTTTAATATGCAGATTTGCTAAAAATCCCACCCACATCGCAACATCCCGCAAGATCTAAGATGATCTCGCGAGGCGTGGCAAGCCAGGTAGATCCCGCGAGCAGGGTCTCCCGCCTTCTATCGGCCATGCTGCACCGCGGCGTGCTGCTTTTCGGGCACAACGTGTCCATAAAATCGCGCTCCAAGTGTGACAGCAAGAACTAAGGGTGGGATTTACCAACCACCTTGCTGCGTGTTGTAGGCGGTGCTAGCGAGATCTACTTGTCCCGCTGTTATCAATGGGATTTCCTGTTGTCTGCACCCCTTGTCGCCAGGAAAACTGATTGCTGCTGAAAAAAGCGGACTACCAAAACCAGGACAAATAGAGGTGACTAATGAATGCCAGCCTGTTGATCCCTGATTTGAGAATTAACTTTTAAAAATCAAGCAAAGGATACAACGGGAGAGTTTTTCCTTGTTTTGCACCAGTGTTGCATCATCTTGATGCAACATGTATTGGAAAATCAGGTTAATGGAGGACTGTCTGGTTAGTTTTTTTTTACTGACATCGCCATCTAGTTTGTGATTGTCGAATATTCAAAGTGCCCACATGAAGACCAGGAAAATATTCTTTCATAAGTTTAACTTAAAGAAAGGGAATTACAATGTAATGAGGATAGAGTTAGGAAAGATTCCAAGCGAGGGATAAACCAACCAGGGCTAAACAAGGAAGTTAAGGAGAGTATTAAGTTAAAAGAAAATCATAGAAGGAAGCAAAAGTCAGTGATAGCCCCGAAGTCTGGGATAAATTCAGAATCCAGCAAAGGAGGACTATAAAGATAGCAAAGAGAGAGGAAATAAACTACAAGGACTAACTCGCGAGGAATATGAAAACTTACAAGAAGAACTTTAAATATACAAAAAGAAAGAGAGAGGTCAAAGTGAACATAGGCCCCTCAGAAAATGAATCTAGGGAGATAGTAATGGGGAACAAGGAAATGGCAGAGGAGTGAAACAGATATTTTGCATCAGTCTTTACAGTGCAAGATTATTCAATCATCCCATTAATACTAAAGAATATGGGGAGGAATTAAATGCCATCACTAGAGAAGTATTTTAGACAAACTCATGAGGCTAAAGGCATGCAAGTCCCCTGGCCATGATGGGTTGCACCGTAGGATCCAGAAGAAGTAGCTGCAGAGATAGGGGATGCATTGGTTGTAATTTTCCAAAAGTCCTTGGATTTTGGAGAAATACTGGAGGTTTGGGAAACTGCCAATGTGACACCCCTATTCAAAAAGAGAAAGTGGCAAAAAATGGGTAACTATAGGTTGATTTAGCCTAACATCTATTGTTGGAAAAATGTTAGAATCAATTATTAAGGAAGTAACAGCAGCATATTTCGAAAATCGTAATCTAATCAAGCTGAGTCAGCGTGGCCTCATGAAAGGGAAATTGTGTCTGACTAATTTATTTGAGTTTTTCAAGGAAGTCTCAATCGGATTGGACAGAGGGATACTGCCTCTTGAATGGGGGAGCAGGCTTGAGGAGCTGAATGGCTTCCTATTTTTTTGTTGTCCAAGTTAAAACACAGATTAGCTTCCACTGTGAGTGCAAATTAACCTTAAAACCTCGATTAAGATTTCATGGCACCTTGGGCATTTAATTGAAAAATGAAGCCCCTCACCATTCTTTCACTACTTAATATAAAGATCTAACGTATAGATTGCCAATTCAGTTTGGAATTTAAATTTATATAATGTTAACTTTGGGGAATATAACCATTGTGGATAATGCGCAGCAACATCATAAATACATTCTTTGCAAACATATCACAAAGTAAATCTTTTTCTGTATGGTTTAATTTTGAGGGACAGTTACAATTTTTTTAAAAAAGGAAAATTTTGTTTGTTGTGCAAGTGTATTTTTCAGTAAATCACTTTGAAAACTATAACAAGAAAATTGTGAAGCGTCAACTAAATTAATTGACCTGGTCGTAACTTAGAACTAGATTTGCTGATTTTACTGACGACAGAAAATTATACTACAACCACAAGTTGTAACTTTATAGTTTGACAATTGCAACCTGTAATCATATACCAGCCCCAAGGGCTTAGCCTTTCTTGTATTAAGCTGCTTGGTATTGTCTATGGCTTCATGTTGAAGCTTTCTCCAAACAATATTTGTATGGTTATAAAATCAATTTTTCTCCAGATGTCTCAAACTTTTATAAATAATCTAAAATCTAAATTTCTCAAGATGTCAATTTCCTGTGTGGTGTCTGGCTGTCCCTTTAAGGGGCAATCACATGACCCGTATAAACAATCGGGTTTTTGCTTCAGATCAATTCCGGGCGCTGACCGGCAGCTACGAAACTGCAAGACTCTGTAAGATAGTATGTTGTAAATTAGCGTTACTTGTTTCATACCTAGCTGGTGAGCTAAAATTATTACAGGTACAACCTCATACACAGAAATAATTTGTTACACCACATGTAAATTTGCCCTTTTGAAGCAACCTGGCACTGGGCTAACAGCAGATAAAACTGATCCTTTAACCAGGCAATTTAAGAACCAACATGAGCCTCCACCCAGATTTCAATAAGGAGAAAGTATGCTTCTCTGGGACCTTGCACAATATTGGTCCATAGATGACTGTTTATTATGCTTAAATATCCAGGAATGATCCGGATTTTTTGCTGCAGCAGTGGGCTAGTCATTCACTATTAATCATTTGAATATTTTTTTACATGTTGACAAATTTATTTTTGTAGATTGAAGGAGGATTTATAGATCTTTCAGGCTTCTGCCACTCACTAAGCAGACACAATAAGCTGAATGAGCCACATAAAACAGCAATACTGTGACCGATTATGGGCAGCACGGTAGCATTGTGGATAGCACAATTGCTTCACAGCTCCAGGATCCCAGGTTCGATTCTGGCTTGGGTCACTGTCTGTGCGGAGTCTGCACATCCTCCCGTGTGTCCGTGGGTTTCCTCCGGATGCTCCGGTTTCCTCCCACAGTCCAAAGATGTGCAGGTTAGGTGGATTGGCCATGATAAATTGCCCTTAGTGTCCAAAATTGCCCTTAGTGTTGGGTGGGGTTACTGGGTTGTGGGGATAGGGTGGAGGTGTTGACCTTGGGTAGAGTGCTCTTTCCAAGAGCCGGTGCAGACTCGATGGGCCGAATGGCCTCCTTCTGCACTGTAAATTCTGTGACTCTATTATCATATTGTGGTATTTTGAACTGTCATGAAATGTGACTCGGGATATTGTGCAGATCAGACTGTTGTGACAGCACATTGTGACATAAAATCCCATGACATTTTAGTTGGAAGGTCACATTGACCTTATGTGAAATTGTTTTCTGTTGCTCATGGTTTCATTAACTAATTCATTGCATAGCAAGGCGTGGTTTATTTACAGTCAAGTCAGCAACATTTGAGACATTTGCCAACTTTTATCGAAAACCAGTTTATAAACAAATTTATTTTATGATTTCCACAGAGATGAATAATTTTACAAAGAAAGGAATCCCTGTGATGCCAATGGACGAGATTTCAACTTTAAAATGATTTTACTGTAACAAACCAACTGAAATCAACATAATTCAAACATTAATTAACAGGCAAATTATATCCCAAATATAAAGGTAAATTTCACTTTGAATAGTCGATACAACAAAGATCTGCCTCAGGTAGTTACAAGCACTCGCACCACTTGCCACACCAATGTGACACCACCTGCAATCTCAGTCTTTCCAGCTTGGGTAGAATATCTCACATCCCACTCAATGGATTCGGCACACAAATCATTTTCATCAGCCATATTCCATCCAAAATTCCTGGATGCATTCGACACTCTAACAGCACACCACTGCAGAACCTCCTTAACTAGGTTGACAATAGTCTAGACGACACAGAATCCACAGAGACTCCCTTCTCCATCCTTTAAACAATCTGGTTAGCTCTGGCAAAACCAAAAGAGCAACAATGGTGGTCTTGTCCAATCCACAGCTTCTGCTCTCCCTATATTCAGCTCACTGTTCTTTCCAACTGTATAGAACAGACAGTAAAATAGTCCTTGCTCTACTCTGTTTCTTCACCAGGATCTGTTTGGAACTGCAGCTTCTGCGAAACGCTGTAATTGGATCACCCAATTAGACATCTGTTTACCATATACTTTTTAATTTTCATCCCCTGAGAAACCTCAAGTCACATGGGCATTTATAGGAAATAAAATGTTTGCTAAGAAGTTCATTTACATCTTTTTCACAATACTATTCAGTTTCACTTCGGAGTTAGAAATTCCCAAAAGAAAATATATGCTTTTTCCTAAAGCATATGGGTCATCACAATTTCTCAAATAACTCATCTTTCTCTCCTGAAGATGAGAAAATATTCCTGTGTGTGTATGCACGGTTCTAGTGGCCCCTTTGAACATAGCCAAGCTTCATACATCAGCTTAGATAATGAGCTTCAATAGGCTATTCCACTATGGTGGGCTGATTAGTCAGCCCGATCCTGTTCTCACCCAGTGTCTGAGGGAGACAGAGATGGCAATAAAAACCAGGAACTATGGCCAATGTTTTTTGTGCCTTCATCCACGGGTACTGCGGCCACCTGTGTGATCACAACTACTTCTCTGGATGAAATTGATGAAATGGGCACAGGGCAAGAATTGAACCTGGGAAATTCTGGTCACCATGAGCTAGTGCTTCACCAGGGAACCAGGTTGTAACTTTATAGTGCTATGTCTTGCAACCCAGAGCCTCCTATTCAAGGCACCATTATTAAATGTTCTAAATGTCTGGCTTTTGAGTATACAAAAATAAGAAAATGATAGAGGTGTAAAGTTTAGCTTGTCCACTGACTCTTCCTCAACAACACCATGAGTATCATATTCCCAATATTCCCCCATTCATCAGCAGCCTTCTAGAAGAAGCAAATAACAAGACTAGGACAGGCTGAATAAGGAAATCCCACTTTGACCTCCCATGGCAATCAAAACTAGTTCATAAAACCTGGCTATGAGTTGAAAACTGACAGAAATTTCGATCTACCAAATACATCGGCCTGACCTCAGCTGTGCTGTCATGGGGAAATGTAATTTTTTTACTTGGAAGCATGACCTGGAAAGTAGAACCATATTTTTTTCTCAGGGCCTACTTATCAGCAGGAGAGTGGTTGAGCAGTCCATCCTCTGTCAAATAATGCTACATGTGATATGGATACTCAAAAAGGGAGAATTCTTCCTCTACTGCTTTGATGGCCATCATTCGTGTAGGTGCAGCTGCAGCAGCCCTGATTTTAAGTCACGTAAGATGGAAGGGATAGTGGCAGGGATAGGACCAAAGTGCTCACATTGGACCATCATGAGGCTTAGGCTAATTTAACTCCTGGGCCCCTCTGGCACTCTTGAGTTCTGAAACCTTTGAGAATGAAGACTTGGCTGCTAGGCAATTGTAATCAGGGTAATCTCTGGAAACGTTTTGCATATGGCCCACTGCCGGACTATGAGTTATCTTCATTGTTGGGTGTTTGTCTAGGCAAATGGAAATTGTTAGTGGTAATTTGCGGTCACACGTTGTCTCCTCAACACTGTGTCGGTGCAGCCAAAATGCAATCAGAAACTCGCAGCACAGGTCATGCTCAAGCAATGGTCCCTTTAAGTTACACACCACCATGTGTCAATTTAAAGGGACCATGCAATGCAAGATGCAGGCCACACACAACAAAGGAATGTTAATGGGTACATTGCTCCTGATCTCCTTCTTTAATGAAATGTCACTGCAAATAGGACATAATATGATTGGAATTTTCCAAGAAAGCATCCAATTTTATGAGTAATAAGATATTAACTTATTTTAATAAAGCTATTGAGTCTGCCTAAACAGTTTCCCCCAGAAAGATGAACCTCCTTCACATTTCTCTCTGCAGGTGCCAGCCTGGCTTCTTGTCTTTGAGTCAAAAAGTTGTACAGTTTAATTCCCACTGTAGAGAATTTAGTAAATAATTTTGGGCTGGTACTTTAGCCAAGCAGCGAGGAGTACTGCACTGTCAGAGGTACATCTTTTGGCTGGGACAATAAACAAAAACTCAGTTAGTCCCGTTAGGGTGGATATGATGGGTCCCTTGGCACTATTCAAAGAAAACAGAGGACTCTGTGCCACCATGTATCCCTCCAACCACACCTAAAAACATTACCATTGGATTTTGCTGTGTGCAAATTGATTATAATGATTCACAAATTAAGTCATCCATGGTTAATTTTAGTCCTAGATTCATCTCCACAAAGCCAATATAATATCTGTGATGAGAATAATCATCACTGTAGATTAGGCGATTATTGGTGTGACTGCGCGTAAAAGTATAGTTAATATATTTTATGTATTTTTAGTTTGACAGGCAGGGGAAATACACAAATAAACATGGATTATATAATGCACTTTCAGATAATATGCAGTAATATTTTGAACGTTGAAATTAATTCAGTTGAAGAGATTCTGTTGAAGAGAATGGTCTTTGAGACTACAGTGGTTACAGCTTATGGGATGAGTAAAATTAGGTTTCCATTGGTGCAGACTTTATGGGCAGGGAGAGTTACATGAACACTGCAATGCTGTAATATACAGCGCTGTGAGCTCAATTAGCTTGGTGACATACTATTGGACATGCAGCAATGTAACCCTTCAATACTCTTAACCCAGGAACAGATTAAAAAGAAAAAATAAATGCTGCCTTTTATTTCCTTATTTGCCTGATAAACATGGTTGGACAATATACAGAGATCTAACCGAGGTAGAAACTTCCTGATGTCCTTGCTGTATAAATGTGACCACGCCTTTGTCAATGCAGATTATGGATGGTGTCACTGTGCCACTGCATCATATGTAAAGCTGGAGCAGTGATTGACTAACAGGAGCTGCAGGGCATCATTACGTATTAATGCAGGCTACCACAGCTTCTCTCGGTGCACTGCAGCATTGCTGGACTTGCTTTTCTGTTGGAACTCAATTAAACAAAAGCAGCTGGAAAAAAATTACAACAGATAGCCACACTGGCCTGAGCAAACATTCTCTACATACATATCTGTTTTAAACCCATTTTTACATTATTCTGTAGGAGATATTGTTGAGGATGTGAAAACAATCTAACGAAGTATGTCACTGCAGTGCAGCATTTCTTTGAGCTGCTTCATTGGCAGAATTTGAGAGGCAGGGCTTTTGATCAGTTTTTTTCAACGTAACACTGTTTAAATCAAAACTGTCATCTTTTAGCTGATATGCCCAGTGCTGGAATATAAATCAATTACAAATTTTAAAGCTAAGTATTAAATAGTGTACCGTTATATATTGACACAGTCTCTGAACACCAACTTTCACTTGGACAATTGAGCTATTTATACGTTTGGCCATTATCTTCGATAGAGGTGTGGTCCTGAGGGGCTGGTATGTTCACAATATTTATTGCCACACCAACAATAGGGCGCACTTCAAGAATATTCTGGGGATTGAGAACTGAATCACGTGTGTTTTATCTCAGTCAGGACAGGCTCCTCCATATATCACACCCTGATCAAGCCAGATACTGCTCCATTATTGGCTGCAGGGAATTACAAGAAAGAAGCTTAGGCTGGAATTGCCCGGTTGGGTGGTATTGGGGAGATGATGCATGGCGATGACAGTTCCTGGAGAGGGAGAGTTGTGGGACAAGTCAATCTGTGCCACTCTTGAGCATTTCCCTCAATGCTGGCACAAGAGGATTTTCATAATGAGGCGGCTAGTGGGTGTCAGGAAATTTCCTGACTCGTCTGCCCGTCTTGAGAGAAAATGCCAGCAAACATGCGATTTCCGTTCCGGTGGCGTTGGGTGATAACAGGAGTTGGGCCCACTGCCCCCAGAAAGAGTTAGGAAATCGCACGGCCTGTCTGGGCGCTCAAGATTTTGTGTCATTTGTGATGAGACAAAACAAAGATCAACCCTGTAACCGTCATCCCTCACACCGCCTCACCGCCCCCTCCCCCCCTCCCTCCCAATCCAACCCCCACCAGCCCTCATATCCTCCATGTCAAGCTACATCCCTGTGCTATCCTGGCCGCTCATAACCTTACTGCAAAGCTAGACCCCTCCACACATCCACATGGTCTCTCAAACCTTAATACCAAGCTATGCCCCCCACACATACTCAAGTCCCCCTCATTGACCCATTGTACAGTCTGTACAGAACCAATGAATTCTGTAATAACAATGGTATGTGCAAAAAAGCTTTAAAAATGTAATTCATTCATAAATGTATACTTTCTAAAATGAACTGTTTTACTACAGCCTTATAAAAGTATTAATCACCCAGATCATTTAAAGTGTCAAAGCAGGAACATCAAACATTTGACATCTCTTGATCTTGTGTCAATAAACATTGTGCAGTTGACAGAATAGATCACAGAGCAAGAGCTGTCAATCAAGCAATGATTTCCCAGGGGTGCAGCTGTTTCAACAGACTAATGGATATCTGAGTGCGTCGCTGATGCCTGGCTTCTCAACAAGTGCTAAAAGACTTTGTCCTGACTTTACTGCATCTGCACAAATCAGGTGCTGCCAGGCATGAGCAGGCATGAGTGTACAAGCAGGCATTTCCCTTTGAATACAAATTGACTCACAGAATTGAGCAGAGATACAGACAGCCGGGCAAGCTGCTAGAAGAGGGAAGAGGAAGTAGAAGGGGAGGAGGAAGAAGTGGTTGGAATAACAGGCCAGGGTTTTCAGCGACATAGGGTGTTCTTGTTATATTTCTCTGATTGCTACAAAGAGAAAAGAAGTAGAGGTGCCAAGCTCTAAGTTCTTCAAAAACGCAGTGCAGGGTTTGTTAGGAGATGTTACCCTTTACAGTACAATATGGTGAACTGACGGCCCGTGAAACACTCTGCTGAAGTCACTTTAGGTCATGTGGTGTTCCATCAGCATACTGTAATAACTTGAATGCATAACACCTTTCCTTTTTTACTCCTTTAGTGCACATGACATTTTTTTCTTAATACTTCAACAACAGACCCAATTAAATATCAATTACATTACTTTACACCATTATGTTGTTTTGTACATATATACAATTAATAAGACAGTCTCTTAGGTGGACATCTGTTTCTTTTGTGTTGTACTCGACGTTCAGGAATCTGGCTGTCCGACACCTCTGAAGTTTCTCCCTGTTCTGTTGGTGGTACTTCCTGAGAATTTACCTCCATGTCCTTCTCCATTAGTGCTGAATATTCTTCAGGGACATAATCTGAAATTGTCTCTGTTTGGTCTCTGTTTAGATGTTTCGGTGCCCAGATATTCCAAGGGAAATATTTCTTGTGAAGTTTCGGCGATTTTACTTTGTGAAGCTAGTAGTTGGTCAGTATGATGTCACCAAACTCGCTCATCATCTGTCTGTATGGTATATGGTATTGGACCTGTCTTTGCTAGGATGACTGCAGATACCCATTCTTCACTCGTGGTATGGCTCCTTGCTAATACTCACTATCCTTGGGTGAAGAGACTACAAAATTGCTACAATTTTTATTGTGCACCGACAGTCACTAGGAACATGTGTCCTCAACTGGACCAGCATAGTCTCTGTGTATGCTCTGCCATGACAGTGTCGACCATTTCCACGGATGCAATGGTGGAGTGTTTCTTAGTTTTGCACAGGACTCTCATTGCCCCACTTTCGCTTCAATTTGAACATCTGGTCCGAGCCACCAAAAATAACTGCGCCCCAATTATTGCACCCTCGTCACACCAGGGTGTCCCTCATGATCAAGGATTTTGTTATGCAAGTGCGGAGAAACAATCGCTTTGATTCCCCGTAATAGAACCCCACTCTGGACTGTTAGCTCAAGCTTCCCATTATGTAAGGCTTGAGGTCTGGATTTTTACGATCTATATTTGTCATGTTTCCTTTTAGGACCATGACCATAACTTTACCCATCACGGGTCAGTTCTTGTATATCTCTGTGCTTGAGATGAAGTCACAGGTACGTTATCCACGTGTGAGAAATATAGGATGTTGACAAACTTTTCTTCTGGCGCTTGCTTGACTGGCAACGGCAATCCTGAAAAAACATGCAACAGTATTTGCATGTTGTTCTGATTTACAATACTGGATATCATAATCATGTGACAACAATATCAATGATCATCTCTAACCAATAAGCTGCTAAAGAAGGAATAACTTTATATGGCCCGAAGATTGCCGTCAAGGGCCGGTGATCTGTCAAAGGTGTAAAATGACATCCATAAAGGTAGTGATGAAACCTTCCTACACCGAATATAATGCTCAAAGCTTAATTTTCTAGCTGAGCATAACTTGTTTCTGTACTAGTAAGTGTTTGTGAAGTGAAGGCTATCGGTTGTTCCTCTCCTGATGGCATTATGTGTGAGATAACTGCACCGACGCCATAGGGTGATGCATCGCAAGCAAGTTGTAACCTCAGTTTGGGATTGTAGTGAACCAATAACTCTAACTTCTTTAAAGCTGTTTTTATCTCCTTATATTTTCACATTCTTTGGTCCAGTGCCATTCCTGTTTGGCAGATAATAAAGTGCGTAAAGAGTTCAATTGAGTTGATAATTTAGCGTAATAATTTAGCAGTCCCAAAAATCACCATCATATTTTGAGGACATGGTGCTTTTAAAATCTCAGCCATCTTTTTTGGTTCTTTATTCAAACCATATTTGCCAATGATCTGGACCCAGATAGTTGATGGATGTCTTGGAAAAGTCACATTTTTCTTAAGATTGTGATTTTGTAACCATTCCAGGGTAGCTCCAGGTTCTTCAATTGCTCTTGTTCACTTGAACCTGTGATGAGGATGTTATTTGGATAACATCGTACACTTAGCCCACTCAGAGTTTCCCCCATGGACCTCTTAAAAGAGCTGGTGCTGTGGTTATCCCAAATGGAAGTCTCCTGTAACAAAATAAACCTTTGTGTGTCACAATTGTAAGTAACACCTGCGATTTTGCAGCCACATTCATTTAAAAATCTGCCTGTGTTAGACTTATTTTACTGAATTTCTGACTTCCAGAAAATCTAATGAACAAGTCTTCAATCAGTGGCAGTGGATAGTAATCTGCACACAATATTGGTTAATTGTGGCTTTACAATCTCCACATGTCCTTACTGAAGCATCACGTTTCAACACAGGAACTATTGGTGCAGCCCAATCACTGGTAGTAACTGGTTCAAGACTCCTGTTTGAACTAGTCTTTCTAGTTATTCTTCAACTTTTGGCCTGATGGTGTATTGTACGGTTCTTGCTTTGAGACATTTTGATGCACTGTTTGGCTTAATCTTGAGTTGGCCTTCAACTCCTGTCTTTGAGCCCAATGAGTTTTCAAACACTTTTTTATACTTTTCCAGAAGTATGCCATTTTGTAGGTCATTCTATGAAGCAATCAGTTGATTCACGACTTCCCAGTTGAGTTTTATCTTATTCAACCGTGTTCTAACGCATGAAGCAGGAAGGTTTCCCTGGACAACTTGGGAACAATGGGTGGCACAGTGGTTAGCACTGCTGCCTTACCGCTCCAGGGACCTGGGTTCAATTCCAGTCTCGGGTGACTGTGTGGAGTGTTCTCTTTCTCCCTGTGTCTGTGTGGGTTTCCTCCGGGTGCTCCAGTTTCCTCCCACAGGTCCAAAGATGTGCAGGTTAGGTGGATTGGCCATGCTAAATTGCCCTTAGTGTCCAAAAGGTTAGGTGGGGTTACTTGGTTGGGGGAATAGGGTGCAGGCATCTGCTTAAGTAGGGTGCTCTGTCCAAGAACCCGTGCAGACTTGATGGGCTGAATGGCCTCCTTCCGCACTTTAGGGATTCTATGATTCTATCTTGGAGAAGCAGCACCGCTGTTTGGCCACTAACTTCCACTTTCACCACAATGCATCATTTTAGCAGTACAATCTCATTTGTGTATGTCCTTAGGATGACATTTGATGGTTGTAATGGCAGATGTTTTAGATTCTGATTGTATATTGTCTCAATGTATTACTTGAATACAAAACAGTTCTCCTATCAGAACTTCAGGGAGGGCTATGTGTGAGATGTCTGCACTTCAGTAAGAACAATCCTCATTTGATCCTGCTGCAGCAACAATTGCAAGCTTAGAGCAGTGCAAGGACCCTACATTTAAGTAGCTGTGAAAGTAACTGTGGCCATTACATTTTATAGGGCAAGCTCTTTCAGGTGCAGCTGAAGGTATTTGCAACATCTCCCAGTTTGCCTTCCACTGTTATGTGGGAGGTCATTGAGAATTTCTTTTCGAAGAGAGCTGAATACATTTTATTCCATGTGGCTGGAGAGAAGCAAATGGAGTGAGCACACTTGTTCTCTAGAATTAAAGGATTTCCAAGGTGCAGAGTACGATTGACTGCACACACATTGCTTTGCAGGCGCTGCATGCCAACTTGACCCTGTATCAGAAAGGAAAGGGCTTCTGCTCCCTCAATGTGCAGCTGGTGTGTGACACTAGTCAAGATACATTCACTAGTTTTGTCCATTCGTATGAGGTCATTTAACTTTTTACAGGATTCTACCCAGGTCCTCGGGACTTCACGCCTGGCATCAACTGTGATGGTTATCTGGTCTCACTTCCTCCTAGCCACCTGAATCTCCTTTTAACTCAGCCACCAAGGCCTTCATTAAGTGTCTGAGAACCTTGAAGCAAGCTGTCTCCTGAGGTGATTCCTTTATTGAATCGTTTTCATCATCAGAACAACTTATACAAGGACATCCACCACTGGCTCCAGGCACAATGCTTTTCTTCTTGCGGGATGCAGGCTGGCTTTAAGTGGTGTAGGCTGGTTTTTAAATTCCGCCTACTTCTCACGATTTTGTCCCCCCTTGCTGATGCTTGTAGCTGCTGAACAATGTGTTCGGTTCTGGCTGCTCACTACAATCGTAGCAATGTCACAAAATTGGCAGGCTGCCGGTGTCACATTGCACAAGCATGGGGTAATCTCACATCATGAGGCCTACACTCATTTCTGGGTGCCGTCCAATTTAGCCTCTACTCGGGAATGAATTCTATAACCAAATGAAAGCCACGAGATACAGACATTGAAAATCTGCAATTAAAACAGAAATTTTTGGAAACCTACAGGAAGCATGTTAGCATATAAAGAAAAACAGAGGAGTTATGATGAAACCTGTGCACAATTTTTCTTTTCGTATGCTGATTTGTTTGTGGTGTACTTTCACCACGTGCTCTTTCTGAGTCACCACACTTTCACCACATGCTCTTTCTGATAGAATCACAAATCGAATTTATGAAATGAAGCAACTACGAATAGTTTCCACGTGAGTTTTGACTGCCTTTGTTCGAAAAATCAGTCTGTGCTGAAAGAATTTGATTATTCTGACTTGCCAAGACATTATTCAATCACTAGTTCTACCCTTCATATTTTATTTGTTCTTTCTAGCACTCTTTATGTTTATCAGGTCATTTCTGCTGCACTGTAAATGAAGGGCACATAATTTGGATAGGCTTTATTATAATCAGACTGGAGTGAAATCAATCCACAGCAACTTTTTATCCAATCCAAGATGGCTAATAATTCAGCGTGGCATGACCAAATACATAAAACCTGAATTAAGTATTTCATTGATCTCGTTGAAGAAATAATTTGTAGTTTTAAAATGTCAAGAAATGAAATGACAGATAAAACAAATATTGAATATAACCAGCCTCAGGCCGGCAGTGGTTTCCTTGGCTTGCCGAATGAAGACTGCACACTCGTTTATTTCCAAGCAAAATAATATTTACTACTGGGGCAGCATGGTGGCGCAGTGGGTTAGCCCTGATGCCTCACGGCGCCGAGTCCCAGGTTCGATTCCGGCTCTGGGTCACTGTCCGTGTGGAGTTTGCACATTCTCCCCGTGTTTGTGAGGGTTTCACCCCCACAACCCAAAGATGTGCAGGCTAGGTGGATTGGCCACGCTAAATTGCCCCTTAATTGGAAAAAAAAATGAATTGGGTACTCTAAATTTAAAAATAATAATAATATTTACTACTGACCATCTGCAAATCCCTTTTACTGTGCATGTTGCTTTAGTGGAGCGAAACGCATCGCTAATTGATGGTGCTTCTCTTTTGCAGTCTGACAGCAATGCAAGCTTCCTCCGTGCTGCCAGGGCAGGAAATCTGGATAAAGTGCTCGAGTACCTCAAAGGAGGGATAGATATCAACACATCGAATCAGGTATGCACAGTTTTTAGCATTTGGAAATAATTCCTTGTTGAAAATTTTTATGACTTTCGTTAAATACTGTCAGGAATTTGCTTCTGCTCTGCTGTCAGTACTTTGCTGGAACTGTCATGGAAATCCAACATTACTTTTGCATAAGTGGAGCTTCTACTACGTCCTAGTAAAGTTAGGTCAGCGAGCAGGAACGTTACCAAGAAATTTACAGGCATGATCACCTTTACGTTTTAAAATAAATTTAGAGTACCCAATTATTTTTTCCAATTAAGGGGCAATTTAGCGTGGCCAATCCACCTAACTTACACATCTTTGGGTTGTGGGGGTGTAACCCACGCAGACACGGGGAGAACGTGCAAACTCCACACAGACAGTGACCCAGGGCCGTGATTCGAACCCGGGTCCTCAGCACCGTAGGCAGCAATGCTAACCACTGTGCCACCATCCTGCCCTATGATCACCTTTACAATGAGTAACTCAACATCGGCCTCCTTGACTTGTCCATATTTCGTTGTGTCAGATTTTACAGTCAGTGTAGAAGGTGGAGTGATGGCAGCAGGCTCTCCAAAGTACATCCAATCATTGGCAATGTTTAGCTGCTGACTGCAAAGTTTTTAGCATCCTGGCAATACTTCACATTTCTTCTGGGATCTTCCGATCCCAGCTGAAAGGAGTATTAGGCAGCACACGGCCTCCCAGGAACTTCTCGTGATCATAGCAGTCGTGGAATGAGAGAATACGCCCCCTTTTTACGACAGTGGCTGAATATTTAGATATTTTTTAAGATCCAAGTCTTTTAATGAATGGATGCACATTCGTGAAGGGGTGACTATGAATGAATGAATGAGTGGGAGAGTGGGTGAGGTGAATGAGTTGAGGGGTGCAGACTTGAGTGGTGTGGTTGATGGGTAGTTACCTCAGGTTGGGGAGGTGTCTTATGGTTGTGGGAGTAGTCGGGCTGCGCTGGCAGTCTGGTCAGAGAGGTAGTCGGGGAAATAGTTGGAGTGTGTAGTTAGGTGAGTGGCGGTGGTCAGGTAGTTGGGGCAGGGGTGGTGATGGTCAGGAGAAATCAGATTGGGCCAGGGGTAGTCGGGTTGGTGAGGTAGACGGAGGATGTAGTTGGGTGAGTGGGGTGGTCAGGTCATCTGGGGGGGGGGGTCTGTGTAGTCAGGTGGTCAGGCAGGTTGTTGGGTGGGCAATCAGGTGGTTCGGGGTGCAGTTGGGTGGTGTAGGGGTAGTCGGGTGATTGGGGACACTAAAAATGTTGTTGGGAGGAGTCAGAGGTAATTTGGTGGTGGGGAGGGTGGTGGGTCATCAGCAGGATAATCATATGGTCGGGAGGGCAATCGGATGGTGGGGAGGAGACGATTGAGGGAATCAGTTGTGAAGTTACCCAGGTATTAGACCAGGTTTTAGATTGGCTCACATTTCCTGGGTTGGTATCCAGGTAAATTCCACAAATCCATGTCTAAGTCTCAACCCTGAGTTCAGTGTTGAAGACATTCACAGAGGGCAGCAGGGAATAAGCCCATCGGAAGTTTAAGCTTCCATAGCATCCTGACCTGAATTTCCCGCAGTACATTCCATCTCTTGCAATCCAAAGACGGGAAGATTTGGGGGCTCATGATTAATCATTTAACAGAACTCCATGATTGTAAAATATTTTTTTCATTGCCAGGTCTAGTTGTTCATCAAACTTTGTTAATTGCATTGTTGTTTAAAAACCTTAGTTACGGCTCATTGAACAAGGTGTAACTTTTTAAAGGAGTTTCAAGTGGCGATGTGGGAGTGGGAGAGTTTCGATGATTGCTGGTTCTAGGGCATAATGGGGGTACACACAACACAGCCTGTGTTTGAAACCGAGTTCCAGACTGAAACTTCAGGATTTCCGTGCTAATCTGCAACTGTGCGACATCGTGAAGTTGCAGTCGAAGGGGTAATGAGGATGAATGCTAACTTTTTGGTGTCAACACTCCCTGCCCAACACAAAATCCAGTACAATCTTTCATTAACCATGCAAGCTTTGTTGTCCCCACTGTGCTGTTACACCTATGGTGTCATGTTTTAGTTCATCTCATCACAAAATTAACATGAGAACTTTCACTGGAGAGATAGATAGTAACTGCTATTAAAATCAGAGAAAAAGTGATACATTATTTCTTCTAAAGTGGAGGGAATTAATTGATTGTGTTGTATGCATCTTTTATATTAATTTTGACATTTTGTATTCTATTTTTGGTGTTGCAGTTAACTACATTTTTTTACAAGCTCAACAGCAGTCAGGAAAGTTGGAGACGCCAAATTTGCATTATATCATTATGTACTATTGCATAGATACATAAATAGAGTACAATTAGATAGATTGTATAAATCGTAAACTGGTATGAAAATGCTAATGTAAAAATAGATCTCTCTGTTGACACCTATCAATTAAAACTATTTCAATTTAAAAACATTCTCTTATTTATTGAAATAAAAGCAAAATGCTGCAGATGCTGGAAATTTGAATAGGCACAAAATGTTCCAGCATTTTCTATTTTAATCTCTTACTTACTGAACAGAGTAATTGTAATGTTACCCATGAGCATCAAGTACCTTGCATGCCCCATGTGCTGCTTCATAGTTTCATAGAATTTACAGTGCAGAAGGAGGCCATTCGGCCCATCGAGTCTGCACCGGCTCCTGGAAAGAGCACCATACCCAAGGTCAACACCTCCACCGTATCCCCATAACCCAGTAACCCCACCCAACACTAAGGGTAATTTTGAACACTAAGGGCAATTTATCATGGCCAATCCACCCAACCCGCACATCTTTGGACTGTGGGAGGAAACCGGAGCACCCGGAGGAAACCCACGCACACACTGGGAGGATGTGCAGACTCCGCACAGACAGTGACCCAAGCCGGAATCGAACCTGGGACCCTGGAGCTGTGAAGCAATTGTGCTATCCACAAGGCTACCGTGCTGCTGGGGACTCTTGACTTGCATTGTGGGCCCTGGCCCTAATTCTTTGCTGTAAGCATGAGCACCCCAGCCTCAATCTTATTAGGACTTGATGTGTGATTCTTGGAATTAATGACAGATGACCTCACTGAGAATAGACAATGTGCTGAAATATGCCTTACCTTTTTGGAGGAACCTGGCAGTTCCTCGCCGAATAGTCTGCTTTATAATTGCTGGCGAACTTAGTAACTCAATCTAAATTTTCCTGTATGGTTGCAAAGAAGGGTGTCATGATTTGACTCTAATATTTCTTGGTGTCAAAATTCAAATTTGCAGTAAGACATTTGTCCCCTGGAAACTGAGAAAACCAGGCATTCCGAATGTTTAAACTAATGTCTAGAAAATAATCAAGACAGTAAAAATGTGACTACATCTAATTCAGACTTCCTGCAGCTACACTTGGACAGCATCCAGACTTGTGCTGATTAGTGGCAAGTAACATTCACACCTCCAGGCATTAACCAGCTTCAACAACAAGGGGAAAGGGGACTAATTTTCCCAGATCCTTGGAGATGGAGGTGGTTAGGAGGCGGGTGTCATAATGTACATCTATGTATACAATGGAGTGCAGACAGGCAGTGATTGACACACAGGATGACCAGTAAGAGCACAGAACAGAGCAGCCAATCACCAGACAGGACACGACCACAATAAAGCCAGAGGGCACCAGTTTTCCTGCTCTCTTGGGACCCAGCCTCTGAGACAGTCAGAGTTAGTCAGAGCTGGCCAGTGCAAACACCATGTGGTAGCTAGTAAGTCTGGTTAGGCTAGTATCAGGTCTCCAGTCAAGTCAGCATAGTGTCAACCCACAGTTGAACATGTATAATAGTTTAGATGTTAAATAAAATCATGTTGCATCTTATCAAGTGTTGGAGGTCTGTCTCTCGCTACACTGCATCAAGTGCAGTCCACATCGACCCAGCCTACCCAACACATCATGGTACCAGTGAGTGATGCTGAAAATTGACGGACCTACCTTGAGTGAATCAGCGTTGAACAGCAAACAGACACCCGGTGACATGGAAAACGTCCGCCCTCCTCCGCAGCTCCGCATCGCCGGCAACCTCGGTGCAAATTGGAAGATCTTCAAACAAAAGTTCCAACTCTATCTAAAAACCACCGACCTCGAGGCCGCATCGGACGCCAGGAAGATCGCACTATTCATCTCCACAGCCGGGGACCACGCCATCCACATCTACAACTCCCTTACATTTGCTGAAGGTGAAGACAAGACAAAATTTAAAACAGTCCTACTGAAGTTCGACAGCCACTGCGACATTGAGGTGAATGAGAGCTTTGAACGGTACGTTTTCCAGCAGAGGCTTCAGGGTAAGGATGAACCTTTTCAATCCTTTCTGACCTATCTCCGCATCCTCGCGCAGTCATGTAACTATGGCTCGACCACTGATTCCATGATCCAGGATCAGATCGTTTTCGGGGTCCACTCCGATTCCCTTCGCCAGCAGCTCCTGAAAGTCAAGCAGCTCGCCCTCACCATCGCCATCGAAACGTGCGTTCTCCACGAACATGCTAAAAATCGGTACTCCCACATCAGGGCGGCAGAAACGGCAAAGCTAACCTCCCACGAGGCGGAACGGGTGCAGGTCATCGCACAAAGGCTTAAGTATCGACGAGAGTGACCATTCTGCGCGCTTTTCCCGGGCCCCTGCGCATGTGCGCCACGACCGAGGGGACGGCAAGACTGACGACCAGACTGCTCAGATGGGTACATCGTTCGACCACATTGCACATGCGCGATGGCACACGGGACGTGCTGACGTTGGCGTCATGATGTGTCCGAATTGTGGCTCCGCCCATTTAAAGCGGCAATGTCCGGCAAAATCATGACGGTGTCTACAGTGTGGCAAGCTTGGCCACTATGCAGCCCTTTGCAGATCTGCTCCACTGCCCAGCATCCAGTGATCCCAGCCGCGGTGCAGAAGTATTCGTTCAATACAGCAGGCCATGCCAGACTCCGACCCCGACAGCCCAACAGACCCTGATGCTGCGTGTCTCAGATCTCCATACTGGGTGGGCATCATTACGAAGCATGCGCTGCCTTTCTCCAAGACAGCGACGCACCTCCCAATCCTCAGCCTGGATCCCGATGACGAGTGGTGTGCTGTCCTCACAGTCAACAAGGCTCGCATCCGGTTCAAACTGGACACCGGCGCATCAGCGAGCCTCATCGCCAAATGCGATCTCAACACCATCCGCGTCAGACCAAGCATTCTTCCACCAGCCTGCCAGCTCCTTGCCTACAATGGCAATGCCATAGCTGCCAGTGGCTCATGCCAACTCGGAGTTTCCAATAAGTCATTTAAAGCAACACTGATTTGAGATCATGGGACCTGACAGAGCTTCCCTGCTTGGTGCTCGGGCCTGCAAACTCCTGAACTTGGTTCAGCGAGTCCACACCATGTCCTCTCACAGGCGACGGCCTCACCTGATGAGAACTTCCAGGCTGAAATTGATGACATCATCACGCAGTACCACAGCGTGTTCGACGGAATGGGCACACTCCCATACCGATACAAAATCCTGCTCAAACCAAACGCCACCCCTGTTATCCATGCACCACGTCGGGTGCTGGCACCCTCAAGGACCACCTCAAGCAGCAGTTACAGGACCTCCAGGACCAGGGCATCATATCAAAGGTCACAGAACCCACAGGCTGGGTCAGCTCCATGGTCTGCGTCAAGAAGCCATCAGGGGAGCTTTGAATCTGCATCGTCCCCAAGGATTTAAACCGCAACATCATGAGGGAACATTACCCGATACCAAAACGAGAGGAGTTGACCAGTGAGATGGCTCATGCCAAACTCTTTATGAAGCTGGACGTCTCCAAGGGGTTCTGGCAAATATAGCTGGATGCATCCAGTCGCAAACTGTGCACATTCAATACTCCAGTCGGCCACGGCAACCGGATGCCTTTTGGCATCATCTCTGCCTCAGAGGTATTTCACCGCATCATGGAACAAATGATGGAGGGTATCGAGGGGGAGCGCGTGTATGTTGACGATGTCATAATCTGGTCCACAACTCCTCAAGAACACATCGATCGCCTCAAGCAGGTATTCCACAGAATCCATGATCATGGCCTCCGACTCAACAGAGCCAAGTGCTCGTTCGGTAAATCAGAAATCAAATTCCTTGGTGACCACATCTCGCAGCAAGGCATGCAGCCAGATGCTGACAAGGTCTCGGCGATCAACGCGATGAAGACCCCAGAGGACAAGAAGGCGGTCCTCCGCTTTCTAGGGATGGTCAACTTCCTCAAGTTCATTCCCAACATGGCAGCACATACAACAGCCCTCCGCCATCTCGTCAAAAAGTTGACGGAATTCCAGTGGCTGCCCGCTCATGAGAACGAATGGTGTGAGCTGAGGGCAAAACTCACCACAGCCCCGGTTCTGGCGTTCTTCGACCTTACCAAAGAGACCAAAATATCCACGGACGCGAGCCAGGACGGTATTGGAGCGGTGCTCTTCCAACGGGATGACTCCTCCTCATGGGCCCCAGTTGCATATGCCTCCAGAGCCATGACGCCCACTGAGCAACGGTATGCTCAGATCGAGAAGGAATGCCTGGGCCTCCTAACGGAATTCGACAAATTTCACGACTATGTGTATGGCCTTCCAAAATTCACGGTTGAGATGGACCACAGGCCACTAGTCCACATAATCCAGAAGGATTTGAATGACATGATGCCTCGGTTACAACAAATCCTTCTCAAGCTACGCCGCTATGACTTTGAACTTGTCTACACGCCAGGCAAAGAGCTCATTGTTGCAGATGCCCTTTCCAGGTCTATCACCACACCGTGTGAACAAACTGACTTTGTCTGCCAAATCGATGCGCAGGTACAATTGTGTGCCTCCAACCTTCCGGCCACTGATGAGAGGGTCATCCAAATTCGTGAGGAAATGGCCAAGGATCCTCTGCTACAGCGTGTGATGCAGCACCTCACGAATGGCTGGCAGAAGGGACAGTGTCTCCAGTTTTACAACGTTAAGGACGACCTGACGGTGGTGGATGGCATCCTCATGAAGCTCGATAAGATTGTGATTCCGCAGAGCATGCGAGCTATGGTTCTCGGCCAACTCCATGAGGGTCACCTGGGGGTCGAGAAATGTCGACGCAGAACTCGAGAGGCAGTCTATTGGCCGGGCATCAGCCAGGACGTTGCCAACACGCTCCTCAACTGCCCACATGTCAGAAATTGCAGCCAGCTCAACCCAAAGAAACTCTGCAGCAACATGAGTTAATGACCTCCCCATGGTCCAAAGTCGGTGTCGACCTTTTCCATGCCAAGGTCGACCATGTCCTCCTGGTCGACTACTTCTCCAGTTACCCTGAAGTGGTGAAACTGTCCGACCTCACGTCGAAGGCGGTGATTAAAGCATGCAAAGAAACATTTGCCAGGCATGGGATACCGTTCACGGTGATGAGTGACAACAGCCCCTGTTTTTACAGCCAGGAATGGTCTGATTTTGCCCGCCTATACAACTTTTGTCATGTAACCTCCAGCCCCTACTACTCGCAGTCAAACGGGAAGGCCGAAAAAGGGGTCCATATCGTCAAGAGATTACTATGCAAGGCTGCAGACTCAGGCTCCGACTTCAACCTGGCGATGCTGGCATACAGAGCATCCCCGCTGTCCACTGGGCTGTCTCCCGCGCAGATGCTCATGAATCGCGGTTCCAGCCATCCATGTTCCAGACCTTGACCACCTCACGGTCATACAAAAGATGCAGCAGTCTCGGGCCCAACAGAAATCAGCATACGACGCTCATGCCACGGATTTCCCCGAGCTGGTCCCAACTGATCGTGTTTGTGTGCAGTTGCCTGACGGCGGCTGGTCCACCACAGCTGTGGTGGTCAAGCAAGTGGCCCCGAGATCATTCCTCGTCCGCATGGCTGATGGCTCCTTCCTACGACGCAACCGACGGGCGCTGCGCAGAGTTGCACGCCCGCCACCTAACCATGCTGTCCCGCCTCACATAATGCTTCCTCTGGACGTGCCCTACCACGAGGCCACCGATCTACCAGCAATCCTGCCGACCTCTACGACTACCGCATTGGCGGCGGTCCCGCCTATCCAAGTGCAGGCGGCCCCTGATCCACCCTTGAGGCGGTCAACCGGAATTTGTCGCCCGCCGCAGAGACTAAACTTATAGACTGAACTTTTGCACAACTGTGTAACCTTGTCTTTTTGACCTCTGTAAATATCGTTGTTGCCGTTTCATCTGCCCTATATCTGCACTAGCGGCACCTTCCTGTGTACATAAGGTCATTTTAGCACATTCTGTATATAATCACACACATGTACACATCCACACGCACATGCACCTTAATATTTATTATCTCAACCCACACACAATACAGAACAAAAAAAAGGGGGGGGAAGATGTCATAATATACACCTATGTATACAATGGAGTGCAGACAGGCAGTGATTGACACACAGGATGACCAGTAAGCACACAGAACAGGGCAGCCAATCACCAGACAGGACACGACCACTATAAAGCCAGAGGGCACCAGTTTTCCCGCTCTCTCGGGACCCAGCCTCTGAGACAGTCAGAGTTAGTGAGCTGGCCAGTGCAAACACCATGTGGTAGCTAGTAAGTCTGGTTAGGCTAGTATCAGGTCTCCAGTCAAGTCAGCATAACGTCAACCCACAGTTGAACGTGTATAATAGTTTAGATGTTAAATAAAATCGTGTTGCATCTTATCAAGTGTTGGAGGTCTGTCTCTCGCTGCACTGCATCAAGTGCAGTCCACATCGACCCAGCCTACCCAACACATCAGCGGGTATACTTGTTGGGCTCATTCGCTGATTAGTTCCAATTTCCAGCTGCTTTTCCCAGGAGTGGGTTGGGTCCGATGGCAAGACCTAGCACTTCAGTGGCGGGATGGCAATTAAGGTAGTTAAGGGATCCATTTTCTGCAATTTTCCTTGCATTAGGCAACTTTTCCAAAGTCTCAATGACCCATACTGTCTCAGCAGTTCAGCAACTCATAGCAGGCAGCTGCACAGTGGGAAGTCGAAGCTATGCGAGATTATAAAGATTTTTAATGTTTGCAGGCAAGATCATAGAATCATAGAAGGAGGCCATTCGGCCCATCGAGTCTGCACCAATTCTTTGAAAGAGCACCCCATTTAAGCCCACACTTCTAACCTATCCCCGTAACCCCACCTAACCTTTTGGACTCTAAGGGCAATTTAGCATGGCCAATCCACCTAACCTACACATCTTTGGGCTGTGGGAGCAAACCGGAGCACCTTGGATATGGCCACACTGATGAATTCCCATTTTGGAGACATGCCACAGTGTGAGGATTTCCTGCAAACCGATGCATCAGATAGTGCTGGGACTAATGTGGTGCCAACTCCTTCCCTTATAATAGTGGTGCCTCCATTATGCCCTTACAGTTCCTACGGCTTGCTCCACGGCAGCTTCTCACTGATGACATAATGCAGGCTGCCAGCAATGGGCTTCACTGTTTCCAGCACCCACCTCCAGAAACCTTCTGGCCTCTCTAATTGGATGCCAATTCCAGAAGAGGGTTCTCAATTGACCATCTCGCATCAGATCAGCCAGCTGCAAGCAGGGTCTGGAGCCAAAAATGGCCCTGACCGCTGATAGTTTCAAGAAGATTCAGCCCAAAGTGTTGAACCACCTCTCTTGACTTTCACTGATAATACCATCGTTGAAATCCCCACCCATAAAACTTTCAAATTGTCACCATTAACCAGAATCTGAACTGGGCAACCACATAAAAGCTGGAAGTACACGGACAGGGCAAGAGGCTGGATCCTGTGTGGCACCTGCCTCACCTTGTGTCTTCCCCATAAGCTTCTCCCGTTAGGTATAAGCCTCAAGTGTGATCAAATACTCTCCACTTGAGTGTTAATTCAGCTGCACCCATCAGTCATGAAGCTTGATATTTTTCAGAATAAAATAGTCTCTTTGACTGGTATCCCATCCACCATCTTTAAACATCCACTGCACCCTCACTGGCGCATCGTGTCCGCACAGTGTCCAATCTACATTATTTACTGAGGCAACTCGCCAAGGCTTCTCCAACAGAACCTACAGACTTTGCCACTTAGATTAGACCAGAGCAGCAGGCAGGTGGGCATCCATCTACTTTCAACTTCCTGTCCATGTCAGATACCATTCTGACTTAGACATAAAGCACTGTGCCTAAACGCACAGTGTACCTTAACAGCATGGATTGCAAGAAGGTGGCTCATCGACACCTTCTCAAAACCAATTATGGGCAATAAATGCTGCCCAAATCCTAATAATGATTTATTTTAACTGGTTGCCCTGTGCCACTGTAACTGGACTAGATAGGCTGTAGTTACATATAAAGACTGAGTTCTTTGCACGCAGCATGTCAGTTTTACTTTCTATCTTAATTTCTATGTTAAAAAAACCACAATTTTGCTCTGGTTTTACTTGCCACCAGTTTAATAGACTTAAAGAAAATGTTTTTATTGATTTTCATATTTTATGGTTCATAGTTCTGCCATTACTGACAAAGTCAAAGTTTGTACATTTACATAGTTCCTTTTGGGGGTCTCATGTTTTTTTTAACATGTTTTTATTAAATTATACAAAATTACAAAACATACTAACAAATACCTTTAACCAAAACCAACCCCATAAAAGTTTCCCCCACCTCCTCCCACAACTTTACAACTCACGAAACAACAGAAAACGAGAAAAAGAAACCCTCCCCGCTACACAGCGCTTCCCTCCCCCCAACAGCTAACAGTGACCACTTCTCTGAAATACAATATAACGGCCGCCATCTCCAGTAGAACCCTTCAATCGATCCCCTCATGGTCTATTTGACCTTCTTGAGGTGCAAAACCCCCAACTTAGAACAGGACCAAAACATATGTGTGTGTTGTGTGGGCCCGCCCCCTCGAGCAGCACTTGCATCTATCCTCCACCTTCTCAAAAAAATGTCGCCTTCGTGAGATGCGCTCAAAACACTACCTTTAGCTAGAGTCTTGCACACGGCGACATAGCATTCACCCTCTGCAGCCACTCACTCCACACCACCTCCTCCAGTATTGGTCCCAACTCCTCCACCCATTTAGCTTTCACCCTTTCCTAACAAACTCTACTCTTCCACTGCAATCCGCTCATACATGCTGGACGCACTGTCCTCCTCTGACCCCAGACAGGAGAAATTCCGGTTCAATAAGGAAGATGGCGGCACCACCGGAAAATGCGAAAAAAACTCTTTTCAAAGCTCCGCCCTTGGAGGTACCTAAACATGTCCAAGTCTAACAGCCTAAATTCCTCCTTCAGCTCCTCCAGGCTGGCAAACGCCCCTCCAAAAATGAATCCCCCACTCTCTTCAGCCCTTTTTTCCTCCATGCTCAAAATGTGGCATCCAACCTTGCCGGCTCAAACAGCTGGTTAGCCTTTCGGCCCATCGAGTCTGCACCGGCTCTTGGAAAGAGCACCCTACTTAAGCCCACACATCCCAGTAACCCCACCTAACCTAAGGGCAATTTAGCATGGCCAATCCACCTAACCCGCACATCTTTGGACTGTGGGAGGAAACCAGAGCACCCGGAGGAAACCCACGCAGATACGTGGAGAACGTGCAAACTCCGCACAGACAGTGACCCACGCCGGGAATTGAACCTGGGACCCTGGAGCTGTGAAGCAATTGGACTAACCACTGTGCTACCGTGACGTCCTTGGTAAATGGTACCCAGCCTTGAAGCTGCTGCCAACTTAAAATGCTGGCAGAGTTGCGTCCATATTTTTTTAGCATGACCACCACCGCTGGGCTCGGTGAGTACGTTGCCGGTGCCAACAGACGTGGTGCTGTTACCAATGTCCCCAAATTTCCCCTCCTTGACCCCGACTCCATCGGAGCCCAGAGAGTCCCCGGGTCCTCACATCACCTCAAAACCTTCTTTGCATTGGCCACCCGATAATGGTACAGCACATTTGGCAACGCAAAACCCCCTGCCTGTCTCTCCCCTTGAAGCACCCCTCTCCGAATCCTCATGGTCTTTCCCGCCCAAATAAAACCGGAAATACGCTGCTCGACCCATCAGGAAAAACAACTTGGGCAGGAATACTGGGAGGCATTGAACTAAAAATCGAAATTTCGGCAAGGTGTTTATCTTAACCGATTGGGCTCGGCCTGCAAACGATAACAGGAGACTATCCCAGCTCTGCAAGTCTGCCTTAACTCTACCCATCAGGTTTGTATACTTCAACCTCCAAAGCCACCCTCCATCTCCCTAGGTATGAAAATCTAGTCCTTGCCAACCGAAAAGGCAACCCCCCCCAATCCGTCTCCTCTCCCTGATGCACTAACCACAAAAGTTTCACTTGTCCCAATATTCAACTTGTAACCGAAGTGCTGCAAAATATCCATTATATCCCCTATATATGGCTCCTGGTCCCTAACATACAGTAGCAAATCGTCAGCCTATAATGACACCCTGGCTGGGATTCTCTGACTCTGAGCCAGGTCAGAGAATCCCCGGGGGGAGGTGCGAATCCCGCCCCGACGCCGGTTTCCCTATTCTCCGGCGTTGTTTATCAGGCGCCGGTGGGATTCCCGCCACGCCGGTCGGGGGCTTTTGATAACGGCCCCCCTCAGCAATTCTCTGGGCCCGGATGGGCCGAGTGGCCGACAAGTTTTGCCCAGTCCCGCCGGCGTGAATTACTCACCTCACACTTGGCGGGACCTGGCAGGTAGGTGTGCGGGGGCCGTCCTTAGGGGGGGGGGGGGGTCCAACCCCAGGGGGGCCCGCACGGTGGCCTGGCCTGCGATTGAGGCCTACTAATCAGCCGGCGGGCTGGTTCCGTGGGGGCCTTCCTTCCTCCATGCCGGGCCCCTGTAGGGCTCCGCCATATTGCCCGGGGGCCGGCGCGGAGAAGGGAACCCCTGTGCATGCGCGGAAATACGTCGGCCATTTCGCGCATCCGCGAACTCGCGCCGGCCCTTCGGTGCCGGCTGGAGCTGCGGGAACCACTCCGGCGTCAACCTAGCCCCCTAGAAAGTGGAGAATTCCTCATTTTTGGGGGCCGTTGACGTCGGAGTGGTTGCCGCCGGTTTTCACGCCGTCGTGGGGACATATCCATTTTTGGAGAATACCGTCCCCTAGGTTCCACCCCACCTCTAACAATCTCACTGCACCTATTTGAGACGCCAACGCAATGGCCAACGGCTCAACTGCCAACACAAGCAACAAGGGAGACATCGGATAATCCTGTCTTGTACCCCGATGCAACCAAAAGGACCCGGAGGTCATGGTGTTGGTACAAACACAAGCAAAAGGGGATCCATACAACAATTGCACCCACGATGCAAACCCAGGACCAAACCCAAACTTCTCCAACATCGCAAAAAGGTACACCTACTCCACCCGGTCCAACGCCTTCTACGCATCCAATGACACAATTATCTCCAGTACCGGCCCCGCCACGGGTAAGTACCACATTCTGCAACCGGCGCACGTTGGATGACAACCTCCGCAACTTCACAAACACCATCTGATCTTCCCGTACTACCTCCAGGAGCGAAGGCTCCAAAACCTTGTGCCAATACCTTTGCCAGTAACTTGCCAACTACATTTAACAGGGAGATCTGATGATATGATCCATCATCTGTAGGGTCCTTCTCCATTTTCAAGAGCAGGAAGATGGATGCCAGCCCTGTGTCTCTGGGAGGGCACCCCGTGCCAGACTGTCAAAACATGCCCAACAATAAAGGACCACACAGATCCGAAAACTTCTTGTAAAATTCCACTGGGAACCCAATCTGCCCCAGTGCCTTCCACGCCTGCATGTGGTTCAACGCTGCCTGAATCTCCTCCAGGCCCATTGGCACCTCTAGCTCCTCCTGCAAATTATCCCCCACCTTGGGAAATTCCAACCCCCCCCCTCAGAAAGCCTGCCATCCCTCATTTGCCCTCCGGCGACTCCGACCGATACAACCGCTCATAAAAGGCCCTAAGCAACCCTGGCTGCCATCTGCTGCCTTAATTGGTGAGCCAAGAGACGACTGGCCTGCTCCCCATACTCATGCACCACATCTTTCGCCCGCCTCAACCACCATACCGCCCTGTCCGTGGACAGCAGGTCAAACCGCACTTGCAGTTCTTTCTTGTATGACCAAAGCTCCGGGGTCGGGTCCCTCGCTTACCTCTGATCCACCCCTAGAATCTCATCCACCAGTTACTGTCGCTCCTCCCCTCACCTCCGTGTCCACATGTGCCTTAAACTCTGTGATCTCTCCACAATCACCACCTTCAATGCCTCCCACAAAATAGAGTGGGAAACCTCCCCATTATCATTATTTTCCATTTAGTCCGGTATGGCCCTCGAAATCCTCACACAAAACCCCAAGTCCGATAGCAACCCTACGTCTAACCGCCACCCCCTGCAATGCTCCTGACCGATCTCCAACACCAATTCTACCGAATGTGGGGCATCGTCTGAAATAACCACCGCTGAGTACACCGCGTTCCTCACTCCAGCAAGAAGAGTCTGACTCATAATAAAATAATTGATCCTCGAATACACCTTGTGCATCAAAGAAAAAAACAAGAACTCCTTGTCCCCAGGGTGCGCAAACCGTCACAGATCTGCCCCTCCTGTCTCCTCCATAAACACAGACAATACCTTCGCCATCCCAGCCAGGACCAATGATTTTGGTCTGGAGTGATCCACATTCGGGTCCTATACACAGTTCATATCACCCTTCAAAATCAATTGATGGGTGTCCAAATCTGGCAGTGTAGCTAGCCCTGGAGTCCTACTATCAAAGCCCAAGTGAAACTCGGCTCACCCCAGGCTTTCCGTAGTGTAGTCTGATCCTGTACCTGCATGCAAGTTTCTTGTAAAAACAGCACGTCGACTCCCAGACTTTTTAAATGAGCAAAACCCCTTGCACTCTTTACTGGTCCACCCGGGCCATGCACGTTCCAGGTGACTAATCTTGTTGGGGGCCTCTCACCCCCCCACTTCACCATCAAACAAGTTCCCCACCCAAAAAAACCCCAGAACAAATGCTTACAATCCCATCCCCAGGCCCATCCTTCCTACTCCCTTGTCCCAATCTCAGCATTCTCACCATGCTTCTCTTTCCTTCCAATTGCCATATCAATCCCCCCGCTCTACCATCCCCCATGACTTAGTCTCCAGGAAAAAATCCCCCCACCATCCTCCAAGAAAAAAGAACAAAAGCATAACACACTATATTGCAATATTTATAGTCACCCCAACCCAACTTTTACATACACAAAAAATCCCAGCAGCCTTCCTGAAAGCAGTCCCAGTCCTTTGTCCTTGATGAAGGCCTCAGCCTGCTCCGGCATGTCGAAATAATGATCCCTCGAGTCCAATGTAACTCTTAGCCTCACTGGATACACGACCCTGAACTGCACACCCTTATTGTACATAAGACCATAAGACAGGAGCGGAAGTAAGGCCATTCGGCCCATCGAGTCCATTCCACCATTCAATCATGGCTGATTTCAACTCCATTTACCCGCTCTCTCTCCATAGCCCTTAATTCCTCGAGAAATCAAGAATTTATCAACTTCTGTCTTAAAGACACTCAACGTCCCGGCCTCCACCGCCCTCTGTGGCAATGAATTCCACAGACCCACCACTCTCTGGCTGAAGAAATTTCTCCTCATCTCTGTTCTAAAGTGACTCAAAGACTGTGCCCCCGGGTCCTAGTCTCCCCTGCTAATGGAAACAAATTCCCTACATCCACCCAATTTAAGCCATTCATTATCTTGTAAGTTTCATAAAACATAGAACATCGAAAATACAGCACAGAACAGGCCCTTCGGCCCACGATGTTGTGCCGAACCTTTGTCCTAGATTAATCATAGATTATCATTGAATTTACAGTGCAGAAGGAGGCCATTCGGCCCTTTGAGTCTGCACCGGCTCCTGGAAAGAGCACCCTACCCAAACTCAACACCTCCACCCAACACCAAGGGCAATTTTGGACATTAAGGGCAATTTATCATTGGCCAATTCACCTAACCTGCACATCTTTGGACTGTGGGAGGAAACCGGAGCACCCGGAGGAAACCCACGCAGACACGGGGAGGACGTGCAGACTCCGCACAGACAGTGACCCAAGCCGGAATCGAACCTGGGACCCTGGAGCTGTGAAGCAATTGTGCTATCCACAATGCTACCGTGCTGCCCTTAAGAACAAATAAATCTACACTATATCATTTTACCGTAATCCATGTACCTATCCAATAGCTGCTTGAAGGTCCCTAATGTTTCCGACTCAACTACTTCCACAGGCAGTGCATTCCATGCCCCCACTACTCTCTGGGTAAAGAACCTACCTCTGCTATCCCTCCTATATCTTCCACCTTTCACCTTAAATTTATGTCCCCTTGTAATGGTTTGTTCCACCCGGGGAAAAAGTCTCTGACTGTCTACTCTATCTATTCCCCTGATCATCTTATAAACCTCTATCAAGTCGCCCCTCATCCTTCTCCGTTCTAATGAGAAAAGGCCTAGCACCCTCAACCTTTCCTCGTAAGACCTACTGTCCATTCCAGGCAACATCCTGGTAAATCTCCTTTGCACCTTTTCCAAAGCTTCCACATCCTTCCTAAAATGAGGCGACCAGAACTGTACACAGTACTCCAAATATGGCCTTACCAAAGTTTTTTACAGCTGCATCATCACCTCACGGCTCTTAAATTCAATCCCTCTGTTAATGAACGCGAGCACACCATAGGCCTTCTTCACAGCTCTATCCACTTGAGTGGCAACTTTCAAAGATGTATGAACATAGACCCCAAGATCTCTATGCTCCTCCACATTGCCAAGAACTCTACCGTTAACCCTGTATTCCGCATTCATATTTGTCCTTCCAAAATGGACAACCTCACACTTTTCAGGGTTAAACTCCATCTGCCACTTCTCAGCCCAGCTCTGCATCCTATCTATGTCTCTTTGCAGCCGACAACAGCCCTCCTTACTATCCACAACTCCACCAATCTTCGTATCGTCTGCAAATTTACTGACCCACCCTTCAACTCCCTCATCCAAGTCATTAATGAAAATCACAAACAGCAGAGGACCCAGAACTGATCCCTGCGGTACGCCACTGGTAACTGGGATCCAGGCTGAATATTTGCCATCCACCACCACTCTCTGACTTCTATCGGTTAGCCAGTTCGTTATCCAACTGGCCAAATTTCCCACTATCCCATGCCTCCTTACTTTCTGCATAAGCCTACCATGGGGAACCTTATCAAATGCCTTACTAAAATCCATGTACACTACATCCACTGCTTTACCTTCATCCACATGCTTGGTCACCTCCTCAAAGAATTCAGTAAGACTTGTAAGGCAAGACCTACCCCATACAAATCCGTGCTGACTATCCCTAATCAAGCAGTGTCTTTCCAGATGCTCAGAAATCCTATCCTTCAGTACCCTTTCCATTACTTTGCCTACCACCGAAGTCAGACTAACTGGCCTGTAATTCCCAGGGTTATCCCTAGTCCCTTTTTTGAACAGGGGCACGACATTCGCCACTCTCCAATCCCCTGGTACCACCCCTGTTGACAGTGAGGACAAAAAGATCATTGCCAACGGCTCTGCAATTTCATCTCTTGCTTCCCATAGAATCCTTGGATATATCCTGTCAGGACCGGGGGACTTGTCTATCCTCAAGTTTTTCAAAATGCCCAACACATCTTCCTTCCTAACAAGTATTTCCTCGAGCTTACCAGTCTGTTTCACACTGTCCTCTCCAACAATATCGCCCCTCTCATTTGTAAATACAGAAGAAAAGTACTCGTTCAAGACCTCTCCCATCTCTTCAGACTCAATACACAATCTCCCGCTACTGTCCTTGATCGGACCTACCCTCGCTCTAGTCATTCTCATATTTCTCACATATGTGTAAAAGGCCTTGGGGTTTTCCTTGATCCTACCCGCCAAAGATTGTTCATGCCCTCTCTTAGCTCTCCTAATCCCTTTCTTCAGTTCCCTCCTGGCTCTCTTGTATCCCTCCAATGCCGTGTCTGAACCTTGTTTCCTCAGCCTTACATAAGTCTCCTTTTTCCTCTTAACAAGACATTCAACCTCTCTTGTCAACCATGGTTCCCTCACTCGACCATCTCTTCCCTGCCTGACAGGGACATACATATCAAGGACACGTAGCACCTGTTCCTTGAACGAGTTCCACATTTGACTTGTGTCCTTCCCTGACAGCCTATGTTCCCAACTTATGCGCTTCAATTCTTGTCTGACAACATCGTATTTCCCCTTCCCCCAATTGTAAACCTTGCCCTGTTGCACGCCCCTATCCCTCTCCATTACTAAAGTGAAAGTCACAGAATTGTGGTCACTATCTCCAAAATGCTCCCCCACTAACAAATCTATCACTTGCCCTGGTTCATTACCCAGTACTAAATCCAATATTGCCCCTCCTCTGGTCGGACAATCTACATACTGTGTTAGAAAAGCTTCCTGGACACACTGCACAAACACCACCCCATCCAAATTATTTAATCTAAAGAGTTTCCACTCAATATTTGGGAAGTTAAAGTCGCCCATGACTACTACCCTATGACTTCTGCACCTTTCCAAAATCTGTTTCCCAATCTGTTCCTCCACATCTCTGCTACTATTGGGGGGCCTATAGAAAACTCCTAACAAGGTGACTGCTCCTTTCCTATTTCTGACTTCAACCCATACTACCTCAATAGGGTGATACTCCTCGAACTGCCTTTCTGCAGCTGTTATACTATCTCTAATTAATAATGCCACCCCCCCACCTCTTTTACCACCCTCCCTAATCTTATTGAAACATCTATAACCAGGGACCTCCAACAACCATTTCTGCCCCTCTTCTATCCAAGTTTCCGTGATGGCCACCCCATTGTAGTCCCAAATACCGATCCATGCCTTAAGTTCACCCACCTTATTCCTGATGCTTCTTGCATTGAAGTATACACACTTCAACCCATCTCCGTGCCTGCAAGTACTCTCCTTTGTCAGTGTTCCCTTCCCCACTGCCTCATTACACGCTTTGGCGTCCTGAATATCGGCTACCTTAGTTGCTGGACTACAAATCCGGTTCCCATTCCCCTGCCAAATTAGTTTAAACCCTCCCGAAGAGTACTAGAAAACCTCCCTCCCAGGATATTGGTGCCCCTCTGGTTCAGATGCAACCCGTCCTGCTTGTACAGGTCCCACCTTCCCCAGAATGCGCTCCAATTATCCAAATACCTGAAGCCCTCCCTCCTACACCATTCCTGCAGCCACGTGTTCAACTGCACTCTCTCCCTATTCCTAGCCTCGCTATCACGTGGCCCCGGCAACAAACCAGAGATGACAACTCTGTCTGTCCTGGCTTTTAACTTCCAGCCTAACTCCCTAAACTTGTTTCTTACCTCCACACCCCTTTTCCTACCTATGTCGTTGCTACCAATGTGCACCACGACTTCTGGCTGCTCCCCCTCCCCCTTAAGGATCCTGAAGACACGATCCGAGACATCCCTGGCCCTGGCACCGGGAGGCAACATACCTTCCGGGAGTCTCGCTCGCGACCACAGAATCTCCTATCTATTCCCCTAACCATTGAATCTCCTACAACTATTGCTTTTCTATTCTCCCCTCTTCCCTTCTGAGCCCCAGAGCCAGACTCAGTGCCAGAGACCTGGCCGCTAGGGCCTTCCCCCAGTAGGTCATCCCCCCCCAACAGCATCCAAAACGGTATACTTGTTTTGAAGGGGAATGGCCACGAGGGATCCCTGCACTGTCTGCCTGTTTGTTTTTTTCCCCCTGACTGTAACCCAGCTATTCTTGTCCTGTACCTTGGGTGTGGTTACCTCCCTGTAACTCTTCTCAATCACCCCCTCTGCGTCCTGGATGATCCGAAGTTCATCCAGCTTCAGCTCCAGTTCCCTAACACGGTCTTTGGGTGCACTTCCCACAGGTATAGTCAGCGGGGACACCAGTGGTATCCCTCACCACCCACATCCTACAGGAGGAGCATGCAACTGGCCTAGCCTCCATCCCCTCTTACCTATCAGAATATAGCTGCCCTGTGGACTAACTAGATCTCCGCCCTCCGACTCTGCTCCCAGTCCGCTACACTTTCTGTAAACTCCTGGCTCTCTTCTCACTCTTTGCGGAAATGTCGGAAACAAAATGAAAGGAGCACCTTACTCCCTCCTCACCTAACTCCCTCGGTCACCAAACTTTCACTATAGCACTCAAATGCACCAAATTCAGCACTCCCTCAGTCACCAAACTCTCACTATAGCACTCAAATGCACCAAATTCAGCACTCCCTCAGCCACCAAACTCTCACTATAGCACTCAAATGCACCAAATTCAGCACTCCCTCAGTCACCAAACTCTCACTATAGCACTGAAATGCACCAAATTCAGCACTCAGTGCAAACAAAGTCTGCACTGTAGGGGATCACTTTTATACTGTGAATCTAGCCTCTGAAAACTGGCCTAATCCAATTAACTAATTAACAAGCTCCAGCTGCAAGTGCCTACAAGTAGAAGCCTGTTTAAAGCTGATTGAAAATTCACCTTCTAAACCAAACAGCAACTTTTAAGTTAATTAACTAAATAAAAGAAAGACTAAACTTTAGATAAAAAATGAAGCCTTATACTCCCTCGGTCACCAAACTCTTACTATAGCACTCAAAACGCACCAAATTCAGCACTCAGTGCAAACGATTTCTATTAGATCTCCCCTCAACCTCCTAAACTCCAATGAATATAATCCCAGGATCCTCAGACGTTCATCATATGTTAGGCCTACATTCCTGGGATCATCCGTGTGAATCTCCGCTGGACCCGCTCCAGTGCCAGTATGTCCTTCCTGAGGTGTGGGGCCCAAAATTGCTCACAGTATTCTAAATGGGGCCTAACTAATGCTTTATAAAGCTTCAGAAGTACATCCCTGCTTTTATATTCCAAGCCTCTTGAGATGAATGACAACATTGCATTTGCTTTCTTAATTACGGACTCAATCTGCAAGTTTACCTTTAGAGAATCCTGGACTAGGACTCCCAAGTCCCTTTGCACTTCAGCATTATGAATTTTGTCACCGTTTAGAAAATAGTCCATGCCTCTATTCTTTTTTCCAAAGTGCAAGACCTCGCACTTGCCCACGTTGAATTTCATCAGCCATTTCTTGGACCAATCTCCTAAACTGTCTAAATCTTTCTGCAGCCTCCCCACCTCCTCAATACTACCTGCCCCTCCACCTATCTTTGTATCATCGGCAAACTTAGCCAGAATGCCCCCAGAACCGCCTTCGCCTTATTGAAAGCCGGCCGCCGCTTCTCCAGTTCTGTTCCAATGTACTGGTAAATGCACACGGTGTGCCTGCGGCAATCGATGTTCCGGCTGTTCTTGGCCCACTCCAGGACTGGCTCCTTCCTCTGGTAACTGTGAAATCGGACGATCACCGCCCACAGTGGCTTGTTCGGCTGCAACTTTGGCTGCAGAGCTCGATGCATCCTGTTAAATTCCTGAGCGGGGAACACTTCTTCCCTGCCCACCAATCGAGAGAACATTTCGGAAAAATACTCAGTTGTTCTCGGGCCCTCCACACTCTCCGGCAAGCCCACCACTCTGAGGTCGATGAACCTCAACCTGTTTTCCAGATCTTCAACTTTGGCCTTCAGGCCCTCATTCCTTTCCGACATGAGCAGCATCCCCACTTCCAACGAGGCAAGCTGATCCTCGTGCCTCAATGATGCCTCCACCATATTAACATGTTATTTCAAAGAGTTCTGCTTTCAAATCCCTTTACAACTGAGGGTCTGGAATAAAGCTCCAAACTGAACTCACCACATTTAAAATGGGATGTCTATTGGATTGAGGTGTGGGGTGGGGGGGGGGGTGGGGGGTGGGGGGGGTGGGGGGAGGGGGGGGGGGGAGGTTGAGTGAGGGGTGCATAGGATTCCTAATTGTTTTTGGTACCCAAAGTACAAAGAGTTTTCAATTGTCTCAGCCAGTAACGGAATGGCTAACACAGGACAGTCTCTGTCTGATAAAAGTGTCATGGTATTATCCACCCTTGAACCAAGCATTTATGTGATTTTTGAATCATTTTCTTTTAGGCTGAATTTATAGGATTTAATTTAATTGGCTGTGATAACTTCAGTTTTAAATTTGCAAGATGGAAAATGGTTTGCCATTTCTTTTTGCTTAAGGCGCAGGAGAGCCAGAAATGTCGTATATTTTCAAATATGATGATAATACACACAAGTGTTGCAATGATGTAGTTCAGTGTGACATTGGTTGCCATGAAACATTTCAGTAAACGAATAAAAAGTGACCTTGGATAAGTACGCCACTTTAACTGAAGTATACAGTGTATATCTGATTTCTTGTGTTAGTCAATCAGAACGTAACTGTTCATATTCAAGCATGTGGTGCTATTGATATTGTACAATGCTATGTGTACTTTACTGTTGCAGAATGGCCTCAATGCATTGCACCTGGCAGCAAAAGAAGGACATGTGGAACTTGTGCAGGAATTATTGGAGAGAGGTGCAGTCGTTGATTCATCGACAAAGGTAATTTCTGACATCAAACCCACTGAACAAATTACTTCCTTATGTAGCACCATTATATTTGAAGAGCGCTGCTACATATATGCTCTGCACACCTGTAGCCAGAATAGCATAGAGGTCCTGAGGTCAACTAACATAGGCAACAACATTCATATTTACCCTCAGTGGTACTTTGACTCCATCTTAGAGAGTAATGTTTCCTCCTCTTGGGATCATGTGCATCTAATCCATTTATATCACTATTTATCTTCTGAGGCGGCGTTCCCGCTTGAAGCTGATTCTGAATATAAATAGAATATTGAAGGGATTAATCAATCAGAATCTGTCTCTCTGCCAACTTCTTGGGAAACCAAGATGAAAGAATAAGCCCCATAATGCAAGTTTGAAAGGGCAAAAGGAAGTATCAGAAAAATTAGGAACTAGTTATTAAATGATGTTAAGCTTGGCCTGAAGGTGATGGGGAAAGGAAATGCTGAGGAGAGGGGTAAGAAATATTGCATTTTGAACACCTGGCAAAAATGTGCAATGAGACTTGACTTCAACTCTGAGAATCTCGAGGAGAAGAAGCATTGAGGCAGATGTTTTAGCGTTAGGGGAAACAAAATAGCATGGAACGATCTAGAATAGTAGCAACAAACAGGAGATTAGAGTTGAGAGTCTATTGGATCAAGTTTCTTCTTGCATTCTTTCCAAACCTTTGAGAGATGTGGGATAAAGTAATTCCAGCTGTTTGAGATATAGGGTGCGATTTCCCGGCCACACAGCGCCCCAACAGCAGCACGCCAAAGCACAATGTTAACCACTCAATGCATGGAACTCTGCTCCCGGGGCCTAGACGGCTGGCCATGCCTCCCAAGATCATTTAAAAAAATAAATTTAGAGTACCCAATTATTTTTTTCCAATTAAGAGTCAATCATATTTTTGGGTTATGGGGGTGAGACCTACACAGACACAGGGAGAATGTGCAAACTCCACACAGAAAGTGATCCGGGGGCTCAGCGCTGTGAGGCAGCAGTGTTAACTACTGCGCCACCATGATGCCCGTGCCTCACGAAATCCAATGCAATCTCGCGAGATGGCATTATGTGAAGCCTGCCGATTGTGGGAGGGATCATGTTTTGGCAAACCTGCATATTAGAGCAAGTCAGCTAATGTCACTCTAATATGCAGTTCCCTGAGATAACCTAGGCATTGGGATCTATCCACTTCGCCTTGGAGACTTTGGGCGAGTGCCGTTCAGCACTGCTCTCCACGAATGGGGACCAGATGGAAAAGCACTCGCAGGAGTCTTCCAGGTGATCGGAGGCCCTCATGTGCTTGCCCTCTGGGCAGGGTGGCACCCTGGCACTGCTAGTGCCAGCCTGGCACCCTGGCAGCGACACTTGCCAGTGCAGTGCCATCTGGGTGCAAGCCTGGCACTGCCAAGGTGCCCAGGTGGTGCTGGCAGGGGCACTGCCAGGCTGGCAGTGGCAGGGTGCCAAGCTGGCATTTTTTGCAGGGCGGTGATCTGGCCGGGGTGCCCTGTGCATGTGATGTGGGTGCAGGTGGGGAGGGGCAAGGTTCCCCTTATAGGTGAGTTGAAACATTGGGGGTCGAGAGAGTGGTACGGCATTTAAAAATGGCATCCCGATCTCTCCCTGCACTGAGGAGTTTCAGCAAGCGGGGCTCCTCAGTGCAGGAAATGGGACTAAGTGTGCCCTTGGTTGCGGGTTCCCCGCTGAGGCCCTGTATCTAACTAGAGTCGTGCTAGATAGTGTTACATAGAACATAGAACATACAGAGCAGAAGGAGGCCATTCGGCCCATCGAGTCTGCACTGACCCGCATTAAGCCCTCACTTCCACCCTATCCCTGCAACCCAATAACCCCTCCTAACCTTTTTGGACACGAAGGGCAATTTCGAGTGGCCTAAAACTGCACGTCTTTGGACTGTGGATGGAAACCAGAGCACCCGGAGGAAACTCACGCAGACACAGGGAGAACGTGCAGACTCCACACAGACAGTGACCCAGCGGGGAATCGAACCTGGGACCCTGGCGCTGTGAAGCCACAGTGCTATCCACTTGTGCTACCATGCTGTCCACTGTTATGTTTCTCTGTGCTACAAGCACTAAACGTGCTGACTATGAGACATGATTCCCATTTGGTTCAATCACGTCCCTGGTCCAATCTGGGACAGGGTTAGGTTCTGTAGAGAATGTGAAGGAATAAAAAAGATTTGGTGTAAAACCATGTTTATTTGGAGGTAATATTGAGGTAAAGAATATTGGAAGAAGAATAGTACAGTAAGGATGGGCTGATGATGGGTAAGAGATTGTAGTTGCAAGCTGGATTGTCACAAGCCTACAGCTTCCATGGGGGTTGCCCCAATATTCCATTGAAATTTCAGATAAGGTTAGTAGAAAGAGCTGTTCACACTGTTTCTCCAGGATTTCACTGATCTTCCACCAATGTTAAGGAGTAACATAAGCCTTAAAATGATGCATTGTGGGTTAATGCTTCTGTCGTGGACAGAAAGCTCAGACAAGTACATTAACATTTCAAAGCTTTGTGACATTTAAAAATTGAAAGAAGTGAAATGTTTGTTTGCCAGTCGAAGAGCATAGAAACCTCTACAAGGTAGTTTGTAAATTTAAGCATTTATAATTTGAAATAAATTGATGAATATGCAGTGGAATTATCAGTGAACGAGTGGGTTGAGTTGGTTGATGAATGGGGAATGTCACTGATGTGCAGAAAGGACTTCTGGTGATGGGGAATGCAGACAAAGGGGGTGAAGGGAAGATGTGTTTGGTGATGGCGTCACGCTGGAGTTGGCGAAACAGCTGGTCGACTCCATACTGGAGGTGGATCGGCCCCAACCATGGAACTACTGCCGGAAAGGATAAAGCTACAAATGGACTTTGACCTTCTCTCCACTGGAAAAGCAGTGCACCAGCTCCGCCAGACATGGGGGACCTTTTACGAGCATGGAGCCAAAACCAACTGCCTGCTGGCTCACTAACTGGGAAAGCAGGCAGCCACAAGGAAAATAACCCAGGTAAAACATAGCAGCGGCAAACCACTCGCAGCGCCAGAGGGGATTAACGAATGCTTCGCAACCTTCTACCGAGAGCTGTACACCTCCGAGCCCCTGGAGGGGGACTCTAAGAAGAAGCAACTCCTCAACGGACTAGACATACCAGTCGTGGGAAAGATAGGAATTGGGGCCTGGAAGCACCATTAGAACTGAGGGAAGTCATGGAGAGCATTAAATCCATGCAGGTGGGGAAGGTGCTGAGACCGGACAGTTTCCCGGCGCACTTCTGCAAAACAATTTGCATCAACACTGGCCCCGCGCTTGCTGGGGATTTTCACAGGCTCGCCAGCAAGGGGAACCCTGCTACCAATGCTGGCTCAGGCCCCGATATCGCTGATCCCCAAAAAAGACAAAAGACCCGATGGTGTGTGAGTCATACGGACCATATCACTCCCCATATCACTCCTTTACACTGACGCTAAGATCCTGGCGAAGGCCCTAGCAAGGCAGATGGAGAGCTGCGTGCCAGAGGTAGATGCAGAAGATCAGATGGCCTTTGTCAAGAGCAGGCAGCTAACAGCGAGCATTAGGTGCCTGATGAACATAATCGTGACCCCATCCTGAGAGAGAACACCAGAAGTGATCATCTCCCTGGACACAGAAAAGGCCTTTGACAGGGTCAAATGGAAGTTACCTGATGGAGGTGCTAGAACAGTTTGGGTTTGGGCCGGGGTTCACCTCCTGGGTGAAACTACTGTACAGCGCTCCCATTGCGACCGTATGGACTAACACCACCAGCTCTAAATACTTCAGCTGCACAGAGGTATGAGACAGGGATGCCCTCTATCCCTGCTGCTGTTTGCTCTGGCAGTCGAGCCACAGGCAATCACTCATAGAGCGGCAAAGAGTGGAGAGGTATGCAAAGGGGAGACGGAGAGCATAGAGTCTCACTCCAAAAAGATGACGTGCTCCTCTACATCTCGAACCCCCTGGCCAGAACAGGAGGAATAATGAAACCCCTGAGGTAGTTTGGAGCGTTCTCAGGTTACAAACGTAACTTGAGTAAGAGCAAAATCTTTCCTTTGAACCCACAGGGAGGAGGAGCAGAGCTGGGGGGACTGCTGTTCAAACTGGCTCAGACCAAATTCCAGTACCTGGGGATCCAAATAGCGATGACTGGACATGGATCCACAAGCGGAACCTGATGAGTCTGGCAGAGGAAGTTAAAAAGGACCTGCAGAGGTGGGGCTCACTTCCACTCTCCCTGGCGGGGAAAGTGCAGACAATCAAATTGAAATTGCTGCTTTCGGAGATGGGAGGAGAAAGGAGTTAGGGCTAAAAAGGATTTGTTTCTAGGGGGTCAGTTTGCAGGATTGAAGGAGGTGGGAGTAAAGTATGGGCTGGAGCAGGGGGAAATATTTAGATACATGCAGGTTCGAGACTTTTCCAGAAAGGAGATAGAGCTTCCCAGTAGAGCCGGCCTCCACCTTGCTGGAGGAGGTGTTGACGACAGGGGGACTGGAGAAGGGGGTAGTGTCAGCGGTTTACGCGGTTATTTTGGAAGAGGAGAAGGGACCGCTGGAAGGGATCAAGGCAAAGTGGGAGGAAGAGTTGGGAGAGGGCATGGAGGAGGGGTTGTGTTGTGAGGTGCTCCGGAGAGTGAATGCTTCCACCTCGTGCACGAGGCTGGGGCTGATATAGTTCAAGGTGGTATACAGAGCACACCTCACAAAGGCGAGAATGAGCCGGCTCTTTGAGGGGGTAGAAGATGTGTGTGAACGTTGCGGGGGGGGTTTCACGTAAACCATGTTCAAATGTTTTGGTCCTGTCCAAAGCTGGTGGATTACAGGAAGGAGGTTTTTAGGGTAATCTCTAAAGTGGTGCACGTGAAACTGGACCTTGACCCTCTGGAGGCCATATTCGGGGTGTCAGACCAGCCGGGGTTGGAAGCAGGTACGGAGGCAGATATTGTAGCCTTCGCCTCATTGATCGCCTGAAGACAGATCCTGTTGGGGTGGAGGTTAACCTCTCCACCCTGTGCCCTGGCATGGCGGAATTCTTAACTCTTGAGAAGGTGAAGTTTGAACTGAGGCGAACGATGGAGGGGTCCTACAATTCATGGGTGTTATTCATTTTGTATTTTCAAGAAATGGATGACATTGAACATCGGTGGGGGGGGGGGGGGGGGGGGGGGTTTGGGAGGGGAAGACTGTGTATGTTGATGGTGACTATGGGTGATTCCTGATTCCTTTTGTATTTGATGTTTGTGTTGATATGTGGGTTGTTGTTTGGGGGTTGGTGGGAGGATGGGATTGCTGTTGTTGATAATGGGATTGACATTGCATTTGTTACCTTTTTTTAAATTAAATATTTTATTGAAAAATTTTGGTCAACCAACACAGTACATTGTGCATCCTTTACACAATATTATAACAACACAAATAACAATGACCTATTTTATAAACAGAAAATGAATAAATAATAAATAACAAAAATGAAAACTAACCCTAATTGGCAACTGCCTTATCACAAGTAACACTCTCCAAAAATATAATTTAACAGTCCAATATATAATTATCTGTAGCAACGACCTATACATATTATACAGTATATATTAACAACCCTGAGAGTCCTTCTGGTTCCTCCTCCTCCTCCCCCCCCCCCCCCCCCCCCCCCCCGATCCTGGGCTGCTGCTGCTGCCTTCTTTTTTCCATTCCATCTATCTTTCTGCGAGGTATTCGACGAACGGTTGCCACCGCCTGGTGAACCCTTGAGCCGACCCCCTTAGAACGAACTTAATCCGCTCTCGCTTTATAAACCCTGCCATGTCATTTATCCAGGTCTCCACCCCCGGGGGCTTGGCTTCTTTCCACATTAGCAATATCCTACGCCGGGCTACTAGGGACGCAAAGGCCAAAACATCGGCCTCTCTCGCCTCCTGCACTCCCGGCTCTTGTGCAACCCCAAATATAGCCAACCCCCAGCTTGGTTCGACCCGGACCCCTACTACTTTTGAAAGCACCTTTGTCACCCCCATCCAAAACCCCTGTAATGCCGGGCTTGACCAAAACATATGGGTATGATTCGCTGGGCTTCTCGAGCACCTCGCACACCTATCCTCCACCCCAAAAAATTTACTGAGCCGTGCTCCAGTCATATGCGCCCTGTGTAATACCTTAAACTGAATCAGGCTTAGCCTGGCACATGAGGACGACGAGTTTACCCTGCTTAGGGCATCTGCCCACAGCCCATCCTCGATCTCCTCCCCCAGCTCTTCTTCCCATTTCCCTTTTAGTTCATCTACCATAGTCTCCCCTTCGTCCCTCATTTCCCTATATATATCTGACACCTTACCATCCCCCACCCATGTCTTTGAGATCACTCTGTCCTGCACCTCTTCTGTCGGGAGCTGCGGGAATTCCCTCACCTGTTGCCTCACAAAAGCCCTCAGTTGCATATACCTGAATGCATTCCCTTGGGGCAACCCATATTTCTCGGTCAGCGCTCCCAGACTCGCGAACTTCCCATCCACAAACAGATCTTTCAGTTGCGTTATTCCTGCTCTTTGCCACATTCCATATCCCCCATCCATTCCCCCCGGGGCAAACCTATGGTTGTTTCTTATCGGGGACCCCCCCAAGGCTCCAGTCTTTCCCCTATGCCGTCTCCACTGTCCCCAAATCTTCAGTGTAGCCACCACCACCGGGCTTGTGGTGTAGTTCCTCGGTGAGAACGGCAATGGGGCTGTCACCATAGCCTGTAGGCTAGTCCCCCTACAGGACGCCCTCTCTAATCTCTTCCACGCCGCCCCCTCCTCCTCTCCCATCCACTTACTCACCATTGAAATATTAGCGGCCCAATAATACTCACTTAGGCTCGGTAGTGCCAGCCCCCCCCTATCCCTGCTACGCTGTAAGAATCCCTTCCTCACTCTCGGGGTCTTCCCGGCCCCCACAAAACCCATGATGCTCTTTTCGATCCTTTTAAAAAAAGCCTTCGGGATCACCACCGGGAGGCACTGAAACACAAAGAGGAATCTCGGGAGGACCACCATCTTAACCGCCTGCACCCTCCCTGCCAGTGACAGGGATACCATATCCCATCTCTTGAAATCCTCCTCCATTTGTTCCACCAACCGCGTTAAATTTAACCTATGCAATGTGCCCCAATTCTTGGCTATCTGGATCCTCAGGTAACGAAAGTCCCTTGTTACCTTCCTCAACGGTAGGTCCTCTATTTCTCTACTCTGCTCCCCTGGATGCACCACAAACAACTCACTTTTCCCCATGTTCAATTTATACCCTGAAAAATCCCCAAACTCCCCAAGTATCCGCATTATTTCTGGCATCCCCTCCGCTAGGTCTGCCACATATAGTAACAAATCGTCCGCATACAAAGATACCCGATGTTCTTCTCCTCCTCTAAGTACTCCCCTCCACTTCTTGGAACCCCTCAACGCTATCGCCAGGGGCTCAGTCGCCAGTGCAAACAATAATGGGGACAGAGGGCATCCCTGCCTTGTCCCTCTCTGGAGCCGAAAATATGCAGATCCCCGTCCATTCGTGACCACGCTCGCCATCGGGGCCCTATACAACAGCTGCACCCATCTAACATACCCCTCTCCAAAACCAAATCCCCTCAACACCTCCCACAAATAATCCCACTCCACTCTATCAAATGCTTTCTCGGCATCCATCGCCACTACTATCTCCGTTTCCCCCTCTGGTGGGGGCATCGTCATTACCCCTAACAGCCTCCGTATATTCGTGTTCAGCTGTCTCCCCTTCACAAACCCAGTTTGGTCCTCGTGGGCCACCCCCGGGACACATTCCTCTATTCTCATTGCCATTACCTTGGCCAGGACCTTGGCATCTACATTTAGGAGGGAAATAGGTCTATAGGACCCGCATTGTAGCGGGTCCTTTTCCTTCTTGAAGAGAAGCAATATCGTTGCTTCAGACATAGTCGGGGGCAGTTGTCCCCTTTCCTTTGCCTCATTAAAGGTCCTCGTCAATACCGGGGCGAGCAAGTCCACATATTTTCTATAGAATTCGACTGGGAATCCATCCGGTCCCAGGGCCTTTCCCGCCTGCATGCTCCTAATTCCTTTCACCACTTCTTCTACCTCGATCTGTGCTCCCAGTCCCACCCTTTCCTGCTCTTCCACCTTGGGAAATTCCAGCCGATCCAAAAAGCCCATCATTCTCTCCCTCCCATCCGGGGGTTGAGCTTCATATCATTTTTTATAAAATGTCTTGAACACTCCATTCACTCTCTCCGCTCCCCGCTCCATCTCTCCTTCCTCATCCCTCACTCCCCCTATTTCCCTCGCTGCTCCCCTTTTCCTCAATTGGTGTGCCAGAAACCTGCTCGCCTTCTCCCCATATTCGTACTGTACACCCTGTGCCTTCCTCCATTGTGCCTCTGCAGTGCCCGTAGTCAGCAAGTCAAATTCTACATGTAGCCTTTGCCTTTCCCTGTACAGTCCCTCCTCCGGTGCTTCCGCATATTGTCTGTCCACCCTCAAAAGTTCTTGCAGCAACCGCTCCCATTCCTTACTCTCCTGCTTCCCTTTATGTACCCTTATTGATATCAGCTCCCCTCTAACCACCGCCTTCAGCGCCTCCCAGACCAGTCCCACCTGGACCTCCCCATTATCATTGAGTTCCAAGTACTTTTCAATGCACCCCCTCACCCTTAGACACACACCCTCATCTGCCATTAGTCCCATGTCCATTCTCCAGGGTGGGCGCCCTCCTGTTTCCTCCCCTATCTCCAAGTCTACCCAGTGTGGAGCATGATCAGAAATGGCTATAGCCGTATACTCCGTTCCCCTCACCTTCGGGATCAACGCCCTTCTCAGCACAAAAAAGTCTATTCGCGAGTAGGCTTTGTGGACATAGGAGAAAAACGAGAACTCCTTACTTCTAGGTCTGCTAAATCTCCACGGGTCTCCACCTCCCATCTGCTCCATAAAATCTTTAAGTACCTTGGCTGCTGCCGGCCTCCTTCCAGTCCTGGACTTCGACCTATCCAGCCCTGGTTCCAACACCGTATTAAAATCTCCCCCCATTATCAGCTTTCCCATCTCTAGGTCCGGAATGCGTCCTAGCATCCGCCTCATAAAATTGGCATCATCCCAGTTCGGGGCATATACGTTTACCAAAACCACCGTCTCCCCCTGTAGTTTGCCACTCACCATCACGTATCTGCCCCCGTTATCCGCCACTATAGTCTTTGCCTCGAATTTTACCCGCTTCCCCACTAATATAGCCACCCCCCTGTTTTTCGCATCTAGCCCCGAATGGAACACCTGCCCCACCCATCCTTTGCGTAGCCTAACCTGGTCTATCAGTTTCAGGTGCGTTTCCTGTAACGTAACCACATCTGCCTTATGTTTCTTAAGGTGTGCGAGTACCCATGCCCTCTTTATCGGCCCGTTCAGCCCTCTCACGTTCCACGTGATCAGCCGGGTTGGGGGGCTTCCTACCCCCCCCCCTTGTCGATTAGCCATCCCCTTTTTCCAGCTCCTCACCCGGTTCCCACGCAGCTGTATCTCCCCCAGGCGGTGCCCCCCCGCCCATCCCCTCCCATACCAGCTCCCCCCTCTCCCCAGCAGCAGCAACCCAGTAATTCCCCCCTCCCACCCCCCCGCTAGATCCCCCGCTAGCGTAATTACTCCCCCCATGTTGCTCCCAGAAGTCAGCAAACTCTGGCCGACCTCGGCTTCCCCCCGTGACCTCGGCTCGCACCGTGCGACGCCCCCTCCTTCCTGCTTCTCTATTCCCGCCATGATTATCATCGCGCGGGAACCAAGCCCGCGCTTCTACCTTGGCCCCGCCCCCAATGGCCTACGCCCCATCTCCTCCACCTCCCCATCTCCCCACCTGTGGAAGAGAGAAAAGTTACCACATCGCAGGATTAGTACATAAAACTCCTCTTTCCCCCCTATTTAACCCCCCTCTTCGCCCCCCACATTCGCCCCACCACTTTGTTCAAATGTTCTTTTTAATAACCCGCTCATTCCAGTTTTTCTTCCACAATAAAAGTCCACGCTTCATCCGCCGTCTCAAAGTAGAGGTGCCTTCCTCGATATGTGACCCACAGTCTTGCCGGTTGCAGCATTCCAAATTTTATCTTCTTTTTATGAAGCACCGCCTTGCCCGATTAAAGCTCGCCCTCCTTCTCGCCACCTCCGCACTCCAGTCTTGATAAACGCGGATCACCGCGTTCTGCCATTTACTGCTCCGAGTTTTCTTTGCCCATCTAAGGGCCATTTCTTTATCCTTAAAACGGAGGAATCTCACCACTATGGCTCTGGGAATTTCTCCTGCTCTCGGTCCTCGCGCCATCACTCGGTATGCTCCCTCCACCTCCAACGGACCCGCCGGGGCCTCCGCTCCCATTAACGAGTGCAGCATCGTGCTCACATATGCCCCGACGTCCGCTCCCTCCACACCTTCAGGGAGACCAAGAATCCTCAGGTTGTTCCTCCTTGCGTTGTTCTCCAGTGCCTCCAACCTTTCCACACATCGTTTCTGATGTGCCTCATGCATCTCCGTCTTCACCACCAGGCTCTGTATGTCGTCCTCATTCTCGGCTGCCTTTGCCTTCACGACCCGAAGCTCCCGCTCCTGGGTCTTTTGTTCCTCCTTTAGCCCTTCGATCGCCTGTAGTATCAGGGCCAACAGCTCTTTCTTCATTTCCTTTTTGAGCTCTTCCACACAGCATTTCAAGAACTCTTGTTGTTCAGGGCCCCATGTTAAACTGCCACCTTCCGACGCCATCTTGGTTTTTGCTTGCCTTCCTTGCCGCTGTTCTAAAGGATCCACTGCAATCCGGCCACTTTCTCCTTTTTCCATCCGTGTCCAGGGGGGATTCCCTTCTGGTTTACCGCACAGTGTTTTTAGCCGTCAAAATTGCCGTTGGGGCTCCTATCAAGAGCCCAAAAGTCCATTTCACCGGGAGCTGCCGAAACGTGCGACTCAGCTGGTCATCGCCGCACCCGGAAGACTGCATTTGTTACCTTTGATTGTTTGTGGGTGGATGTAAATTTTTAAGAAAATGTGAAAAAGGAGGAGAATAAGAAATAATTTTTTAAAATTTAAATTGCTGCCCAGGATCCTTTCCCGTTCAGATGCATCCCGATCTAGATCCCAAAAGCCCTTTTCAACACAGTGGACAAGCTAATTATGCCATTTGTTTGCGGGGGAGGGTGGGGACTTGTCATGGAACTGGGAGCGGAGTGGGTGTGGATGGAAGAGAGCTCCTTGATGTGCAATCAATTGCACAAAGACGCAGATTGGGTACAACTGTGGCTTTATTGCAGTCAGATGCGTGGCCTCCTGCTGCAGCTGGCGAAATGGCAGGGCACTGGAGGTCATACATATTTATACAGTTCTCCCTGAGCGGAGACAGCCGGTAGGGGCTACCGGCGAACCTGTAGTGCAGGTCCTACCTTACATCCCCTAATACAGTGGTTTACCACATTCACCCCCTGTTAAAAATGAGTCCGGCGGGGGTGATGTGAAACTATATACAAATAGTGCAATTATGTACAGGGTTTAAGAAGAAGAAAAAGAAAAAGTCCATGTTGACGGTCCGGAGTCTGTCAAAGGTTCAGCCGATCCGGTGCTTTGGTGCTTCATTGGGAGCGGCGTAACGGCGAAGTCGGTGCTGGCGGTGGTGGAGGTGGCACCGATGGTGATGGTGGCGGTGCTGATGCTGGCCAGTCATCGGGGAACTCCGGGAGCATGCCGAAGCCCTCTTTGTCCTCTTGTGCGGGAGGGGCGGGGTGGTCTGGTGGGGTCAGTGTTGGCGGCGCGGTGGGGGGGGGTTCTGGTGGGGTCAGTGTTGGCGGCGCGGTGGGGGGGGGTATGTTGGGGTGGAGCCTGACGGTGCCAGGTCCCTGAGTGAGACAGTATCTTGGTGGCCATCGGGGAACTCAATGTAGGCATATTGAGAGTTGGCGTGGAGCAGGTGAACCCTGTCCACCAAGGGGTCCGCCTTGTGGAGTTGGACGTCCCTACGGAGAAGGACCGATCCTGGAGCTGCGAGCCAAGTCAGGAGCGACACCCCGGATGTGGACTTCCTGGGGAAGGTAAAAACATATTCATGGGGTGTGTTATTAGTGGCGGTGCACAATAGTGACCGGATGGAGTGTAGAGCGTCAGGGGGGACCTCCTGCCAGCGAGAGGCTGGGAGGTTCCTGGACCATAGGGCCAGCTGGACGGCCCTCCAAACCATCCCATTCTACTTGCCCGTTTCCCCAGGGTTTGTAACTGGTCGTCCTGCTGGAGGCTATACCTCTGCTGAGCAGGAATTGACGCAGCTCACCGCTCATGAATGAGGATCCCCTGTCACTGTGGATGTAAGCGGGGAAACCGAACAGAGCGAAGATGGTGTTGAGGGCTTTGATGATGGTGGCAGATGTCATATCGGGGCATGGGATGGCGAAGGGGAATCTGGAGTACTCATCGACCACACTGAGAATGTACGTGTTATGATCGGTGGAGGGGAGGGGCCCTTTGAAATCCACGCTGAGGCGTTCAAAGGGGCAGGAAGCCTTGACCAGGCGCGCACGGTCCGGCCGGTAGAAGTGCGGCTTGCACTCCGCACAGACCTGGCAGTCCCTGGTGACTGTCCTTACTTCCTCGACGGAGTAGGGCAGATTGCGAGCTTTGACCAGATGGTACAATCGAGTGACCCCGGGTGACAAAGGCTGTCGTGTAGGGCCAGGAGTTGGTCCATTTGTGCGCTGGCACATGTACCTCGGGAGAGGGCATCTGGGGGCTCATTGAGTTTACCGGGGTGATACAAAATCTCGTAATTAAAAGTGGAGAGCTCGATTCTCCACCGCAAGATTTTATCATTTTTGATCTTGCCCCGCTGTGTGTTATTGAACATGAAGGCTACCGACCATTGGTCAGTGAGGAGAGTGAATCTCTTACCGGCCAGGTAAAGCCTCCAATGCCACACAGCTTCAACGATAGCTTGGGCCTCCTTTTCGACGGATGAGTGTCGAATTTCAGAGGCATGAAGGGTGCGGTAAAAGAATGCCACGGGTCTGCCTGCCTGGTTTAGAGTGGCGGTAAGGGCGACGTCTGAAGCGTCGCTTTCTACTTGAAAAGGCAGTGACTCGTCCACTGCGCG